>NC_083823.1:3300695-3813728 GCF_015708825.2 Lethenteron reissneri | reverse complement strand
TGCAAGGTCCCAGTGGAACGAGTGGCTGTAACAGGGAAGGGGGGGGGGTGGCTGACTGGGGGGGGGGGGGGTCACGAAAAGGCGACCAGGGGAGAGACGCGACGGAGTGGAGGGGGGGTAGACGATGAAGAGTGGAAGAGGAGGCAAGCGAGGCTTCGAGTGGGAGAAGCGGAATGTCCACAGGGAGAGGAGCCGGCGTAAGGAACGGATCGGGACGCTGGCCGTCGTGGGTCTTGGCTCACCAAATCCGAGAGGTCGCTTCCGAGCGAAATGCCCGCGACTGACGATTTCACAAACAAAACAAATACACAAAAGGCAGCGTCGCCGAGACGAAACTTGGATTCTGCGCGAGGTTTAGTTGTTACCGTGGCCTTTTGGCAGCCACGCGCTTAGCCCGAGACGACGCGAATTAAAACCCCGACGAAGACCCCGAATCGAGCTGGGCGGAGTTCAAAATAAGAACTCGCATCAACACAGCGCCTTGTGAAAGAGCCAACGCAAGAAGATCGCTCTGCCTTTGATCTTCCACGATTCTCAGAGGGTCCACCCTAAATCGCGTCCGCTTGCACAAAGCATGGGCAGTGGATGCGCGCACGCGATGCACGCATGTGTAGTGACATTGAATGAGTTACTGCAGCACGTGGCGCTGGGAGATTGGTAGCCAATGGGATTGTGGGTAGCAGCCCGCTCGAGCAGTTGGACCCGTGGGCGAGGCCCGGAGCCTTCTGGGGGATCCAGAAGGAGGCGTGGCCGAGGGCGGAGCCTGTCCCCGCTGGGGAGGATAAAAGGCGAACTCCGGCTCACAGTCGGGGCTGCTGCGATCTGGAGTGGAACTCGTCGTGCTGCTGTCGTTGTGGTCTTCGCCTCATCGAGCTGTAGGTCTGGCAGCGTGTTGGCTGTGCCGACACGGTGTGGAGTGATCCCCTATGGCTGTGAGAGCCGGAATAGACGAGAGGGATAACGACTCCTACTCGTGTTTCTGAATTAGTACACTACACATGGAACAACAACAACAAATGTCCAGTCTGCGACTGTGGTCATCCAGAACCGACCCAAACAACAACAACAAACAACATACACAACGACGCAATGCCCCGACCCACAAATACGACGGAGACATCATCGCGGCGATTCAACTCCGCTGTCACCTGATGCGGTTATCTGCGCAGGACCACCTCAATGTGAAAGTGTAGTCGTTGCCTCTGCAGCCATACAATGCTGTTTAGTTGCTGCAGCTCCATACTATTAACATTCCTTCCCTTTATTAATGCTAACCCTACTCCCTCCCTTTGATGCTGCTAATCCTGCATAATGCACGGACATAATATGACTTTGAAACCCCCGCGCCCACCTCCTACGCATTCCACAAGTAGTGACTAATCCCATATCTGCATTTGCCATGAATATGCTAAATGCCTCTTGATATGCAATTTTTTTTGTCAAGGCGCTCTTCCCCTCCAACCCAGCTTAAATATACGCTGCCAAGCCTGGTGGTGTTTCATAAAATTCTCACGACGAAACGTCGTGAGAATTGTATTTTATTATGTTTTATTTTTTTTATTTTATTATTTACCTTCTACGTGACTTTACCGAAAGAACCAAGAAGATGAATCCCGGCAGTCACGAAAGCTTTAAATCGAAATGTTGTTGTTGTTCACGGCTGCCAACAGAGAGGTGGTGGTGCCAAACGGGGAGAACCCCCCGGCCCCCACCCCCCACCCCCCACGCCCCCCCCGCGCCCCCTCCCCCCCACGCCGATGGCTGGACGGCCACGTGTTTTGTCTCCGCCGTTGTGGCGATCGTCACGGTGCCGCTTCACGGTGGCGGCGATGGCACTCGGCTCGCGAGAACGCACCAAGATCGCGGTGTGGGGGAGACATTGCGCGTGTCCATCCATCAAGAGCACAGAAACCACGGCTCGTCGTCGAACTTGCAACCCGGCAAATCTCCCTCGCTCGCTCTCCTCTCTCTGTCTCACTCTGTCTCTCTCAGGGCGCGGCTCCGGCTGGAGCACGCGTACCACACACATGTCGGTGATGTGCGCGTCTTCTTCGAACGCTAGGGAGCTAACCGCTCTGGACAAGCCCCTCTCTGCACCAGCGTGGACGGCACCCTCGTGTTCATCTTCTGAAGTGCTCGTTCGTCACCGTAGCGTGCGCCATGACCACCACCACCACGTGGCTTTTCTTTCGTGTTGTGCGTGGTGCATTTAGCGCCACAGCGCGTGGATTTGTAGCGTTTATTTTCATTTATTTGCTGGTGACTTTGTGTATTTCATATCGGAATCGCCTCCAGTGCTGTTGCTGCTGGCGGCAATAAAAGTGGTTTAAATTCTGTCTCTCTCTCTCTGCCTCGCTCCCTCTGTCTTTGTCTCTCTGTGTCTCTCTTTCTCTGTCTCTCTCTGTCTCTCTGTCTCTCTCTGTCTCTCTGTCCCTCTCTCTGTCTCTCTGTGTCTCTCTCTGTCTCTCTGTCTCTCTGTGTCTCTCTTTCTCTGTCTCTGTCTCTCTGTGTCTCTCTGTCTCTCTCTCTCTGTCTCTCTCTGTCCCCCCCCCCCCTTTCCCACCCCACCCACACCCCCCACGGTTCCCCCCCAATTCTCGTTGCTCGAACCTCGCAGGGGGTCCCTTCAAAGGCAGCGCGCGAGAGAAGTCGGAGACCCCCCCCCCCCAACGCCTCCCTGCTGCAGGGCACTGCCCCTCGACATTCCTAGAGTCGGCACCACAGCACATCACACACCACCACTCCACCACACCAGGCCCCACCACACCCCACCACACCACCCCAAACCACACCATACCACCCCACCACACAACACCCCACCCCACCAGGCAACACCACACCACGCCACAGCACACCCCACCACACCACTCCCCACCACACCACGCCACACCCCACCACACCCCACCACACCACACCCCACGACACCACACCACGCCACACCCCACGACACCACACCCCACCACACCTTACCACACCACACCACGACCCTAGATTTCTCAAATCCGCGAACATCGTGAAGGTATTTATTGGTTTTGATTTATTGATTTTCTTGACTTGGCCGGTGGTCAAGACTCGTGATGGAGCTGCAGCCAATGGATGGAGCTGCTCGCTTGACAGGACACCCACGGCTGAGACGGCAGCGATGAGATCGCCTCGTGTGCAGGATCTACGACGGGCTGTTGCATCGCGAGACGGCGGGGGATGTCCACGAGGGCCTTCATCCAGCAGTGGACAGATCACGGCTGATGACAACGGCAGTTAAAGGCCACTTGACCTGTCTGTCCCATTGTCCTGTAACCTTGCAGCGGCCACTACAGTTCAATGTGACCACATTTGGCAATCGAGGTGTATTCCTGTTTGTGACTCTCGATTGCAAAATGCAACTGGAACAATTCAACAAAACGCTATGATAATTGGTTTTTTACCCTTCTGTCTGGCAACAAAACTGACACCTTTTTTTTACAAGGAGTCATGTTTGCATAGACCACAATACCTGCAGCCATAATACAAACAAAAAACATAACTCTGATAATGTAAGCACTGTCCTTGAAGTTGATTGGTCCACACCCGAGACAGCTTTCCTTAGAGCCTAGTCTCACATAGGTTGGACCAGATGACGCCAAAAGGCACACAACTCAAAGACAATGCACCATCAGAGTATGAGAGCTCGGGGTAAGCATTTACACCATTGGAACCTCATTTGCCAGTAAAAAATATGATAATTGTTTTTTTACCCTTCTATCTGGCAACAAAACTGACACCTTTTTTTATTATCATATTTTACTGGCAAAAGAGGTTCCAATGGTGCAAAACGCTACGAGTTAACTACATTCTTAATTCAAGTAAAACATATTTACACTGAATCATACAATATTAGCAAAAGTTTTGCTGGCTGGCTGGCTGCCTGGCTATCAGGTGCGGTTGGTTCAGGTCCTGCGAGCTGCTAGTGAAATAAAATAAATAAAAAATACCGAAAGAAACAATAAAAAAAACTGCAATAATCGTGACCTTACGAACCCATCCTGGTCAAGGAAAGTTATTATTCTAAGCAACAAAAAAAACATCACACCACCGTCTCTGGAGAAACAAAAAAAAATTACAAAAATAAAAAACGTAACTTTTTCAGCGAACCCCCATCCGCCACCACCACCACCACCCAAACGAGATATAAATATAACACGCGACTAGAACAAACACCACGAGGAAGAAAACGTGGCCATGCACATCCACCGGGACAAGCGCCGTCGACTTGCTCGAGTCAGGACGAGGTCAGTGTCAAACAAATCGGAGATCCCAGCGGAAGGAACAATCGAACGCACGTAATAATAATAATAATAACAGTCGTGTTTTATTTACCCAGGAAGAAAAAAAATCTCACTTCTGTGACTCTCAAGACGTATGCACACAAGAAATCCTGCGCGGAGATGTCTGGCTGAATCTATTAGTTTTGTTTTGTCTGAGTGCGTCAGGGAGACAAAGGCGGCCGGGCGTGGTTCTGGCCACCTACGGCCACCCGATTGGCACGGCCGGCTACGTACGGTGCGAAAGAAGTTCAACATGCGTGTGCTCGCTAACGGCACTCGCCCCAAAAGTCTGCTAAGGCTACGCGGGGCAGTGGAGCTTTGTCTTTGTGAGCGTGCTGATGATGATGATGATGACGGAGGAGATGGACTAACGAATATCTCGCATGCGCGCAAAGAACCCACGCGCACTCGCCGATGGGATTAGCAAAACGTTGCCGAGTAGTCAAGCGACGGCATTCGCCCCCCGCCGGCCCCGTGAATAACGTCGCGACAACGTTTGGCGAGTTACGCTGCGCGCACGGCACCGCGTTACTGTATCACTCCGCGTCGTCACGCTTAGCCGCACAGCTCAAGAAAGTAGTTCGTCGTCGACCGCTTTAGAAGCCGCGTTATAACGGAGCGCGTTCCGCGTTATAGCGGTACACGTTCCGCAACAACAACACAATTTTACATACTTTAGCCCCTTAGGATTAGTTATAATTTGTAATTTTAGTATAGTTAGACTGTATACCACTTATTTAAGTTTTAAGATTCCTACGTGTTGAATGTATGCACCTTCCGGCCATAGTAAATTCCTTGTCTGTGCAAACTTTCATGGCGAATAAAACCCATTCTGATTCTGTTATAACGGCGTTCCGCGCTGTGGGAAAAGCGTTCCCCGAATGGTCAGAGCCGCGCTCCAGCGCCAATACCGCCACGCGTCAAGCGAGGACTGACCGCGTACGCGCGTCCAAAAGAGGGAATCGTGGCCGTCTTGAGAAAGGGTCGCGAGGCCACGGGCCGCACGCGTCGCTGGAAGAGGGGGGCACGGGGGGTGCGGTGATGGTCGATGGGCAAAGCGTAACAACGGAACGGCAGCTAAAGGTCGGTGGGGGTGGGGGAAGGGGGTGACCACGAACCGTCGGGACCACACTCGCGCGGAGATGAAGCTCGTTTGCAGGATGCCGGGTAGATGGTTGCATCGTTTGGGACCCTGAGATGTGGCGGGCGACTTTTTTGTGCAAGCGTTCATTCAGCAGTAGATTGACCGTGGTTAATTGGTAATGCCGCCAATGACGATGATCAGAATCAGAATTTGTGTTTATACCGGAGGAGGAATCCGATGAGCTGTAAAGCTCTTTTCCACAGATGTCCAGTCGAGGCGGGTAATACCTTTACAACAACAAACAACACAAAAACAGAAAGTACAAGAAAGGTAAACAAACCACCCCAAACACAAACTAAACCATCCCCATCCCACCAGGCAAAGCCCACTTGAGCTATTCACTTATCTTGCAGAAGCGACCTGGCCACCAATGAGAGCTCAACAAAGCGGCTTATCACGTGGAAATGCAGAACAGCAAAATCATCTAAAATGATTTCAATCCGTGATGATGATGAGATGGTGGTGGTGGATATGGCCTGGGCAAGGGGAGAATCCGTGCACAGCCGAGAACCTCCTTGTGGCTCCAACACAGAGGGAGTAAAGCCTCTCGCGACCCAATGACGATTCGTAAATAATTTCAATCAATATCGATCGCGATCGATCACTATCGATCGCTTCCCCACCCCCCGCCCCCCACAGAATCGGGTCACAAGGGCAGCGACTCCGACAAACGCCCTCCACCCTGCCCTGCCCTCCCGCCAGCGGCGTCGGCCGTGGCTCTCAGAGCCACAGTTTGAAAGGCTCCAGGTAGCCGAGAGAAAGCATTTGTTGTGTGTCTGTCTGTGTGCGTGGTACACACAACAAAGATAAAGACAAAGACCCCCTGTATAGCCTGTAACAGACTGTAGGGGCAAGTGCTGCTAGCGAGCACCTATGAAGGCCGGAACGGTACACGAGGGGGTGGGGTGGCCAGCACCACGCCCGACCGCCTTTGTCTCCCCAGTGGCGATGTTTACACACCGCACCAGGTACTCATTTGAGGCTGAGTCAACCTAGGGGAGGCCCAGGACCGGTTCAGATAATCGTCACTGGGTGTTGGCCGTGAGCGGGAATCGAACCCGAGTCGCCAGGTTCATAGCGCAGCATAGCGCTAACCGCTACACCACCGCTCCCTCCACCCGTAACGCAGCCGATGAATTGAGTTGTCACGCGATAGAACGGGCGTGTGTGCTGCTGCTGCTGTTGTTGTTTGTGAAGAGCGATCCACAGCAACGTGCAACGTTCGCGTGCGGACGCTGCGCGGGTTAGTTGCCAGAATTGGCAATTCCTGCAACTGCCTGATGATGCTGCTGGTTTGGCACTATCAGCGAAACGTCGGACTACCACCACCCCCCCCCTATTGTTAAATGTCGCGAGACTGCTCTCCGACATAAGCGGTAGGGTGCTGCTGCTGCTCAAGCAGCAATAGATCGGACACGTTTGTTGCACGCGAGGAGACTTCATTAATTAGTCGTGTCGGGTGGAGGAGGGAGTACGACACACAACATTTTTTTTTGGTACTTACTGCGATCTGATGCACACACACACACAAAAAAATCAAACGACGAGTCGTCGTTGTTGTTGACTAACAAATTCTTAAACTTGATTTGGAGCTTTCGTGACTGCAGGAATTACTCTTTGGTTCTTTCGGTAAAGTCATTATTTTCTCTTTCTGCGTGACTTTACCGCATTAACCAAAGAGTAACACATTCTTCTTTCGTTTTCATCATCATCATCTTCTTCTTCTTGCGTTGTCCGGCGGTATCTTTGTGTAATGAACACAACAACAATACGTGATTTACAGTCTGCGGGGGCTCAAAGGCACTCGTGAGAAGATTGAGTGGTTGATGAGAAGGTGTCCATCAAACGAACTCGATCTCGAGACCTCGGAGCGAATCAAAGGCTCTGGTATTGACAACAACAACAACATCCCTAGTCTCTGGGAATATGATTGTGGTTATGTGGGGCCTGGGATGCGCGCGTGCGTGTGTGCGTGTGTATGCGTGTGTGTGCCTGCGTGTGCATGCGTGTGTGTGCCTGCGTGTGTGTGTTTGTGCGTGTCTGCGTGTGTGTGCGTGTGTGTGCGTGTGTGCGCGTGCGTGCGTATGTGTGCGTGTGTGTCTGCGTGTGTTTGCGTGTGTGTGCCTGCGTGTGCATGCGTGTGTGTGCCTGCGTGTGTGTGTGCGTGTGTGTCTGCGTGTGTGTGTGTGCCTGCGGGTGTGCGCGTGTGTGCCTGCGTGTGTGCGTGTGTGTGCGTGTGTGCGTGTGTGTGCGTGTGTGTGTGTGTAATGGGGGAGCGGTGGTGTAATGGGTAGCACTGCGCTGCGCTACGAACTCGGCGACCCGAGTTCGATTCCCGCTCACGGCCAACACCGGTGACGGATTATCTGAACCGGTCCTGGTCCTCCCCTAGGTCAACTCAGCATCAAATGAGTGCCCGGTGCGGTGTGAGACAAAGGCGGTTAGGCGTGGTGCTGGCCACCCACCCCCTCATGTGCCGTGCCGGCCTTCATAGGTGCTCGCTAAGAGCACTTGCCCCAAAAGTCCGTTGAAGCTACACGGGGTATCTTTGCCTTGCTTTGTAATGTGTGGGTTTTGATTTCTTGGCGCCGTGGTTTATGCAACGCTCCACTCCCAGTTTAAAGCACCTGGGTTTGATTCTGGGCCGTGATGCAAACCATAAATCAACCAGCAGCTGCTGGTTGGCGATGCGGAGTCGGCCTGGATCGTTCTCCCCTAGGTCGACGCAGCCCAAAAAAGAAACCGGCTTGCCAGGTGCGGTAGTTTCGTTCGTTTTTATTGTCAATTCAATTATTTCCCTTGCGTAACCCCCCCCCCCCCCCGTGAGATGAACAACATCTCTCGTGTTTGCAAGAGTTCACCAGGGTGTCAAGTGACGCGTATTGTACACAGCAAAAGACAAAGATCCCCCGTATAGCCTCAATCAGACGGTCGTGGCAAATGCTGTTAGCGAATAGCCTATAAAGACCGGAACAGCACAACGCTACGAACCCGACCAGCCGAGTTCGATTCCCGTTCACGGCCAACACAGGTGACAATTATCTGAACCGGTCCTGGGCCTCCCCTGGGTCGACTCAGCCTCAAATGGGTACCTGGTGCGATGTGTAAACATCGCCACTGGGGAGACAAAGGCGGCCGGGCGTGGTGCTGGCCACCCACCCCCTCGTGTGCCGTGTCAGCCTTCATAGGTGCTGCTCGCTAACAGCCACTTGCCCTGACAGTGGAAGCGGCAAGCGCCACGCCCCGGCCGCCTTTGTCTCATATACGCACACCGCTTTATTTGAGGCCGAGTCGACCTTGGAGAGGCCCAGGACCGGTTCAGATCAACGTCACTGGTGTTGGACCCGCGAGCGGGAATCGGGAATGGGAATCAGGTATCCCCCCGGCAGCGCAGCGCTAACCCGCCAACGCGACCGCTCCCCACACACATCGCGAACAGACGCTCATTTCTCCTTTTTTAAATCCTTTATATTAAGTTTACTTGCTTGCTTGCTTGCGCGCTTACCACCGTGCAAATCTTTCGGTCGTTTTTTTAACCCACTTCCCGTGATCCAATCGAGCTGACATTTTGCACACAGACTCGTTGTGCGTGACAATTTATTTTCGTGAATTTTTTTTTCCATAATTTGACACTTTTTAGGGGAATTGTTTTTATATTTAATTACCAATTGCTTAATGCTGGCAGACAATCATCTGACCCATAGGTGGCAGCCATCTCAAGCCAGAGGACGAGAGGACTCTAGCCGCCCGTTTCAAAGACCAATGTGGGCTGGGTTGTGGCCCATTGAACACGCATATAAAGGATTTATAGTGAAAAACTTTGTTTTTACGGGTTAATTTTTTTAAATCTCCAACTCACACAGCACGAGGCTGCACAACGTCGGACGCATCTGCACTATCCCTGAGGGCAGCGACGGCCGACGAAGAGCCCCTGAACAGCGCCCGGTTGCGGCTGTCAACACGAGCGCCGGAGAAACAAAGACGGACGGGCACGCGTACACGCATGGCGCCGGTCCATCCCATCTCCGGTCACACGGTGATGCCTCTTTGCCCGCGCTGTGACCTTAATAGGCGCTCGCTAACAACAACAGCAGCGGCAGCAGCAACATTGCACCCACAGTCTAAAGGGTAAGTGGGAAGGATTGCAAGAGGGTGCGGTTTGTCTTTAGATCTTCAGATGTTTAGCTGCGGGGGCCCTGACTTGAGACAGACTTGAGTGTTGTGGGCACGAGGGGGGGGGCGAGTGGAGAAAGGTTGTTGGGGAGGCAGGAGGGGGGGAGATCGCAGCAATTTTAATTTAAAAAAACCACAGAAATACATTTCCAACCCCTCCCTTACCCGCCCGTGACCTCAACCTTAATCTGCATGCGGTGGAGCACACAGAGCGAAGTATTGTCTTACTCGCGACCACTTCGCCTTTGAACAACAGCTGTTCTCAATTGTGGTCGGGTCGTTTTAAAAGCGCAGCAGGTAACAAGGGTTGCGAGACGCGGCGGCGGTCGGTGGTGGTGGTGGGACTCGGGGCCTGCGTGGGGCGAAGGGTTCTTGACCCCCGTCTCTGACCGCGCGTGTCGCGAAATGAGACGCAGGGAAGAAGCGAGGGCAGAGGAGGGAAGGAGGTGCGCGGTGATGGTGGTGGTGATGGTGATGATGGTGATGGTGGTGGTGATGATGGTGGTGGTGATGGTGGTGATGGTGGTGTTGATGATGGTGGTGGTGATGATGGTGGTGATGGTGGTGGTGGTGATGGTGGTGATGATGGTGGTGGTGGTGGTGATGCTGGTGGTGGTGGTGGTGATGGTGGTGGTGATGGTGGTGATGGTGGTGATGATGGTGATGGTGGTGATGGTGATGATGGTGGTGATGGTGGTGATGATGGTGGTGATGGTGGTGATGATGGTGGTGGTGATGATGGTGGTGATGGTGGTGGTGATGGTGGTGGTGGTGGTGGTGATGGTGGTGGTGATGGTGGTGGTGATGGTGGTGTGACAGGTTTTAATAATGTCCAGCCGCGAAGCGACACGATTTCTCGTGAGGATATCGGTGGGAATTCCACGTTTATATGGCGGGGATGAGTCTCTCCATGATGCAACGACTGCCGACTTCCCCACAAAGCGGCACCCATTGTATCGACCCCCGGATATATGATGGGCTGAGTCAATCTCCTAACCAGGATTTGAACTCGCAACCTTCAGATTGCGAGCCGCTCGCTCACTCGCTCGGCTTTACCATGGAGCCACCTGGCCAGATGATCATCATCATCATCAATCCACTGCTGGATGGAGGCCTCCTCAATCCGCCGCCTCCTCTCGCGATCGATCCTGCAATGTGCGATATTCCACAGTGCACTTGCACGTGGACAGATTCCATCGCTCCATCTCGTCTCGGTGGACGTGCTCTCGGATGCGTTCCGTCCCGTGGTTCAAACGCACGTGCGTCAGAGGGGAATATCACGAAACCCATGGAATGTTCCATTCACTTTCCTTTCATGTTGTCTAGGACTCTTAACAGTGCAGATTATACACCATTACAGCCTATTTACTAATATCATTTGGCATCTTCATGGGCTTATTTTTTATTTTATTTCGGGTGCATTATGGGTTGGCTTGCCATCTTTACACCACACAAACACAGCCAGACGTAAATCTCAGCCAGCCGAGGTCTATCAAAGCCACGCGCGGCGCTCGAAGTTAAAGTTCCACACAATGCCACGAGAGATTCTCGGCGCACGACGATTTACCGTCACGCCCCGAACGCAGGTGGTCGATACCCTGGACTGTCCGCGTCAAAACCTGGACAGGTGGCAACCCTCAGGACGAACGGCGTCACGAGTTGATACTCCGACTGATGCTCCTACTGTTGTGGAGTGACTCATGCAGCCAGCTATGGCTGCAGAGTTTGGTAGTACATGTTGTTGACGTCGTTTATTGTGAAAATTCGGTCACAGTTCCTATGACCATTGTTTCATTGCTTTTATGGCTTTATCTTGGTGATTTTCGAAAAGTTTTTTGGTTTGGCCATGTTTGTTGGTTGTAGTACAGAGTTAGACCGATGGCCTTAATCTAAGTTGTCTTGTGGTTGTTGTTGTTTGACTTGCACCCAACTGGGATATTTGCACAGGGTTGGTGTACGGTGATTTTTCTGCAATATTTTGCTGTCTTTTCTTGGATTTTCTGTTTGCACTCAGTCACATAGTCACTTTAAGATGTTTTCTTGTTCATGTTTTTGTTTTTTGTTTGTTGCGGTTGCGGTTGCACCCGATTCAAGAGCCGAATGGCTCACAGGGCTATACCTAATAAATGAACTTTGAACTTTGAACGAGCACAGGACGACGGATCCATGTGGCAACGTCGATGGTCACGGCAGTTGAGCCTCGACGTTTTAGTTCACAGAGCTGGAACTGAGTCAACTTAAGAGGCAACAACTAACACGAGGGGGTGTTGTTGTTTGTTTGTGTGTGTGGGGGGGTCACTGGAAACCAGGCTGAGATGATCAACGTGGCCTAGAGGTCGCAATCGGGTACCCGATACCCGTAACCTACCCGTACCCAGCCGGGTACGGGTACCCGTTTTCGACCCTGGTGCGGCCGGGTACGGGTACGGGTAGACCGTGAGTCATTGGTGAGTCACCGCTTGTCACTCATTTCCCAACGTCTTGTCTCTTCTCACAATTCAAGTTCCTAGAATCAACCCACCGCGCCTGCAACATGGCTTCATCCCAGAGGTCGCAATCGGGTACCCGATACCCGTAGCCGGGTATCAGGTAGGGTACGGGTACCTGTTTGCGACCCTGGTGCGACCGGGTACGGGTAAGGAATCAAAACCCGTTTGCGACCTCTGACGTGGCCCCATGTGAGAATCCCACAGTAACCTCGGGTGGCCGAAACCTCGATTCCAATGTGGAACCTGCGTGGCTGGTATCAGCTCGGCGTTCTCACCCCCCGAATGAATATATGTTGAACCTCTTTCGCACCGTACGTAGCCAACCGCGCCCATCGGAGGTGCCGGGGGAAGCACAACAATCAGTTTAACACGTGCACTTTCGCCAAACGACGCGGTCAGATTGTAAATGTTGTGGATTTGCTCTCCGACACACCGGTGTGCTGTACTCGGAACGAATTGCCACGTTCTGTTTACGTGACAACCCTTACTAATTGGCTGTGTAGGGTGGTGGCGGGTTTGACGACACATTTATACTTACGCGATCTAACCCAAACCCCTATATTAAGGACACTGTATGCTCAACTTCTTTCGCACCGTACGCGGCCAACCGCGCTAATTGGAGGTGCCGCGTGGAAGTTCAACAATGTGTGTTGAACTTCTTCTGCGCCGTACGCGGCCAACCGCGCTAATCGGAGGGGTAAGAACAAATCGAAAACACAAAAATCAGCTCTAAACAAAATTCGTTTTCAATCCACCCGGCCACATTTCACGATGGGTTTAAAGCAAATCTCACACTGGGCACACATTGTGGCACGCGACCGGTACCGATACAGAGGCACGCGACCAGAAACTCATTCATAGGTATGGGCGGGAAGGCTTGGATGTTGCTCAACTTTAAGAGGTGTTATTATTTTCAGGGCCCTATAAGGGGGGGGGGGGCGGGGGGAGGGGGATGGTCCTCTAACAGTGAAATCAAAATAAACAGCCACGACTGTGGACCAGGCGCCCCGTGAAGGAATTTCTGCTGTCTTCAAAGGACAAAGAAAATAAGTTCAATGCAACTGTTGATGATGTTGGGGGGGGGGGGTTGAGCAGCACACACACACACAAGCGCCACGTGTGCGAAAAGGCGCACACGCACGCGACCGTGCAGACCGAATGTCGGAGCTTCTCCCACGCTGATGGTGGTGGAGATGCTTTATTTCCCCGAGCCAGGGCCAACGTATCGGGCACATGGGCCAGCATCATGCTTAGCCCGGCCAATGTACACGAGTCAAACTCCCCGGCCACCACGCGGTCTAGCCTGCAGCAGATTGTTGAGGCAAGGGTTGTTACCGAGCAGCACCTATGAAGGCCCGCACGGCACACCAGGGGGTTGGTGGGTGGCCAGCACCACGCCCGGCCGCCTTTGTCTCCCTATCGGTGATGTTTACACATTGCACCAGGTACTCATTTGAGGCCGAGTCGACCTAGGGGAGGCCCAGTTCAAATAATCGTCACAGATGGTGTATGTTAAACTTATTTTGCACGGTATGTGGCCAACCGAGCACGATCAGAGGTGCGGGGGAAGAACTCAACACAAAGCGCAGTTTTCAAACTAGATAGCTCCAATGGCCGCCTAATATCGCAAGGAAGAGCGTTCCAGACGGCCGCAGAAGCAAATCTGAAAGCGCCGCGCGATGCAGTGGCCGTCTTTGTGCAAAAGGTGGCCGTGAGCGGGAATCGAACTTTTGGGTAGCCAGATTTGTAGCGCACACAACCACCACGCCGCTTGTGCCAGGCTAGGTGCACTTTGAAGCCACGTCAAGTGTCGAAGGCTTGCTGGCATACACGGACACAATCTACAACCGTGCACATTGAAAGTCAGAGAGCCATTGTCTCTCCGCTTACGGAGGTTGGTCCTGTCCAAGCTGGCGGGCGGAGTTGGCTCCTCTGTTGAGGATGAGTTGAGCGACATGAGGCCATCCATTCAGTACGTACGCGTGGAGGGGGGAGGAAGGGGTTAACCCAAATGTGTACGCTTGCGTACAGGGGGTCTAGTGACAATGTCCGTACGCATAGGAAACGTTAGATGGTCCGGCGGTGGACTATCTGCTTGCTTAAACACGTTACTATTATTAATCCTTGATCGTTTCTGCGTGGATTAAATATCGGCCGTTCTATAGAATTCGGGAGGGGGGGCTGCGTCAGGCGTACGTACGCAGGTGTGGGGGGGGGGGGTGTAAATAGTACGCGTGCGTACAGGGAGGGGGGGGGTAGAGGTCAAGTTTTGACAGTTTTTTGAGGACGTACTCAATGGATGGCCCCTATTGGAGACCGGGCCAGGCTGAGAGGCGCCTTGCCACGTGGGCCAGGGATTGAATGAAGCATCACTGCGGCCCTCTGGGATCAGTTCCCCGACGAGAGGAAGGCAATCGGCTGAACGCCGGGCCGCTCCGCGAGGACTCATCTTGTTCTGACGGCAGCAGCAACGGGGATTTTAATTTGCTCAAAAGAAACAAGTTGCAACAATAACAATAAAACATTCCAAACTGTTACCACCGACATTTAAAATGGTGTTTATTATTAATCTTGAGTTTTGTTTGTTTGTTAAATGCACAGCCCCAATATACTCCACGTTGTATATCAAAAGCAGGGTATAGAATTCAAGTTTGACGAGCAGTGCTTAATGCGTGTGCAGTTACAATGGTAAGCATAAATAATAATACTGTTCAAAACTAATTTCTTCAGAACCGATTTTTTTGTGTTTCGTTTGTTGCCCTTTCCCCGGGACCTCCCGATTAGCACGGTTGGCTACGTATGGTGCGAGAGAAGTTCCAACACGCGTGCACACATCAATAGAACGATCGTTGACTTAATCATGAGTGCACGCAATGCTGCTGGGAATACGACTGCTTGTGATGACGGTGAGGAGAGAATAGTCATCGCCAGTCGGAAGGATTCCCACCTGTCCCGAACGGCTCAAGCAAGAACCCACAGACCCACCCTCCAAGGGAGGTCCGGCAGCGATGTTAGTACACAACGCAACGTGCATCGCCTACGCACCCGACGCCATCACACCTTCTTGGAAGCTTAAACAGATTTGGGCCTGCGGAGTGCTTGTATAGGCGACCAGGAAGCTGAAAAAACAGGAGCCAGGGCAGCTAAATACTTTGAATAGATCTGCCTCCGTTTCCTTCGGGACAGTTTTGAACGACGCGCCAGCCCGGGATTGTTGCTGTCAAGTCTAGATTATTCTTGTTGTTGTTGCAAATATGGAGAAGAAACCCGCCGTGTGCGGTGAGCGCAGATAAAATATAAAATGCGAGCGTGAAGCATTTAAGAGAAGCCCAATTTGATGACCTCTTTTGGAATGGAGAGCTTGGCCTCAACACGAGGGTGACTGAGCAATGTGTCCTCGTCAAGATAACCGCAATGGCTTGGAGGTCTTCAATCCTGCTGCTGACGATGTAATCGAGAATAAACAAAGGATTTAAAGCTTTCGTGACTGCAGGGATTCATCTTCTTGGTTCTTTCGGTAAAGTCACGTAGAAGGAAAATAATAAAATAATAAAACATAATAAAATAATTCTCACGACGTTTCGGCCACAACGCAACCAGCGACTATTTAAAGTCGCTCCAAGCCTGGAGCATGCCATTCAGACTCTGTCTACTTGACAGACCTGTTCTCCACCTGAAGACGGCTGCTTGCGTTGTGGCCGAAACGTCGTGAGAATTATTTTATGTTTTATTTTTATTATTTTCCTTCTACGTGACTTTACCGAAAGAACCAAGAAGAAAAAACCAAGGAGCCGAGCCAAACGGTCCCCGTGCTCAAACGAGCGATTCAAAACGGCGCTCACCGCTGCTCTGCTGGTGGTCCTGGAGCCAATGGTGGAAATTCCACGTTCTCGCGGAAGGGAGCGAGTCTATCCACAGGATGACCACACGGGGGGGGGGGGGAGGGAGGATTGATCACAAAGTGGTGCTCAACGATTCGAACGGTCCAAGGGATCAACGCCCGAGTCGGCGTTCCACTCGGAATTCAGTCCGCAGCAACCGCAATAAGTGCAGATCCAAGATTTGGAGAAAAAAAAAATCGCGAAAAACTAAAACAAGTGGTTGTTTACACCCAGAGATTACTTCTGTTTCGAGGCCTGTCCTGAACTGACCGGACGAGAAAAAGTCTTTTGTAGACATTGTCGAATTTCACCTGCCTCTGCGAGTGTTGTTGTTTGGAAGGTGTCGCCAGGAGACGTGTCTGTGTGTGAAGGGCAGCAGAAATGGGGAGCGGTGGTGCAGCGGTTAGCGCTACGCCGCGCTACGAATCCGGTGACCCGAGTTCGATTTCCGCTCACGGACAACACTGGTGATGATTATCCGAATCGGTCCTGGACCTCTCCTAGGTCGACTCAGCCTAACACGAGTACCTGGGTGCAGTGTGTAAACATCGGCACTTGGGTGACAAAGGCGGTCGGGCGTGGTGCTGGCCACCCACCCCTTCATGCGCCGTGCCGGCCTTCATAGGTGCTCGCTAACAGCACTTGCCCCAACAGTCTGTTCAGGCTATAGGGGGGTCTTTGTGAAAGGCAGCAGCGGTGCTGTGACCCACCACACGCCGATGCACCATTTCCCAAAAGCCTCGCGATGATGAATCCTCCTCGTTAAAGTCCATAAATAAGCCCTTACACGTTGCATTCGCCCGATGGATGGGGTTTAAACGCGCCTCTCCCGATGCGATGGTAGGAGAGCACCGATTCAAATGATGATGATGTCAACTTCAATCGACGCTCTCTTACGGCACCACACAGGGTGCACGCGTGTGCGCGCACACGCTTTACAACACACATGACGCTAGTTGAAGAGCCGGAGACCTCTACGTCACGTGGCACATGTATGCATGGCACGTGTATGTACACGATGGGGATGTGCGCTCCGGATTTTGGGATCAATCCGATAAAAAAGAACAGGGGGCCGAGATATGAAAATTTAGGACAATCTGAACGTTTTCATTTTCATTGATTACGAATGTGACTGTACAAGATTGGAGTCCTCGTGGTCCCAGGCGATGTCACGATTGTTATCGATTGTTATTGACGTCAATTGTTATAGACAACAATTGTTATAGATAACAATTGTTATAGATAACAATTGTTATCTATAACAATTGTTATAGATATCAATTGTTATAGATATCAATTGTTATAGATAACAATTGTTATAGATAACAATTGTTATCTATAACAATTTATATCTATAACAATGATCGATTGTTATCTCAGATTGTTATCGCGAAGACCTTTCACATTTGTACGTAACGTCAACGATCCGAACATCCAAAAATCTGAACACGATAAAAAAAGTCCTTCAAAATCAAAAAAATACATACGAATTCTTATATACTTTTTTCTCGTAAAATTAAAAACTCATCCCTCGTACACACGTGCACAAACCGCACACAAGGCTTCCTCAATTTGAATGAGTTCCCTCCGCGTGGCGTGGGGACATGTTAAACTAATCATCAGGCGTGTGCCGCATGTAATAACCTAATTCAGAATAACTTAATTTGTGTTTCAATGCACCGCGGTGGGGGTTGAGAGCACTGAAGGTTGGGAAATCACATGCACCAATGAACCTAACTTGGATTTCCTAACAGATTGTGTTGTCATCAAGGCCTCTTCAACACAAGAGTGCGTTCACTTGAGCTCGCTGCACATAACCTGTGAACGTCTCAAATGAGAATCGTATTAGAAGTTCCCCGGTGCAAACAGCGGCGATGTTTTGCACAATCCTGAACAAGGATTAATATTCTCAACAGACCCGGAGTGTCGATCCCCTCTGCGTTAAGACGGAGGCCAAAAGAAAAAAAAATAAGAAATCGAATCAACGGATACTTCTTGATCGCCGTACAGAAAATATTTACTTTTTAAATTACAATCGCTAAGACTTTCGCTTACTTGAGCTAGAAGTATTGGACAAGCCCACCGTCAATTATTCTCTGTCAAAATCGTAATTTTCTGTGCGTGCATGCTACGGAAAAGTACAAAAAAACGACATATACCTACAAGGTTAAAACAAATTAAAAGTGTACTGACATCAACAGATGTGTGCGTACACAGTTGTAATGGAACACAGCAATAACAACAACAGCAACAACAAACAAACCAACAACCCCGCTTATGAGGCTTGTTTCGGTGACGTCAACTCAAACGCCTGGTTTTGGAGGAGTGCAAAAAATTCACATCGCGCTCAAAGTGTCCGCTCCTTGACACGGCGATTCACAGCGAACCCTGCGCGCCAGCCTCGTTCATCCCAACATCGGCCGTTGGTTTGGGATTTGAGCACGGTGACTAGGAGATGTTAACTACCTCGCTCGGTATACAGGAGGTCGTGGGGTCGATCCCGACCCTGACGATGCCTGTTGTACATTTGGAGTCTGCAAATTCTCTGGGTCCTCCGGTTTGCCCCTCCACATTTTGAACCAACGCGCGTTTAGAGCATTTGGCCGCTATACATTTACACCCGATAAGCCACTTCGTTTAGCCATCATTTGTGGCCAGGTCGCTTCCGAAATAGAGCTCTATAACTCACTGGGGGCCTTACCTGCTAAAATTGAAATATTAATCGTGAGTTAAGCTTGGAGAACGCGCTGCCCACAAGTTCCTTGGGGGAGGGAACCAACTTGTCCCACAGTTTGCCAAGTCCAACTCGTACGTCTCAACTCCGCAGGCGGATGTACGTGCGCGTGTGTGAGCACGTGCACTGAGGCCTGGCCACACGCACCGTGGTGGCGAACGGCGGGCGTTGTTGTCGTCGTGTGTGCGTCTCTGCGTGCGTCTCTGCGTAGGAGCGGTAGTGTAGCGGTTAGCGCGCTATGAACCTGGCGACCCGGGTTCGATTCCCGCTCACGGCTAACACCAGTGACGATTATCTGAACCGGTCCTGGGCCTCCCCTAGGTCGACTCAGCCTTAAATGAGTACCTGGTGCGGTGTGTAAACATCGCCACTGGGGAGACAAAGGCGGTCGGGCGTGGTGCTGGTCACCCACCCCCTCGTTCGTGTACCGTTCTGGCCTTCATAGGTGCTCGCTAACAGCACTTGCCCCTACAGTCTGTTAAGGCTATGCGGGGGGTCTTTGTTGTCTCTGCGTGTGACTTTAGTGGGGAGCATTTGTGGGTCGCGGTTAGCGCGCTGCGCTACGAACCCGGCGACCCAAGTTCCACTCCCGCTCACGGCCAACACCGGTGACGATTACCTGAACCGTGCCCTGGGCCTCCCCTAGGTCGAGTCAGCCTCAAATGAGTGCCTGGTGCGGTGTGTAAACATCGCCACTGGGGAGACAAAGGCGGTCGGGCATGGTGCTGGCCACCCACCCCCTGGCCTGGGACTGTTGTTGTTGTTGATGTGCTGCCTTGTCCAAGCTTGCATTTATTGTTGAAAAATCGGCAGAAATTTATATTATTTTGTAATTGTACTTTCCACTTTAACTGCATTACGGATTTATGTTTCGTTATTTTCTTGCCTTTCCTATACTTTGCACTCCAATCGTTTTTTTTTTGTATCGTCTGTTGTTGTAACTTTCTCACCCACCACAACTGGGCATCTGTGAAAAAGAGCTTTATAGCTCATCGGATTTCTCCAGGATAAATAAAGACTGAATAAAATATTCTGAATATTTTCCTGAGCTCAGCCCGGGACGGCTCCAGCCGAAACAGTACATCATAAACGTAGCACAATCTCTCTGCGATGGACACCACCGCGCACAGCATTCTTGATCGGGTACTTGGAACTGGGCATATATACACCGCAAGCGGTAGATTCTTTAGTTCAGAGTTATCCCCCCCAATTATAGCACACTGGCGTGTGTACGCCACTCTGTTTCACGTGCGGCTAAATAAAATCTCGGCACTCGCATTAAAAGCAGACTTGCTGCCGTCCTAAGCCACGGGAAAGATGCAGCTCCTTAAACTTTTTAGTTGTGCATCGTATTGCACACTTTAATTATTTTGTACACCCTGCAGTAAATTGTATACTCTGCGAGGCCATGTTACAGGTATTCATGCTTAAATGTTTTCTAAATCAATGTGGAAACACGTGGAAGATTTTGGGAATTTCATGGCAGGCGAGATAGGCTAAGCATCTTATACAAGTCGAGAATTTGAGCATGGCAAGTTTTGCATTATGCATGTAATTGGAGAGAGGAGGTAGTGATGGGTGGGACACGTGGTGTGCACGGTGGAGGAGGTGGGCTAGGGTAAGCAACTTGGGAGGTTCGGAATAGAATGTGGTAGGAAAGTGTGTTCAAGAGAGGGGGGGAGGTTGTGATGGGTGGGACAAGTGGTGTGCAGGAGGTGGTGGTGGGTGGGACGAGTGGTGTGCAGGGTGGAGGAGGAGGTAGTGATGGGTAGGACGAGTGGTGTGCAGGGTGCAGGAGGTGGTGATGGGTGGGACGAGTGGTGTGCAGGGTGGAGGAGGTGGTGGGTGGGACGCGTGGTGTGCAGGGTGGTGGAGATGGGTGGGACGAGTGGTGTGCAGGGTGGAAGAGGTGGTGATGGGTGGGACGAGTGGTGTGCAGGGTGGAGGAGGTGGTGATAGGTGGGACGAGTGGTGTGCAGGGTGGAGGGCAGAGGTCAGAGACCAAGGGGAAGAACTCGAGGCAGAATATGTTGGCGATGAGACTGTAAGAACCGTCCTTGTAGGACACGTTGACTGTAGCAGAGCAAATGTTTAACCATGGATGGTGGTGATGGCACTTTCAGATTGTGTAAAATGTGTAACAGGGGGAATATCTTTGATTCAAACTTTCATTATTATTACGCTTGTTTACCCACCGAATATCTAAATTCTTTGTCACGTCTAAAAATGGATTTGGTGATTAACTTAACGCATTGGAAGGCAATATTCAGGTACCTATTTAAGAAACCCCATCAAGTGACGCAGTTATTCTAGCTTTCTCCCATCTTGTCCTGTTTGGCGTAGTTTCAAACAAAACGCAGAATCTAGTTAATGATAATTTAATCTTACATAGCATCATGCATGCGAATTGCATCCCACAATCGCTTTGTGCTTCAACTTATCGGTGTGAGCCAAAACAACAACAATTGGCGCGCTAAGCAACCCGTTCACGTGACAATTAATCCTGTTGGGCTGCAGTCGGGTGGCAGAGGGTCTTGACGACACAAATTTGGTCAGATCGTTGCCGCGGCCGAACCAATTACGAATCGCTGATGGTGGACGAGGTGACTGCGGGACGTAATCAACCGTGTACAAAGAAGAAGAAGACGTAAAAACAAAAAATCACGGCATTGACGAGCCTTGCAAGAGCAGACGTGAAAGAATGCTCGTCGACGGCGCAAGAAGAAACGACAAAGCGACGGTGCGGTGGGGCGCCACCAACTCCACCGGACCGCCCCTCGGCTACGACCACCGCCACCAGCGGCGCCTCTCGCCGCCGCGTGCGGTCGAGACGCGGCTCAAGGCTCGGCGGCCTCGCTTCCGCGGTGCCGGCGGAACGGCGCCGCGTTCACGCTGAGCGCGTGCACGCGCCGCGTGAACTCGTCGAGCTCCGAGTGCACGAGCGCCAGCTCCTCGGCGTCCAGCGCGCCAAGCACCGTCTCGTCGCTGTCCGCCTCCACCGCCGCCTCCACCTCCTCCGCGCCGCCGCCGCCGTGCGGCCCGACGGCCCACGCTCCCTCTGCCTGGCCCGTCGCCACAAACTCCTGCACCCGCTGCGACGCCGGGTGGTGGTAGTAAAGCCGCGGTTTCGGGAACGTCTTGTCCCGCGCGCTTTCCGTATCCGGGCTGCCGAGTCGAGCCGTCGACGACGAAACGTTTCCGCTGCTTCCTGTCGCCGCTGCTGCTGCTGCTGCTGCTGGCGTTGCGGGCCCTGCTGCTGTGTCCGATGCTGACGGGGCCACTGTTGAGGCCGCTGTCGTCACCGCTGCCGTCACTGCTGGTGGTGGTGTGTCAGCCTCATCCGCTGGGTGTAACCGCGTGGCGGGTGCAGCGTGTGCATCGGCGGAGCCTCCGTTGAGGGCGCCCGTTGGTCGGTCAGCCGAGGGTTTGTCGGCTTCCGTCAAAGTCTTGATCCACTCCACCATGCCTCGGTCAGACTTCTTTGGAGTGGCAGCGGTGGCGGTGGTGGCGGCGGAGCCCGAAGTCCCTCCTTCCTTCTCACCGTTGACACCGAGGGGAGCGCTGATGGACAGGACGTGCTGCCGGGCTCCGCCGCCGGATTCCGGGGAGGCCACCGAGGAGCCCTGGGGCACCGAGGGCCGCAGCCGGCTCCTGGTGACGGCACAAAGACAAGACGGCGTCGGCTGCTGCTACTGCTGCTACTGCTGCTGCTGCTACTACTGCTGCTGCTGCGAGTGTTTCCCTTCCGGGTGGCCTCAGCTCGGCTCTCTCTCTCTCGAGTCTTGGGTGTTTTCGCTTTTCCACAGCTATCCTAAACGCACCGCTAATTAGTTTTTTTTATTTTGGTGAATTTGTTGTTAACCGTCCCAAGCTGGAGGGCGGCAGCGGTGCTGCTGGAGGTGACGGTGCGAGTGGTGGTCGTGCTGGTGGTGGTGGTGACGTTGATGATTGTACTGGTGGTGCTAGTTATTATGATAACAGCACTTGCTCCAACAGTCTGTCAAATGCGATATGGGGATCTTTGTCTTTTTGCTCATAGTTCTGGTGGTGCTAGTGGATGGCAGTGACAGTTGTGGTGTTATTGGTTGTAAGCGACAGTGGTTGGGGTGATGCTGGTGGTATAGGGAGCGTTGGTGCAGTAGGTAGTGCACTGCGCTATGAACCTGGTGACCCAAATTCAATTCCCGCTCACGGCCAAGATAAGCAATGGTTATCTGAATCGGTCTTGGGCCTCCCCTAGGTCGACTCAGCCTCAAGTGAGTACTTGGTGCGGTGTGTAAACATCGCCACTGGGGAGACAAAGGCGGTCGGGCGTGATGCTGCCCACCCACCCCCTCGCGTGCTGTGCCAGCCTTCATAGGTGCTCGCTAACAGCACTTGCCTCAACAGTCCCTTAAGGCTATACGGGGGATCTTTGTCTTTGATGCTGGTGGTGATTGGACTAGTGGTGGTAATGCTACTGGTTGTGGCCCTGCTGGTGGTGGTGCTCGTGGCGGTGGTGCTAGTGGTGGTGATGCTAGTGGTGGGGCTGGTGGTGGTGCTTGTGGTGGTGATGCTAGTGGTGGTGATGCTAGTGGTGGTGGTGCTAGTGGTGGTGGTGCTAGTGGTGGTGATGCTAGTGGTGGTGATGCTAGTGGTGGGGCTGGTGGTGGTGCTTGTGGTGGTGATGCTAGTGGTGGTGATGCTAGTGGTGGTGGTGCTAGTGGTGCTAGTGGTGGTGATGCTAGTGGTGGTGGTGCTAGCGGTGGTGCTAGTGGTGGTGGCGGCGAGGTCTGCGTGTGGTGACGAAGGGGCGCGCTACGTACGCGGGCACCCCGAGCTTGCTCTCGAGCAGATCCCGCAGGTTGTAGAGGGTCCGCCTCAAGTCGGGGGTGCTGAGGCTACAGTAGTAACGCAGCTGGCACAGAGAGACGCACACAATCGCTCCGTCACTCTCGACGCAGAGGGGAACGGCTGTCCCAACAGCCGCTGGATTAACCTAGCCGTGCTCACGGACGTCGAGCTTCTTTCGTACCGTACGTAGCCAACCGCGCTAATTGGAGGTGCCGGGGGGGGAGGGGGGGGGGAGGACAACAAACTAACACACACAAAAAGCGGTTTCAAACAAGTGAGTTTTGCCATCTAGATTTAAAGTGCATAGCTCCAGTGGCTTCCTAATGTCGGAAGGAAGAGCGTTCCAGACGGCCGCAGAAAGCGCGTCTGAAAGCGCACGATGCGGTCGACCACGGTTCTGGCAACGGTAAGAACGATGCGGTGACGAAGAGAGCGAATTGGTTCGAGGCACCGGAGTGACCGTGCAAGACTTGCGCTCCGCGTGCTTGCCACTGAGCACTCTTGAATGGAGTCCGTACTTGGGTTCCTGCTCAAGCCATCGCCCGGGAAGTTTCACCGCAGGAAATGACCAAAGCGTGCACATCGTTAAAGACTCCGCGACGCCATCGTTAGCACCGATAGGTTCCCCGTGGCCTAACGCCGGCCAAACAGGAGTTGCGCGTGCCGTGCCGTCTGTGCGTCCGCGCAAAACATCAGTGAAATCCCGCTGGAATCGACGACCGATCCCTGCCTTTTGTTACCGATAAATATAATCTATCCTGAAAACGGTTGGCGTTTTACTTTCGTTTAGCAACCCTTGAGCATGGCGCAGGATGCTAACTGCTGTGCCACGTTGCCCCCCAAGGCATTATGAATCATCAACCATAATCTATCCACTGCTGGATGAAGGCCTTCCCAAGCCATTGTCATCTCAAAAAAGTCTTGCGATGACGTGTGGTGTCCTTTTGGCTGCCACTCCATAATTCGTTCTCATGACTAGCCGTCAAACCTCATAATGCCGCGTCAAACCCAAGTCCCGCTCGTTTTTCCCAACATGCAAATGACCACAACGGGACATGCACGGGTGGCATTGGAGCACCGTGCGAGCAGCCTCTCTGCTCGACATCTCTCAGCAAACAAAAACAAGAGACGGTGAGGTTTTGGGGAGGCGTTTCTGGGGGGTGTCGGGAGGCATGTGGTGTCGTCTCCGCATTCACCAGGGGGTTGCCTCTTTCCCACACACAAAGGCCCCCCCCCCGCCCCCTTTATCGCACGTTCCTCAAGATCTCAGGACAGAGAGGGGCCCGAGCGTAAATAGCGATCGATGATTAAGCGTGGCGGTCCGGCCGCGAGCAACAAAAAACCCAGGTCGATTTACGACTTCTTCCACTCTTCGTGTGGGTGGACGACCGGGGTGAGTTGGAGGGTCGGATCGCGAGGGCGGGGGGAGGAGGAGGGGGAGGGGGATGACGCGGGGGGGGGGGGGGAGGTTGAATTTATCTGAATGAGAATGACGGCGGTCGAGTCGAGGCGATGGGGGATTTGGCGCGCGGCAAAAAAAAAGAACACAAAACAAAAACAACCGCACACAGCAACGCCGCCCCTCCACCGCCCCTCCCCCGTCCACCGACGCAAAAACCGAGTGGCCACCGGCCAATTCAAACATCTCCTCGTGCTGCCCAATTGCCCTCGGACCACAACGAGTGTGACAATGTCTCTCACCTCAACAGCTAAGCTGGATGCGGCCCTGGCTAGCGGTTTGGAGGTGAGAGCAATACAAGTAAAATAAATAATATTTGTGTTTAACCCACAATCCCCGTGTGCGTGCATGCGCGCATGTGCGAGTGTGTGCGTGTGTGCGCGTGTGTGTGTGCGCATGTGCGTGCGTGTGTGCATGCGTGCGCGCTTGTGTGTGCGTGTGTGCGTGTGTGCATGTGTGCATGTGTGCGTGCGTGTGTGTGCGTGCGTGCGCTGTCCTTTTGGACACTTCCTCTGCTTGGCTGCCACGCCATGGCAGCGGTTGGCTGTGGTGATGCTCTCCGCCAGGCCTTCATTGTAGCAGCTGCGCTGTGCTCTAGCCGGCCAGGTAGCTCAGCGTAGAGTGAGACGCTCACTGGTGGTTGATTCGGACCATAATCCCTCTGGGGTCGATAAAACGTTTACCACTTTGTGGAAAAAATCAAGCGTGGTTGCCCTAAGGATAGACCCCCCCCACCCCCGCCAAAGGAATGTGGAATTTCCACCACTGGTTCAGGGACTGTCAGCATGAGATAAGCACCGCCTCTGTTCATTTGAGCAGAAAATCGCTCTGACGTTTTTGGGCTGCGGACCATTTAGATGACGGTCTAACGCCGACGTTTTGACTCTGCTGTGGAAATTAAACTGCCTTGTCACGAATGGATTCATTATTTATGATTTACACAAGGTATACACAACGCATAAGAACCCCTGAGGCTAGCGAAGTTTAAGAGACGACGCATACGAGACAGAACATGGGGAAAAGAATTACCTATTATTATTTTTCATCTCTCTTTTTCTTCTTCTCTGTTCATGAAAAGCACGATGTTAGCACTCCAATGAGTGAGCATGGAAATATCTTTCGGGCCTCCAATCCGGGTGACACCGTTTCAATTGGCAGCGGGTAACAGCAATCTGCCGAAACCTTGGCACGTGACGATACCTTGATTGAAATGTACGCTCGAATAGAATTGCGCATGCGACAGCTGATCGCGTACGATGCGGCGTGCATATACTACGCCGGCACAGCCACGACAGATTCGAAAAGTGTCACGCATGCGCCCAGTTTACTAATCTATTTTTGGGATCGAATCACGCACACTCCGAATTGTGCAAACTCATCAGACCGCGCAAAAGGGGCGAACTGTTACATTCCCGCCGACAAACGGTGCAAACGTCCGTCTTAGCACCGCTGAGATTTGCGCATACAGTAAAACTTTGGATTGCGAGCATAATTCATTCCTGAAACGTGTTTGTAATCCAAAGCACTCGTATATCAGTTGTGATCACGTGACGCTCAGCAGACAAAGCGTATACGCGTACTACTCGTATTGCAAGACCTCGCTCGTTTATCAAATTAATATTTATTTAAAAAATTTGCTCGTCTTGCAAAACACTCGCAGACCAAGTTACTCGCAATCCAAGGTTTTACTGTACACAGTTTACGCGACATTTCACAACGCTCCGAAATCCGTCTTATTCTGTTTACGGGAGACGCAATAACAACGAGGAGAAATCTCATGGGACCTCCTTTGCCAGTACCAAAATATACTAATAGGGTTTTGCCCCTTTTTTCTGGCAACAAAACTGACACCTTTTGCAAGCAATCATGCTTACATTAACCACAACACTTGCAGTCAAATGCAAACAAAAAATTATCAGAGTATTGTTTTTTGTTTGCATTTGACTGCAACTATTGTGGTTAATGCAAGCATGATTCCTTGCAAAAGGTGTCAATTTTGTTGCCAAAAAAAAGGGGAAAAACCCTATTAGTATAACGAGGAGAAAGATAAAAAAAAAGAATGCGCGCGCGCACGCCCCAAAGAGCGACCGCGCTTGCACATCGCGATGCGGCTACGGGTTTGGAATCGCCAAGCTAATCCCACGCCAGCGCCACGCGAACCTTAACGCATCAACAAGCCCCTTTGCCAATGTGACGGGGGCCCCACTGGAGCGCACAGATCCCAGTGATTTTATGGCTGCGGGGCGGAGCGGGGGACGGGGGGGTGGGACGGCACGCAGCTGAGATAGGATTTTGTGTTTTGAACTTTATGCCAGATTTACAATTGCTTCTTGGCCAGGGGTCTGTGCATGTGTTCCTTGCGTGCGTGCGAGCGTGCGCATGGACGTGAGCCTTAATAGGTGCTTCCTAACATCACTTGCCTATGAGCTACAAAGCTCAGCGGATGAAATGTTGCAATTGACTTGCTACCTCACAACCCCACAGGATTTTAGGACTTGTATCGATTCAGGTCCGCGAATTTATATTTATTTTTTTCTTCAAAAGTGGTCAATGTAGCAGCCCTATTGGATGGAGGAGTTAAGTGAACCCGTTGCATTCTACATTTATGCATACTTAAAAACATCGAATCTTACACAAGCGACCGAGTGGTGAGCGTGCGTGTGAGCGAGTGCATGTGCATGGTGAGCGAGCGAGTGCGCGTGTGTGGTGAGCGTGTGCGAGCGAGTGTGTGGTGAGCGTGTGTGCGAGCGAGTGCGTGAGTGTGATGAGTGCGGTGAGCGTGCGTGCGTGCGAGCGAGTGCATGAGCTTGGTGAGCGAGCGAGTGCGCGCGTGCGTGGTGAGCGTGTGTGCGAGCAAGTGCGTGGTGAGCGTGGGGAGCGTGTGTGCAAGCGAGCGTGTGGTGAGCGTGTGGTGAGCGTGTGGTGAGCGTGCGTGCAAGCGAGCGCGTGAGCTTGGTGAGCGAGCGAGTGCGCGTGTGTGGTGAGCGTGTGTGCGAGCGAGTGCGTGGTGAGCATGGTGAGCGTGTGTGCGAGCGAGTGCGTGAGTGTGATGAGTGCGGTGAGCGTGCGTGCGAGCGAGTGCGTGCATGGTGAGCGAGCGAGTGCGCGTGTGTGGTGAGCGTGTGTGCGAGCAAGTGTGTGGTGAGCGTGTGTGCAAGCGAGTGCGTGATGAGTGCGGTGAGCGTGCGTGCGTGCGAGCGAGTGCCTGAGCTTGGTGAGCGAGCGAGTGCGCGTGTGTGGTGAGCGTGTGTTCGAGCGAGTGCGTGGTGATAGTGGTGAGCGTGTGTGCGAGCGAGTGCGTGAGTGTGATGAGTGCGGTGAACGTGCTTGCGAGCGAGTGCGTGGTGAGCGCGTATGCGAGCGCGCTCGCGTTCCGTCGCATGTGTTTCACATTGTCCCTGCATGGGGTCGGTTGAACAAACACCGAGTGGGGAAGGGGAGGCAAGGAGGAGATGTGGACCGAGTGGGTTCAATGAACGTATGGGATCCAAATCATGAATCCCCAATTGAGAAAGATGAGTGTGATTCACTCCGAAACTATTTGATAAGTTCACAAAGGTTTGCGGCATCGAAATCGAACGCACACTTGCAAGATCAATCGTGCTTCCTTCAAATGAATTGTGCGTCATTTTTAAATGAAATACAGAGTGTTCAACTCTATCCTGTGTTGATGAAATGCATCAATTTGCCTTGTATATAGTGCCAGATAGTGCCAGAGAGTGGATAGTGCCAGAGAGTGGATAGTGCCAGAGAGTGGATAGTGCCAGATCGCCATTGCAAGAGATACTTATCTGGATGTGCTCATCATGTGGTGGGAAACTATGCAACTAAACGCAGAGCGAAGTCTCTACTGAGACACCCAGAGGGGAGAGAGTCTCACTGAGTCACGCAGAGGGGAGAGAGTCTCACTGAGACACCCAGAGGGAGAGAGTCTCACTGAGTCACCCAGAGGGGAGAGAGTCTCACTGAGACACCCAGAGGGAGAGAGTCTCACTGAGACACCCAGAGGGGAGAGAGTCTCACTGAGTCACCCAGAGGGGAGAGAGTCTCCACTGAGACACCCAGAGGGGAGAGAGTCTCACTGAGTCACCCAGAGGGGAGAGAGTCTCACTGAGACACCCAGAGGGAGAGAGTCTCACTGAGACACCCAGAGGGAGAGAGTCTCACTGAGACACCCAGAGGGGAGAGAGTCTCCACTGAGACACCCAGAGGGGAGAGAGTCTCCACTGAGACACCCAGAGGGGAGAGAGTCTCACTGAGTCACCCAGAGGGGAGAGAGTCTCCACTGAGACACCCAGAGGGGAGAGAGTCTCACTGAGTCACCCAGAGGGGAGAGAGTCTCACTGAGACACCCAGAGGGAGAGAGTCTCACTGAGACACCCAGAGGGAGAGAGTCTCACTGAGTCACCCAGAGGGGAGAGAGTCTCACTGAGACACCCAGAGGGAGAGAGTCTCACTGAGTCACCCAGAGGGGAGAGAGTCTCACTAAGACACCCAGAGGGAGAGAGTCTCACTGAGTCACCCAGAGGGGAGAGAGTCTCACTGAGACACCCAGAGGGAGAGAGTCTCACTGAGTCACCCAGAGGGGAGAGAGTCTCACTGAGACACCCAGAGGGAGCGAGTCTCACTGAGACACCCAGAGGGAGAGAGTCTCACTGAGTCACCCAGAGGGAGAGAGTCTCACTGAGACACCCAGAGGGGAGAGAGTCTCCACTGAGACACCCAGAGGGGAGAGAGTCTCACTGAGTCACCCAGAGGGGAGAGAGTCTCACTGAGACACCCAGAGGGAGAGAGTCTCACTGAGTCACCCAGAGGGAGAGAGTCTCACTGAGACACCCAGAGGGAGAGAGTCTCACTGAGACACCCAGAGGGGAGAGAGTCTCACTGAGACACCCAGAGGGGAGAGAGTCTCTACTGAGCATCAATACAACTGACCCTTCCTTCAGAGGTCACTCTTCTAAGTATGGCATTTGACTCTCAACAAACTAAACTTGTCAGCAAGTTGAAATACCTCGGTGTCATCTTCAATCTCAAGCCATCTTTCGCTGCACACATCGATCACATTTGTAAAAAAAATATTAAGCTAAAAATTGGCTTCCAGTAGAGAAATAAACATCGTAATACACCCCAACTATGATTGAAAATCATTAACAGCCAGCATATAATGTCCATCTTTGATCAATGTGATGTAATGTTGCAGTCGAAACGTCGTGAGAATGTTATATTTTTATTATTTTATTATTTCCTTTCTACATGACTTTACCGAAAGAACCAAGAATATGAATAAGAATAATACTTTCATTTTATATCGCGTCATTCGCACTCTGCAGTGTGCGACTGTGGTCATCAACGCATAACGACGCAATGCCCTGATCCAAAAATACGAAGGAGACATCACAGCGATACACTCCGATGCTCCTGATGTCGCTATCAGGGCTTGGCCACCTCAATGCGAAACTGTAGTTGTTGCACTGCATCTACATCAGCCGTATGAAAAAAGATTCATACTAATAGCATCCCAAAACGCTGTACATTAATTCTATATATATTTACCGGGCCCACTGAGCTATATCGTTCTTTTTCAGAAGCGACCTGGCCACAATTGATAGCTCAATGAAGTGGCGTATCACGTGGACATTTCTAGCAACCAAACACTAAATGTGGAATGAATAATCGGAGGAATATCAACACGACCATGGGGAGAGAGACACGCAAACTCCAAATACACAGCAGGCATCAGGTTCAGGATCAAACCCACGACCTCCTGCATACCAGGCGAGGTAGTTAACATCTCGCCAACAAGGACCAACAATTCCCATATACAGCCACTACCAAGACTTGGTGCAGCCGGAGCGAGTGACAAACGCGTTGCATCGCCCCACTCCTCTCTGCCGTCCATGGGCGCCCTACAATCAGTCAGTCAGTCTGACAATTTTCAGCCCACCAATATAGTGCGTCGTCGGTGCGACGTTATGGCAGAATGGCAACGGTTATGGCAGGGCAGAGGTCGCAAACGGGTTTTGATTCCTTACCCGTACCCGTACCTGGCCGCACCAGGGTCGCAAATGGGTACCCGTACCCAGCCGGGTACGGGTTCCCGTTCGCTACCCGTATCCTACCCGAAATGAGTGACAAATGGTTACTCACCAGTGACTCACGGCCTACCCGTACCCGGCCGCACCAGGGTCGCAAACGGCTACTCGTACCCGGCTGGGTATGGGTAGCCGGGTATTGGGTAAGGTACGGGTATCCGGTACCCGGTTGCGACCTCTGGGGCAGTGGGGGGGGGAGCCAACAGGAACGAGAAAAGAGAATCCCGTCACGTGCCCTCAGCGGCTAGCAACGGCCGAGCAGAGTAAACTTCCACAGCGCGACACAAATAAAGTGCGGCCATGCGGCAAACGGAATCCCGTAAGAAAGTAAAGTGGTAAATTAAAATAAATGAAAGGTAAAAGGACAGTTTTCATGTTATTTTACGGGAAGGCGAGTCCGAGTAGGTGCGGCATCAGAATTTGCGAGACGCTCGGCGCGTTTCGGATGTACGGTGGCTGGCAGGGGGTGAGAGGGAGCTCCGGATTGTTTGCGGCTCGAGAGGGCTTCGTCCCACGCCAGCGTCGTCGGGTGAACAATCCTGGGCAGGGCCAAGCCCGCCGTTCCCGTGGAACGGAGTGTACAGAATGCGCTGACAGAACCCATCATCCGTGTGAACTTTACTTAAACTCATCGGCTCCACCCCCCCCCCCCCCGCTGCCCGCCCCCCATCTTGATTTACGCAGAAGAACAGCATTGGGACGACTTCATCATCAAAGCGGTTACAAAAATAAGGCCGCGAAATGCCTTCTGGATCGTTTGATCCCGCAGGTAAATTCCCCGTATCCTGAGAAGTTCCTCTCCTCCCTGCTCCTGCTCAAAGTTCCCCCTAATCTCTGGAATAACGGAGCGAGAACATTTGGGTTAACAAAGCAAAAACATCCTTAACCATCCTTGCCCTACTTTAAATCACTTTTTCGGGAACTCGGATTTCCTTTGCAGTGTGCGTGCTACTGATCGCTCTGCTTTGCAGACTTTAAAGTTAAAAGCGTGGGGTTGGTTTTTTTTGCGTGCGACGCGCTCGGCTGCCCTTATTTTTTTTTGCACTGGTGGTACTGTGATGTCGATGCGCGACCTTTGCCGTTCGGAACTTTGACCTTGCGACCGTTTGTCCGTGCGTTGTTTTGCTCGCGTTTGTTCGCCACAGTAACCACGTTTCGGTAAACCAGGTCCCCATTGGAAATAGTACATTCAGTTGTTACCCATTTGGGTTTTATCTCAGGCCAAAATAAAACCAAATAAAACCGAATTAAAACCGTAAGCTAAAAGTACTCACCAGGATGAGAATACAGCCTAGCTTAGCTTCTAAGATCTGCCGTAAAATCTGTCTTTCTACCTGCTTACAATCTCAAGGCATACAGCTAACACACACAAGGCACCTCATTTGTTCTTAAGTGCATGATCCGAGGCTACAGAAGGTCGTGTGAATTAATTATTTTCTTTAAAAACAAACACTTCCTTCAAATTTAAGGGTGTTAGGAGAGCTTTTATAGGCTCTAAACTCATTAAGTGCAGAGTTAACTGGGCATTAATTACTCAGGATTTAGCACTTCCGAGATGACGATGGTTCTTTATTTTTTCTGCTTGGGAACTAACGCAATTGGATCTAGGGGGGTGAGTGGCAGGGGGGAATACCACAAAGGAACCTGGGAGGCCCCTTTAAAACACCAGGGAAAGTTTACCCAAGTATTTAGCATTTATTTACGAGGCTAGGGGCTCAGAGGGACCCAAGGGAAGCTGCAGACACACACGCGCACACACGCAGGCACGAGCACACACGTGAACACACACACACACACACGTCCGTATGTAGGGCATTTACACAAACAAACACACTTGGTACGAACCCATGAAACCAATACATGAGCACGTGGACACAGACGTATAGCCTTAGCAGACCGTTGGGGCAAGTGCTGTTAGCGAGCACCTATGAAGGCCGGCACGGCACACGCGGAGGGGGTGGGTGGCCAGCACCACGCACGACCGCCTTTGTCTCCCTAGTGGCGATGTTTACACACCGCACTGGGTATTCATTTGAGGCTGAGTCGACCTAGGGGAGGTCCAGGACCGGTTCAAATATTCGCCACTGTTATTGGTCGTGAGCCGGTATCGAACTTGGGCCGCCGGGTTCGTAGCGCGGTGCGCTAACCACCGCACCGCCGCTGCCGGCAAACACACAAACGTGGACAAGCACGCAGACAACTCATGCGAGTGTTTACACGACAAGGAACCCCCGTGTAACCGTATGGACCATAGAGGCAAGTGCCGTTGGCGAGCACTCTTTAAAGTTATATTCTTATTCTTAGGTTTTTTCGGTAAAGTCACGTAGGTAAAAAATTATAAAAGTAAAATTAAAATAAAATAAAAATCACGAAGTTTCGGAGGCAACACAAGCTTCCGTCTTGTGTTGCCTCCGAAACGTCGTGATTTTTATTTTATTTTTATAAATTTTTATTTTTTACCTACGTGACTTAACCGAAAAAAAACCTAAGAATATGAATCCTTGCAGTCACGAAAGCTTCAAATCTAGAATTACATTCTTGTAAGATTTAAACGGTGTACAAAGTTGGTGGCATGGCCAGAACCACGCAACGCCTGCTGTGTTGTGAGATGTGTACAAGTCTTTACTCAATGTTTTGGATGTCCAAGCAAAAAGGCCTATTCAGGGAGAGAACTCAAAAATGTACGACACAAATTTAACTCTTGATTTGAAGCTTTCGTGACTGCAGGAATCCATGCTCTGTGGTTCTTTCGGTAAAGTCACGTAGGTATAAAATAAAATAAATCACGATGTTTCGGGCGCAAAGAGTACATATTTAACGACCAACCTACTTCCTATCCTGTCACCTGTTGGGCAACTCCCAGCTCCATAGGCTGGGGGTCACATACAAAGAACCTTCATCTTTATACACGGATGGTTAGGGCAAGTGCTGTTGGTGAGCACCTATAGCACGAGGTGGGTCGTATGGCCAACACCACACATGGCCACCTTTATCCCCCCTCCCGGCGCCGATGTTTCCACACCCGCCACATCTACTCATTTAAGGCCAAGTCAACTTAGCGGAGTGGAAGGACCAGTTCAGATAATCGCCACTGGTTTGTTACCTGTAACTCAAAAATCGACGTAATTGTTTTCAAGCAGCTCAGTGTGCTAAGCATTGGACTACGGCTCCCCATAAGACGCACGCACGCGCGCACACGTCTGCGTTCGCGTGACCCAACAAAACTGACTCCCAGTGCCGATGTTTACACACCGCTCCTGATTCTCGTAAATACGGGCTGGTAAGAGTACAAGTACAAGAGGCCCAGGACAGGCTAAGGTGCCACTTGCCACCGATGCTCGCCGTGGATGGGAATCCATCTGAGGTTGCTCTACTTCGACGCTGCGCCGTCACCGTCATCACCTCTCAAGCACACAGACACAAAGACAAATTTCCCCGGTGCGGAAGCTGTCTGTATTTAGACCGGGAGGAATCCGATGAGCTATGAAGCTCTTTTTCATAGATGTCCAGTATGGGTGGGTCAGCAGGCTTCTAAACTGGGCAAGCATTTTTCTTCTTGGTACTTCCGGTAAAGTCACGTAGAAGGGAAATAATAAAATAATAAAAATAAAACATAATAAAATAATTCTCACGACGTTTTGGCCACAACGCAAGCAGCCGTCCTCAGGTGAAGAACAGGTCTGTTGGGAAGACAGCGTCTGAATGAAACACCCCAGGGTTGGAGCGTATATTTAAGCTGGGTTGGAGGGGGAAGGGCGCCTTGACAAAATAATTTGCATATCAAGAGAAATTTTGCATATTTATGGGAATGCAGATATAGGATTAGTACTAATTGTGAAATGCATATTATGCTCGTGCATTATGCAGGATTAGCAGCATCAAAAAGAGGGGATAGGGGTAGCATTAATAAAGGGAAGGAATGTTAATAGTATGTAGCTGCAGTAACTAAACCACCACGTAAAAAAACTCAAGTATAAACTACATAGTATCATCAGTATACTTAATATACTCTCCAAGGATTGTTCGTGAGCACCGATTCATGCCAACACGCGGGCCGAGGGGGTGATGTGGCCAGCGTCATGCCCGGCTGTCTTTGTTTTTCCGGTGCCGATGGTTCACATGCCTCACCGGGTGTGCGAACCAGTCCGAGTCCAACTACCAGAGGAGGCCGCGCAGGACCTGTGCAGATATCACTCGCCGCTCAGTTTGGCCACGGCGGGGAATCGAACTCGGGTTTGCCGGACTCGTCGTGCTAAACGTTGCCCCACCGCTACACACAGACGCTCTTTACTAAAAAAGAAGCACACAACAGAAGCATAACATCTTCTTGGTTCTTTCGGTAAAGTCACGTAGAAGGGAAATAATAAAATAATAAAAATAAAACATAATAAAATACAATTCTCACGACGTTTCGGCCACAACGCAAGCAGCCGTCCTTGCGTTGTGGCCGAAACGTCGTGAGAATTGTATTTTATTATGTTTTGTTTTTATAATTTTATTATTTCCCTTCTACGTGACTTTACCGAAAGAACCAAGAAGATGAATCCCTGCAGTCACGAAAGCTTTAAATAGAAGCATAACAGGCGCACAACAGACACACACACACACGCTGCACACCAAAGTCACTAAAAAGCCTCTTTTGTCTCTCGGTGGCACCTTGAATCGGGATGCACGCTCCACCTTCTCCTCCTCCTCCTCCACCCACTGACCCACCGACGCCCAAACGCCGCCAGTGCCTCCATCTTCATCCTTCTCCCCACACTGCCTCTCCCCAGCTCCTCTTAAACCCAACACACCACTTAGTTCAATCACCCTCTCCAAATCAAAGGCGGGTTTTTTTCTCTCTCCCCCCGACCCCCCCCCCCCCCCCCGCAGTTCAAATCGCCCATTATCCCCTTATTTCGGTTGAGGAGCCCCTTGAAGTGATGCTTCTATCCCCACCAGCGCGTCCTTGTCTCTCCAGTCCTCCCGAGGCAGGCGCCCTCCATCAATTAAGTTCATTAGGCCCGGACAGCTGAGAACGACTGTAGGCTTAAGACGATTACGTGAAGCATGTGCCAGGGTAGGGATGTGAAACGGCCGCATGCGAAGGGGGGGGGGGTGGGTGACTTTTAATTCGGTTTTCTCGCCCATTGTTGTGTCCGATTGTCACGACCGCACGTAACAGGATTGTCTTTTAGAGTCGGCGTTGCAAGATCGCGATGTTTGGCCAATTCCTATTTAACAAGCGATTTGCGTGGGGTGAGGACGGGGGTGGGAGCGGGCGGGCGGCGGGGGGGGGGGATGAAACCGGAGTACCCGGAAAAATCTCACGCACGGTCGAAGGGGGGGTGACGCTCAGATATGTCCGCGCGGATAAGTTCACGAACCCACTTGCTGGACTGCTACTTCCTGGCCACCTCGCAGCCCTCCCCCTGCGGGGGGTTTGGGAGTTCCACAGATACGCACACACACGCACACACGCACGCACACGCGCGCGCGCACGTCTGTGCGATCCACCCACCCTCGCGTCGACAAAGCGCTGGGCACAAAGCGGAGAGGCCACGACGGCCGGGCATGAGAAGAGGTCAGGGGCGATGGTCTCCCCCTACCATTGAGCCGCAGCAGAGTGAGCCCCGTAGACTCCGCTCTGCACAAAGACGTCCAAGGGAGTGTGGAGAAGACGGGGGAGTACAAAAAAACCCAATGACAGCCAGGATTCCCCATCGCCCCTGACTGGAAGCCCACTGTTGTTCCCCCTTAATGGTTAATTGAGGAGGAGGAGGAGGAAGAAGAGGAGGGTGGCTCGTAAAATTCAATGGAGACCACGATTGGATGTGGGTCGTGGGCATCTTCAGGGCCAATTCCTCGCATTCCTCGAGCGATGTTCGGGGAAACGCCGGCGTTTATGGCAATTTTAGAATTTTTTATTGCGCACAGGGTATTTTCTTTGTTGCGGGGCATTTGTTTTCGCCTCTGACGTTAACACAAACCCGCTGATCAACAATGGCTACTGGTCGGTCTGTCTGCCCATTTAGCAACTCATTATGCGCAACCGTGGAGGCTCATGACCTATAAATGCCCCAACACCATTGGACGATTAAGAAGAGCCGGGAGTGCGACGATCGCGGTCTCAAGCCTCAAGCCACGGGGAGCACATCGAACGTCACTGCAAGCTTCCACGATTTAAGTCGGCGGGTCTCGATGCGAGTCTACGAATCCCCTTGCGAGTCTGTATCTCGAAACTGTGAACTTCACGGTAACGCAAACTGACCGTCGTTTCGCCGGGACGGCCGAGTTTGAGACAATCACCGTGACGAGGCTGCTTCTGAAGCAGCCGGCAGCCGTCACACCGGATCACTATCTCATTCGCCAACCTCCACGTGAACACGGAGAAGACATCGCCGATCAACTCCTCGAGTTTGCAACAATTGTACTGCTATGCAGTGAGCAAGAGTCATGATGGTGTCTAAAGGTTTTTGGCCAAAACATCTGGAAACTCGGCAGCATTTTTGTTTACGGGCCGGGCACTGCTGATGCGACTCAAACCGGCTGACTGACAAAAAATGTAACTGTATTTTCTGTGCGTTGAGACAGACTCTTGCGTGCTTATTCGTCACTTTGTAACCTTTGCCATCTTATTGATCCATCTATCTGTCTTGTTCTCTGCGATTGTTACGGAAAAGATTGGTGGGGTGTGGGGAGGGGGGAATTTCAGCCCTTTTAAAAAGTATAATCTTTTATTTCAACCCTCTCCTCTCTCCCATGGGTCATTAAGTGGGCATGAACAATGCTGCTTGACGGGTTTGTCTAATTGGATGACGAATGAGCCCTCCAAACAGGTGGTGGGGATGCTCTTCCCAAAGCCCCCACCACCACTCTGTCTCCAGCGCCACTCCAAAGCAACTAACGCACCCCCCCCACACACACACACGCACGCACGCGTGCGAGTGCCCGCCGGCTCGTAGAAATTCAAGGAGGCCGATATTCCCGTCCGCCGATTTTTCTTGGACGTTTTTTGCACCGCGTGAATGACTGCCAACCGAGCCGAGGGGTCGGCGCCAGTTCTTCACCTTCCGTCGAAGGTGGCGGCATTCACGTGGACCTCGGAAAGTTTACACCGGGTTCTTGGTGTGAAACGGAAGCTGGAACCTTCCGCGGATTTCCATTGGACGCAAGCACAGGGCTCACAGGACAGCTGGGAGGTAGGCATTTTAAGTGCCCATATTAAAGCCATTGTCTTTCTATAACGGCAACCTTTTGTAAATATTTTCTTTTTTTCAGGGGTTTTTTTAAAGGAGGGGGTAGGGGCAGGTTGGCTTTATTTATTTTTGTTGTTCACTTTTTAACCCCTTAAGAGGCAAAAGACTCTCAGAATGTGCAGGCGAGACAAACAATTTGTGTCATGCCCCCCACGCCCTGGGCAAAGTGACGAAAACGTACGAACGAGACGTGCTTTTAACGGGAGCGAGAGCACACCGAGATGCTACTATCTCTTGCGCGGACAAACAAAAAGTGGTTTTACATAAGTCACGTGGGCACGTTCATTGTGTCCGTCAGTCCACAAGTGTCGCACTGGGGCCTTCTTTGGCTATGACAATGGCGCACAGCGAAAAGGGGCATGGGAATGATGTGACAAATGAGTGTCAAAGAAAGCTTGGCATGTTTTTTTTTTCCGGCACAAAGGGCCGCCCCGATAGGCACCGCACAAAGAGCCAACAAATGATGCCCGGATGAAAGGTCAAATTGTCCAGCGGATGAGTGCGATTTTCCAAGGTGGAACAGGGTATATTTCGACGGATATGTTGATATATCCTCGCGGTTGACAAAAATTGGACATCGATGGAAGCGAAAGTGAACAAGCATAGATAAGTAGAGGCATTTAAAAGCAAGCTGACAAATAAAAAGCAAAGCTTCGCAGGATTTGGGGATTATATCGGAGGAAGAGAAAAAAAAGGGTCATGTGACTCTTTGCAACCCCCAAGCCTCCATTTCCGAGCTGAGCCGTGGAACTTTAAGCTGCCGCAAGGTCAAAGGTCGACACGATTCAACAACTCAGGCAACACTGTCTAAAATTATTATTATTAAAGTCTTTATTTGCTTGTGTGGGTGGGGGGGGTTCTCGCTTCTCATATCCCTCACTTTAAACGCTACTTCTCCATCAAAGCCAGCGTTCCAGCCACCGGCATTTGTATTACAAGTGGCTGTTAATTCAGCACTCGGTTTGTGTCTGCAGTCGAGAGGACGGCGGGGAAGGTCGGGGGGGGGGGGGTCAGTGGGGTTGAGTGGACGTGACGGGGAGGGGCTCTTTGAGATGTCAGGAAATGCGAGCGACCAGCGGCCCTTTCAATTTTAAGAGCGCACCCAAACGACACCGGACACACGTTAAGCGGAAAAACCCGAGGATATTCGTGACTTCGCCGCAGAAGCTCACGCTCGTTCACACCGCCGGGTCGTCAGTAGCCACCTAGTGGCGTCATTGTGCGGCCTAGGTGCCAGGATAGGTGCACCGGGGCACCGCGACAAGAGTAAGGAAGGCAAGGCTTCAAACGGACATAACGCAGACCTGACGGAAAGGAATCTCTTTGCAAATAAATGGCAGCGGGAACAAATTGGAAAAAATGTTACTGGAAAGGCAAACGAAACCTTACTCTCGGCGTGCGCTCCAAACGCAAGACTAAATTAAGCAGAGGGAGCCCAGCGGAGCGTTAAGGAACGCCACGAAGACGGAGTCGTTACGCACGGCGCGTGCCTCCACTTCAGTCGGCTCCGATCTCCGGTCGTCGATGTTTTTCGTCCGTTTTAATCGAAACTGAGACGCACGTGGGGGCCTGGCAGGAGGCTGGCATCTGGCCTGGGTTAGTAGCTGGCTGGTAAGATGGCTCTCATTGCCACAAAAAACAACAAAAAAACAACAAAAAGTACATTTAAAAAAATAATTCAGTTGATTTTTAAACTGTGGAAAAAAATGTAAAACCAGTAGCTCGACTTCTTGAGCGCGACGCATACAGACACGTTAAACGGTTTTGCTATCGTACGTATGCACCCGATTAATAAAAATAATAATAATGCCCGTCAAAATAAAAAGACCACAAATTGTTGTCGGATTATGGGCAAGGCCAATGTTTTTTTTTCTTCTACTACCGTCTCATAAAAGAGACATTTAAAAATGTATATCCGTACACGAAAGATGGCTTTGTGCAATGGAGTCGTGATTGAACTACGCAACTGCTGTCACTCAAACAGATGAGGTTTTCAGCGAATTTCGTGACACGTGGATCATCTCCGCCGCAGAGGACGCCAATTTTTTCCCCTCCGTCAACCGTCTTTACCCTATCTGTCGACAACTTCTCTCCAACACGGAGGGGGGGGGGGGGTGCACTGCCAAAATCAACAGCCCCAAAAGGAACATAAACATTTTTTGGGTTGTGCGGTGGTTATTTACCGTATATCGCTAAGGTAAAGCAGGGCAGGAAGGGCTGTCAAGAGACTGGGCGTAGGGCACGCGCTCGCTCTCGTGTGCTGACGGTGCGAGTGGCCGGGCTCGTGGAGCGAGGACAAATTAAACGATGAAAAATTGCAGGAAGTTTCTGCTTCAAGTTTTTGTTTGTTAAATGATTTTTTCCCCCTCACCTCCGCCCCCCCACTCCACACCGATCCCCACACAGACCCCCCTCTCACCCCCCCACCCCCGCCGCAAAACTCAACCATCGTTCATCCTTGCGCAGAAAAAATGCACAAACCTCTCTGCGCGAGAATAATTTATATATTTTCTCCCATAAAAAAATATATGCATACGATATGCGAAAAATGCACACTCCTTACCGCCATCCCGCATACTCTGACAATAAACACCGTCGGTTTAATAAACGAGGATCTGTCGCGTCTGACGGAATTTTTTTCGCTTTATGTTTAAACTAAATTAAACGACGAAATGCCAGTCTAGTTTGTAAACATATGGAAGCCGATATTCGCATAATTCGACATCGCTCGGTTTGTGTCGAAATTGCATGGCGGTTGTGCCCACCAAGCCCCACCGGTCAGACATACATTGGCACGCCCCGTAGGCCGCAGGAAAGAACCGCAGCCGAGGCGATTCCATTATTCACGCGGATTGCACAACCGTAGCAGACGGTTCCGTTCAATCGCCCACGCACACAACTGTCGGGCGCTCTTGCGAACGGCGGGGAAGATATGAGGGTAACTACTCTGTGTAAATAGGTGCAAGTCGAGGACAAGACGGGAAAAAAAGCACGAAAAAATTTGGTATATTTAAATAAGCACAGAATTTGTCACGATGATGGTTTGGGTTAAGTTGGCAGTCCAAACACGGCGAAGCAGCGTGGCTGTAAGCGAAGCTGACAACGTGTGTATATCCTTAACATAAGCAACGATGTATCACCAAGACAAAGGGCCTTTGCGCGAATCCGTGCCCAGTATCTGTCTCCCGGCCTCATCGGCAGCGCTAACGAACCAAGCGCAACGCTCTTTCTGTGCCAAACTGTGCGTGCGGCCCTTCTAAGGACATGGCGAGGTGTACAGTGTCATCATCATCACTCACAAGGCAATGTGTATCGCCTTGCGTAGATCTTTACGGGACGCGAGCCCAAACATCAGCTCTCGCATGTCACTCAAACATGACGGGCATACGATGAGGCCATCATCGTTCAAGAACAGACAATCCAGCTCTGTTAGCGATAGTTAAGCAATTCGCAGCCCAGGCCAACTTACGTTTCTTAGCGGTCAAAAACTATGCCTCTCACTTGCGTTAGATCTATATAATCTGTTCGGTAGGAACTGTGATTGGAGTGGTTGACTCACAAACACAAAGGTTGTCAGTTGAAATCCTGGTTGTGTGTTGAATTAAGCAGGCTTTCCTCCAATGTCGTTAAAACGAGGAAGTCAAAAGCTGGTTGTCTTCTGGATCGACTTGGCCTTTGTCATGGGAATGTGGAGTAGCCACCACTGGTTCAGGGCTACCACTGGAGCTGAGCGCTGGCTCACTGCTTGTTTGAACAGGGAGACTCTTGTAATCACTTTTTGTTTCTCTCCCCGTCTCGTCTGCTTGTCCGTTACAAACCCTCATATGTAACGTGAGCGAATGATTTAAAGGCATCGCGTTGCGCAACTGGTTATTCTCCGCGTCTTCGTCCGTGACCTACACTCCACTCCTGCTACTCCTCGTGTCTCGCCAGTCATTGTTGTAGTCGCTTGTGGATTTTCGAAAATTTATTTGGAATTTTAAAAGACAAATTTCACTTGTGTAGATCATGACTTGCAGTTAAGAGAATCCAAGGTTTGTAAACTCTGAAATACCTTCGGATGCTATTTGAGGAGTAATTTTATTGTTAATATTACTAAAATAATAACGAACATTTTCAATCCACTTCTGAATGAAGACCTTCCCATGCCGTGACGGCCATTGAAGCTGTTTGACCATACTTCACCATGCTGGTCGGTACGGGTTGAAGTAGTATTATTATCATCATCATGACCTCTCCCTATCCTTGCCACTTATCTCTCTACCCACACTTTAATTCATCCTTTCTGCAACTCGTGCATCCCACTCCTGCGGAGTATTGTGCTATTGCTGCCGCAAATAAATAAAAAATCGAAGGAAGCCGTTCATCAACAGACGATGAATCGCTCGCGGAGAAAATGCTTGAGCGCCGATTTGCAACGGCGCGTGAGTCTTAAATGCAAGCGGCGCCTTGAGTTCAAGCTGTGTTTCAATTCAAGCCGATAGAACAGATCAGAGGGGGCTAGGCCCTGGTCAGCCAATAGCCACCCGCTACCCTAACAATGGGGAGAAAGTAAAACTGAGGAATGACGGCATAAAAAAGAATAACAAAGTTCCAAGAAAAAAACAAGGTGTGTCAATAAATACCCCATTCCCTGATCCCTCTGCCTACGACCGACCGCCCCCAAATCTACGTGCAGGTGTTCTGCACAGCGTCACGTGATTCGACTGTTTTCAGACGCCCTATAAAACCACGTTGTACAGGGTGATCCAGATGTATTGACCTCCTAACCTTTTTTTATCTGCACATTCATTAGTTTTAAAATAAACCTCAATAAAAAACACGATGTAGAGATTTAAATGGGGGTCACAAGACTTCTAGCTGTCGCCTGATGAAGCTGGTTGTAATTACTGGCGAAACGTCGTACTCAAGATTGTAAATGTTGTGGCTTGGCTCTCCAACACACCGGTTAGTGCTGTACTAGTACACTACACTATACACTACACAACACACTACTAGACTATACACTACACTACTACACTATACACTACACTACTACACTATACACTACTATACACTACACTATACACTACTATACACTACACTATACACTACACTATACACTACACTATACATTACACAATACACTACACTATATACTACACTATACACTACACTATACACTACACTACACTACTACACTATACACTACACTATACACTACTATACACTACACTATACACTACACTATACATTACACAATACACTACACTATACACTACACTATACACTACACTATACAATACACTACTACACTATACACTACTATACACTACACTATACACTACTATACACTACAATACACTACACTATATACTACTATACACTACACTATACACTACACTACTATACACTATACTACTACACTATACACTACACTATACAATACACTACTACACTATACACTACTATACACTACACTATACACTACTATACACTACAATACACTACACTATATACTACTATACACTACACTATACACTACACTACTATACACTATACTACTACACTATACACTACTATACACTACACTATACACTACTATACACTATTATACACTACACTATTATACACTACACTATACACTACACTACTATACACTACACTATACACTACTATACACTACACTATACACTACACTATACACTACACTATACACTACTACAGTATACACTAGTGCTGTACTCGTGACGAATTGGCCACGTTCTGTTTACAACCCTTACTAGTTGGCTGTATCGGGTGGCGGCGGGTTTAACGACACATTGATATATTTACGCGATCTAACCCCAAAAAACCTCTATTATGGATGATATTGGTCGCGAAAGCCTCCTGCGTGTTATCCTGACATCTGGACCTCCCTAAACTATTGCAGGCACTCCGCCACGGCGCTGTCCAGTAATGAACACACAGCGGGAGGCATTAACAACAAACAACAACAAAGGCAACAGCCACCAATCCCACCAAGGCGCTGCAGTTCAAGTCAACAATCGGCCTGATTGTTAATCCCGCACACAGGTGGACGGTCCGGGGGGGGGCGGGGGGGGGGGGGTGGGGCATCCGTGCGTGCGTCCGTGCGTGCGCTCGCATGTGTTTCACCCCCCCGCTCCTCACCTGAGCGATGTTTTTATTCAGCAGGTAGACCCCGTAGTCGAAATGGAAGCGCTCGTTTCCTTTGGCATACAAAGGAAACCTGCATCGGACGGGAGGGGGGGGAGGGAAACAAACAAAGTTTGACGCTTTATCACATGGCGCTCATGCCCTGGGTGATTAATGGCAGGATAAGTGGCTCAAAAAGGAGTAATCAGCGATAGGCTTGAGCCGTGGACTTGAAGTGCTTTTCGCTGATAATAATTAGACCCGGCAAAAGTGGGGAGAAAAATATATATTACTGAAAAGCTTGCATTAAACACGTGGACATTCAAGACATTGGTGTTTCAAAAGAATAACACACGCAGGGGTCTCATTGTGGAGAAACTTGAGCAGAAAGTATATTTTGCCCGCTGATAGTTTTACATTGCGCAGCACTTGCGAGGGTCTTGAGAGTCAGATAGTGTTGAAGTTGTGGTTTCACAGGGCCGGTGTGCGTGTGGCTGTACGTACGTGCGTACGTACGTGCGCGTGTGCGTTCGAGCTCTGGCAGTGGTTGCCACCATGAATTGTTGACCGTGACGTGACCCAAACAACCCGGGTTAGATTTGTGGCCGCGGTAGCACACAATATACATACATACGTAGTCATCTTAGAGCCTAAAATGTACCTGGGGTGGTCATGAAGGTGGCCGGGAGTGTGTGGTGCTAGCCACATCCCACTCTCCAATGACATGCCTCGCCTCAATGGGCGCCCCAGTGGTGAGATGTTAACCGTCTCACCTGGTATACAGGAGGTCGTAGGTTCGATCCCAACCCTGCTGTATATTTGGAATTTGCATGTTCTCTCCGTGGTCACGTGGATTTTTCTCCGGGAGCTCCGATTTTCCTCTCGACATTGAGAAGCGTGCGTTGAGAGCATTAGGCTACTATAAATTTCCACATGATAAGCCACTTAATTGAGCTATACCGTGTGGTCAGGTCGCTTCTGAAAAAGAGCTGTGTGGCTCAGTGGGCCTTACCTGGTAAAATAAAGAAATTGTTTAGGAGCTAAATTTGGATTTAAAGCTTTCGTGACTGCAGGGATTCATCTTCTTGGTTCTTTCGGTAAAGTCACGTAGAAGGGAAATAATAAAATAATAAAAATAAAACATAATAAAATACAATTCTCACGACGTTTCGGCCACAACGCAAGCAGCCGTCCTCAGGTGAAGAACAGGTATGTCGGAAAGACAGCGTCTGAATGACAACGTCTGAATGACGCTGTCTTTCCGACAGACCTGTTCTTCACCTGTTCTTCACCTGAGGACGGCTGCTTGCGTTGTGGCCGAAACGTCGTGAGAATTGTATTTTATTATGATGTATTTTTATTATTTTATTATTTGCCTTCTACGTGACTTTACCGAAAGAACCAAGAAGATGTTTAGGTGCTCACGAACAGCACTCTCAAGCATGAGCCTCTATGGCTAAACAGGGATCTCCGTCGGCTGGGAACAGCCCATGCCGCTGTTGGGAATGTGTGTGCTCGCTGGGGCGTGTGTGCTCCCTCGCAGAGAGACCCTTTCCAGCGTGCGCAGATTAACGTGGGATTACTCCAGCCGGGCTCAGAAATGCACTTTAACCAAAGCAACTGAACGCAAAAAACGGACACTCGCGTACACACAAACACACACGCACACAACGACCCTCGATTACGGCACACTCAATTCAGCGGCAAGTGTTGTTAGCGAGCAACTATTAAGGCCTGCAGGGTACACAAGCAGGTGATATGGCCAACAACTACAGCCGGCCGCCAGGTACACATTTAAGGCCGAGTGAATCCTAGGGGATGCCCAGGAACCTTTCAGATATTGGTCGATTCACTCTCGCGAGGTCGGGTCACCGGGTTCGTAGCACGATGCGCCTACCATCGCACCACTATTGCCCGTGTTGCCTTTAGGCCGGGGAAAGATCCCCCATATAGCCTTAACAGACAGTTGGGGCAAGTGCTGCTCGTGAGCACCTAACAGCACTTGCCCCAACATATGCGCAAGCACGCGCACACACACACATGTACGCTCGCGCATGCGTAGACCCACTCACTCGCGGTCCTTGTCGGTGAGCTTGTCGGTGATGTCGTCACGGATGCGCGACTTGGAGCCGCGGTGCAGCACGGGGTATCGCAGCGGCACGTGCAGGAAGAGCGTGACCATGCACACGAGGTGCGCCGTGAAGCCCAGCGCGCCAGACACGCTCGCCTCGTCCTTGGCTGACGCGGCGCAAAGACAACGGCGGAGACACGGGGCAACGTCAGCACATGGCTATGCGCTGCATCGTCATCGTTTTCGTCGTCATCATCGCCGACATTGTCATCATCGCCAACCTTGATCAAACAATGGGCAGCACTTAACAGCAAGCACAATCGCCGGACCACGGAAGATGAGGAGATGCGGATACCAAATGCACAAGTGTAGAAAAAAAAAATCTATCTCTTGCTCTTGTGTGTGACTCTGGCTTAAAACTGCACGCCAGCGAGCGTGTAACTTCACACTGCCCCAAACATACGTGTTCAAGTGGGTGGGTATATCTGCAGTTCACCAATTGTCAAAGAAATTAAATGGTTAAATCACTCATCACCGAATCTCTAATAGCTGCTCTTCCTAGGCTAACCAAAAGAAGAAGCAGAATCCAGAACTGGATGAAGGCCTCCCCCAAGTCATCTCAATCTCACACGGTCCTGCGATTCAGCAATCAATCGAGCTCCTGCACACTACATCGTTAAGTCTGATCCCTTGAAGCGACGTGTCCTGCCTAAGCGCGCTTACTCTTAAATTTCGATTTAAAGCTTTCGTGACTGCAGGGATTCATCTTCTTGGTTCTTTCGGTAAAGTCACGTAGGATGGGAACAATAAAAATAATAAAATAAAACATAATAAAATAATTCTCACGACGTTTCGGCCACAACACAAGCAGCTGTCATCAGGTGAAGACCAGGTCTGTCGGGGAGACAGCGTCATTCAGACGCTGTCAGCGTCATTCAGACGCTGTCTCCCCGACAGACCTGGTCTTCACCTGATGACGGCTGTGCTTACTCTTCTTAATGACAACGCGGCAGCAGAGGCCTTAACATTTGTGATGAATGTAGCTGCCTCTAGTGGCAGAAGGGCTGACATCAACTCATTACATCCAACACACAAATGGAACACATTGATTCTTGTTCGCATGACGCACCATAAGCTGTAGAATGAATATCAAAGAATGAATGAATGTCTCGTTTCACCCCAAATGGGGGGGGGAGGCGGGGTTGGGATGGCATCACTCATCACGGATGTTAATCGTGGTCAGGAATCCAACTCAGCTAGCCAGGTTCATAGGACAGTGCGCGAACAACCCCCAGGTCCAACGCGGACAATCGATATTCGACAGTAAATTTCCACACGTAAAACCCCACTTCACACTCGGCCGTCGCCAACCTACTGGCTTGCACTGCCGCCTACACGCGACGCCCCGTTCTGCCCTGCAGGTGTGCGACACGCGCGGACATCGTGGCTCCATCTCTGTGCGATCCACCAAACCCAGCTCTCAGCCGCCACCGCCGTCATCTTATAGCGGGCTCGCCGGCACGCTGAACAATTTGCTCGCTCGCCAAATCGGTCGCTCGCTCACCGACCCAGAAGCGAAGCCGGGTGGACTTTGTAACGTAAGACATTGGCGCCAGGCAAAACCACCACCAAAACCCACCCCCAACTCTGGCTTTGTCAAACCACAGCAGTCTTTGTTATTGAGTCTTATTACTTAAAAAAATATATTTTCCACTTTTCCAACCGCATGTATACGCATGCATGATCGGTGTTGAAGACGTATGCTGCGATTCTGGAAGTCGATTTTTTTTAAAAATGGAAACCCACGCGGGAGTCAACTAATCACGAAGTAGGAATTTTTTTTAAATATTTGTTTTTCTACAAGAGCCACCCACGCGATATCCAATGGCGGAGCCAGGATTTTCAGGTAGGAGGGGCAACCCCTCCAGCAATGAAAAATGATAGAGGAGTTGTTAGTAAGTAAGGACTTGTCCCTTGCTTTTTATTCGACGCGTGTGCGGCGATGGCGCAGCCATCGATCGAGGGTCGAATTCGAACCGCGTGGTGTGATCGGCATCGCGCTCGCTGAAGGTGAATGCCTTCAGGGAAGTCGTGTACTGTATACACAACTGCGCACAATTCTGAGTCACTTATAACTGCTTTGCCGTTACTTATTGCCAATTATGCACTCAGACTATTGTCCTATCATCTCATAGAGTCCCTGGCACGTAATAATATGCTACACAGTGGCAGTGGGGGTCGCAAAATGCCAATTTATTACTAATAAACCCCAATGATCCGATTGAAATTAGGGACTACGATCGGATCATTGGCGGGGAACGTGCACCCCCCCCCCCCCCCCCACTGGCTCCGCCAGTGCCGATATCTGTTCCTTGCAAATGCCAAACGACACGTCCGAATTGTGACCAGCTGGCACACGTCAAGTGATGTTTGGGGTCAGCGGGTCACTGAATTTTGCGTTTTCTTAGCGGTTTGGTTCTGATTTTGTAGATTAATGAGTTCACGTCGCTGTAAGGAAATGTGAAGCTGTTAGCGATGAATGATCAAAGTTTTGCCACACAAAGCCTCCAGTTGTATTCTGCACGGTTTAGAGATGCCGAATGATGCTCGATGTTGGAATTCGATCGGATCGTGCCTTCGAACAATGTTAGCAATTACATGACGAAGAAATTATAAGCATACCCACCACTGTCCCATTGAGCCACTGCTGCAATTCACTTGCATTGTACAATTTTACGTGGAATTTCACACACGCGAAAAAATGCGTGAAATCATTTCATAAATTTATTATATTTTATAGTGACATTTTGAGTGCTGCGATATCTCACTTCTATCTATAGAGCACCTGCACTCAAGGCGCTTGCCATAGCTTACAAACCGGTGACAGAATAATGGAATGATTTGGTTGGCAGCGGCGTGCGACAAGGATTGAGGAATGAGTGACAGCGATAGAGGGGGTGGACTTTTGGATCACGAAAGTGTAGGGGAGGGACGGGGAGGGAGTGGAGGGTCGAGGGGAGGGATGAGGAAGAGAATGGCCAATAGAGAGGAGGTGAGGCCTTAAGTGAGGAACGGAAGGAGGTTAACGTACATGAGGACCGACGATGAGCTCCGGACTCACGACGGAATTGCAAGCAAATGAGTGGACGGCTCCTTGAATACGGCCAGCGTGGAGACGGAGCAACGAGACCAGCTCACGGTGCTGGAGCGAGACAGACGGTCGCCTGCACTGCACCGCGCGGCACGTGGGGGAGGACGTCATCCAGCAGTGGATAGACAACGGCCGACAATCGGCGACGTTTGCCGTGGAACTGATGTACTGCTTCCAAAGTTGTCGGGACCACCTTGCAAATGAGATGCCAATCTCAAGCGTTTCACCCTGGCAATTATAAAGATTGCCAGTGAGCCCACACTGCTGCTGTTGCTGTCTCCATTCCGAAAGCATCATCACAGTCGCCTAATCACCCCTTTGCTATCAGGCAAACGCCACTCCCTGCGCGGCGGCCATCGATCCTCGTCGCCAAATCTCTCGCTCCGTCCTTTTCCCTCCGTCCTGGTCGCGCCCGGCACGTGAAATCGCTCGCGCCACCGACCGACCTCGCCCATCCCAAATCGCTCCCTTTCTCCCTCTCTTCGCCCACCGCCTCCACCACGCAAAATCACTCGCTAATGAGTGAGCTCCCCCCCCCACCCCATCCGGATTTCATTGCATGCCCCGGGAGAACGCCGCACGCCCACATCGGCGCGAGCGCTCGCTTGGTGTAATTGTGGAATTCGATTGCCAGCGCTCCGGAGCCGCACACAAAGACAAAGATCCCCTGTTTAGCCTTAAACCGACGCTTAGGGCAAGTGCTGGTAGCTAGCACTTATGAAAGGACGGCACGGCACACGAGGGGGTGGGTGGCCAGCACCAAGTCTGGCCGACTTTGTCTCCCTAGTGGCGATGTTTACAGATCGCACCAGGTACTCATTTGAGGCTGAGTCGACCTAGGGAAGGCCCAGGAAAGGTTCAAATAATGTTCACTGGTGTTGACCATGAGCGAAAAATCGAACTCGGGCCGGTGGGTTTGTAGCGAAAACGGCTCCCCCAAAACACACAAAGATCCCCAGTCTAGCCTTTACAGACTGTTGGAGCAAATGCTGTTATAGCGAGCACCTACGAAGGTCAAACCACAACAGACGCCGGCATTCGCCACTAAGTGGAGAATGCCGGCGTCATCACCGCGGGGTGCTTGTGCCAGGCCAGGTGCATTCCGATGCCAAACACGCGCACGCACACGCACGCGCGGGGACGCACGGCTGAATCCTGCCCCCGCCGTTCCTCTCCGCGATGACGCTGCTCGTCCCCCCGTGAAGCCGGCGGAAATTGCCGCCACCGAGCCTGCCAACCCCGCTCGCCTAATTGCGGCGTCGGCGGCGGCGGTGTCGGCCGAGAAATGAGATCCCTTGACGACGACGACGACGACGAAGAAGACGGCCGTTGCCGCAGCGGGTCCGGAAGCATTTCTACGCCGACGCAAACCCCACGCACCCCCCCCCACCCCAACAGCCCCCCCCACCCCAACAGCCCCCCCGCCCCGACACGGTACTTTACGTGCGTCGGGGGTTTAAAAATAAAACCAACGGCAATAATTGCAAATTAAGGGCGAAGCTAGAAAAGGAGTTAGCGTGCCTACGCTGATTCTTGTTTTCCTAAATCGATCTCAAGAACCTCCCCCCCCCTCAACCACCCCCCCCCCCCACCGTTTTTTGTTGTTATTGCAGGTGCGAGTTGAGGAAATAAAATGTTGGCACAGGTGAAACTGTTTAATAAAAACGCTGGTTAGTGTCAGCCGAGTTGCGGCTCCGTAAAAGCGCGGAGGGAGGATTTAAAAAAAAAATCGGAATTTGTAAATGTTTAGCGGAGTCTGAGGCAGTTGGTAGCTCCTCGTGCGTTTGCGAGCCAGGCCTGGTGCTGATAACATACCGTCTCATGTTCAAGCACATTCTACGCTGATACATTTTTTTGAAATCCTGAATGTAAATCGCGAGAGTTCACATTTTCACTTCCATGATGTGAAATTTCTTTTTCAACACACGACGCAATATTGAGTCCGCACTGAGTATTCAGTCGATCAACAGTAGATATTTGACAATGTGCAATCTGATATATTTATGTGTAGAATGATAAATAATTTAAAATACATTTTCCGTGTCTCCGTGAGTGTACTTGTGTCTGTGTGTGTCCTCCCTACCTTTGTATATCTGTGTCTCTGTCTATGTGCGTATTACGAAGCGCTTTTTCTATGCAATAGGGGTAAAATCACAAATAGCAAGTGGGCCCGTACATAATAGGTTTGGGTCCTACAAGCTGGTTCAGGTATCACTACTCACCATTAATGTTAGCCACGGTCAGGAATCGAACTCAGGTTACCTGGTCATTAAACACTGGTGCCCTATACAATGCGCAACCATTCATATAGCATACGATTTGCACAACAGGTATTTAAAATTTGTCGTCATATTAAGTAATTACTAACTGTAATGTACTGTAGCTCTATAAAAAATTACAATAACAACTGATACTCTTTGGGTCATTCATTAAAGTCACGTAGATAAAATAATATCAACGTAACTTTATCGAAAGACCCAAAGAGTATGAATTCCAGCAGTCACAAAAGTCAAGAAATATATTTTTTACGCGTTCTTTAAATTCTTTGGGTATCATTTTTAAATGTGTTCCGTCACTTTAAATGCCACGATCCATGACCCACAGAGAGTGTGGTATTTGGGTAAAAGTTACTTTTTACTTTCTCTACAATCGACGCTCGAATCAAGGTCACCATGTATCCAGTGTCGCAGATCCTAAGCGGCCTCGTGTTTGAGCAAAGAATGAGCTTAAACTAAAACTTACATTAAACAGCGGCAATAAAAAATAAACAAAACATCGCAAAATTCATCACGCGCGTTTAGCGAACGCACGCCGCGTGGTGTCTGCGATACGGCCCGAGCAGAGGCACGGGTTTCTGCGCACCGTCAGCTTTGTGCTCGACGTTCAACTTTGAGAAAGAAAACTATTTAACTTGTTGAAGTATGTCAGCACAGCGGTGCAGCGATGTTTAAGAATTTCTAAATAACCCGAAGAGAACCCCCTTGACAAAAGGGAAGGCGTCGTTGAGGCATCGGGTACTTAGCGAGCGTTTAAAGCTTTGCAACGAACGCATCCGTTACTTGCCAGCGGACAAACAATTTGCAGACACGGAACGTTGACCCCCTGCTAAGCTATAGTGCTCCAGATAGTCTAGGTACCGGGGCAGTTTACACGTGAAGATGAATGTATTACGCACGGCATTTAAATTTCACCCGTAATAATACGAAGAGGAATTTAGCTGCACGGTTCCAGTTTTGCGTGACCAAAAAAATATTTGATGGGGGGGGTCACGTGATTGTCGGGGCCCGTGAGGGGTGGTTTGGTACCGTGCGCCGCTAAACTGGAGTGCAGGTCTTCGTTATTTTTAAAGACGAACTCTTTGAAAGATCCCCCTCGACAAACATTCTCCGGTCTACTTCGACCGTCCTTTCTGGCTGTTGTTTGCAAGACGAATATGAAAATGTTCTGCTCGTTCAGTCACTTTGCAGTTAAAATATGAGGCACATCTCACAGTTTAGCGTAGTTTGTGGTCCTTCCTCCGCACCTCCGATTAGTACGGTTGGCTACGCACCGTGCAAAAGATGTTCAACATACATTCAACGTCTACAGGATTGTACGGCACAGCTCGAAATGGCTAACTATTCGAAGCGACGTTGTATTTTTTAACAACACCTGGAAATGAATACATTTCGCTCGCACGGTGTCAGAATTGGGAGGGCAAAAGACCCAACGCCTCATCTGGAACGATGGCGAACGGGCGAGTCTCGCGACGAAAATTCACCGCTTCAAGTCGGCAAAGGCGCGTCGATGCAATACGCCAAGGTGCGCGCGTCAAGTTGTGGCAAAAGGAATGTCATAGAAATAATCAAATAAAGACGCGGCCCAACGTTTGAGCTGCTGCTGCACATGCCCTGATGTGGTGGCAACAAATTGGTGAAAACAGTACTGCCGGGATTCCGAGTTAAATCCACACAAGCCGTATGCACCCTGGATTATATCACAGCTTCAGTGGCGACGCATGCAGAAGATCACAATTTTTTTTTATTTTCCAGCTCGTATTTTTTTTTGCGCTCCGGGGGTCCACAAGCCTTGCTCACATCTTGCCGTGTTCACAATCTTCCTGTCACTCTATCGCATCGGTCACATGCTTCTTCCTCTGTAAATAACAACGGTTAACAATAGGGTGTTTTCTTCTTCTTCTTATTCTTCTATTTACCGAGGGAGACATTTCAGAGTATTAACGCTCTCTCTAGAAGCTCTTGCTTTGTGTGGTTAGCTGCTTTCTTCTTTCTGCAGCATTTTTGGTGGCCGCCTATCCGAGCGTTATCCAGGCTGAAATCACTGCTTAGCGTCTGAGATATGACAACATGGGGGGCACAGCCAGTGAGATTTGGTCACAGCCAAGCGCATTTTGTTCAAGTGTGGGAAACTAACTGGAGCGCCCGGAGGAAACGCAGCTGTCAGAGAAAAACAATTAAAACTTTGCTACAGATAACTTCGTAACCTAACTTGCTGTACTGTCTTCTTGGAGCAAGTGCTGTTAAAGAGCACCTATGAAGGCCGGCACGGCACATTAGGGGGATGGGCAGCCAGCACCACACCCGGCTGCCTTTGTCTCCCCAGTGGCGATGTTTACACACCGTACCAGGTACTCATTTGAGGCTGAGTCTACCTAAGGGGGCCCACACTTCTGCAGACACTACCCCATAGCTGATGTCAATACTTTAAAGTAATTCTGCGTAACATCAGGTCGTCGGATTCACAGTAGAGTGCACGAACCACTTCTCCACAGCTCTACCCCCACGAGCGAAACACAAAACAATGAAGTCATGCTGATGGTGATGATGGTGGTGGTGGTACCACGCCAATGAAGACACTTCAAAGGGCAGAGACAAGTGGACTTGAGTAAGTGCAGGGTTTCATCTTCTTGGTTCTTTCGGTAAAGTCACGTAGAAGGGAAATAATAAAATAATAAAAATAAAACATAATAAAATAATTCTTCCTTCTCAACAGACCTGTTCTCCACCTGAAGACGGCTGCTTGCGTTGTGGCCGAAACGTCGTGAGATTTTATTATGTTTCATTTTTATTATTTTATTATTTTCATTCTACGTGACTTTACCGAAAGAACCAAGAAGATGAATCCCTGCAGTCACGAAAGCTTGAAATAGAAAATTTAAGTGCAGGGTCTCCATTACTATATTATTATTAGGCATGGAATTGTCTCACGACTCGTCTTCAGGAGGGTCCTGCCAAGCTTTCGAAGTGGCGGCACCGGGAGGGGGGTGTGCAACGATTGCTCCGTGTTATATTCCATTGGAGTGATTTGCGGGTCATTTAACAAATCTGGCAAACGTGGAGCACGATGATGACACGCAATGACCTACTCTTTCTGCGAATGACGTGCGCGGACCTGCAACGCCCACTGTGAAGCAGACAGTGCGTAGTAGTAGTATTTGTGGTAGTATTTATGTGGTTAATGCACTCGCAGTATTAACCAGGGCGAAAGCTGGATTCGAACCACGAACCTCTGGAAAGAGCGGCGAACTCGCAACTGCAGAGGAACGGACACTGTCAACGATCACTCGCATGCGTAACCGAAGGCTGCTCAAAAACATCAGGGGATGGGAGACACTTAAATAACTAAATGCTAATCAATAACCATGATCTAGCCACTGCTGGATGAAGGCCTCTTTCCACGCTATCCCCCACGATCGTTGCTATGACACAATCCACCCCGTTCCCACGCTCGCGTTTTTCGGTCATATCTTTGCTCCACCTCCACTGTGGTCGTCCCCTCATGGACGACTTCCCTCCACTCTATTACCGGTCTCGTCCATTGGCCATCGCTGTTCCTAGCAAAGTGCCCTGCCCAAGCCAACTTCTGCTCACCTTGGACGGTCAAAACGTCTACGATCTGCGTTTAACCCTCGGTTCATAACGTCTCCTCACTTTGCCTCTACGTATAATTCCCAGCATGCATCTCTCCGTGCGTCATCTCTCCATCGTTATACAGTTTGCGTTTCATCTTCTGCCAGTGCCCACGATTCCGATCTGTATGCCAAAGCAGACGATAAGCATCGATTGAAACATCAAATTAAATTTTCCAAAAACACTTCAACTTCCCATCGCTCTTCTCCATTTCATCACTTTGATCCCGGCCTGCCATCGACAATTACCCGTGATATTTGTATCCTGTTGTAGTTTGCGGTCGTGTGTGTCCTCCCCGCCCCCCCGACCAATGACGTTCTTTTGTCCTGGAAACTTGTCGCACGTAAAAAGTTTGTGCTCACATTTATCTTCAGCCAAACTTTGCAGTCTGCTCTCTCGAGTACCGCAATCGTTTCCCATCGTTCATTTCCCATCGCCGTTGAGAATGGGCAGCCCTCGGCAAAAACCGACCTCTAACCTAATGATTAACTTTCATAGAGCATCGTCATTCACGCAAATTGCATCTCGCGATCGCTGAGGAGGGACCACAGGCCAGGCTGTATGCCCTGACGCGAGCCGGCAACAGCAATTGCTCTGCAGTTCTCTACATATTAAAATGTTCTCAGCCAATTAGTGGGTGTTTATTTAAACACGTGAGAGGAACCCAGAACACCTGAAGAAAACACACACACATGCGAGGGGGCAACACTCTATCCCTGAACAGAAGGAACAGATGATATTACTCCGCACTTTGTTGGACTCTATGCTACTGGCGAGCCAGGGTATGGCTCATTCGATGCTCACGGGAAGGGAGGCTCGCAAAGTTTTGTGATTGTCCAATCCCACCAAACCTTGCCCCCATGGTGCTCCCTTTATGTTTACGTGTTTTTATCTTCCAATCCAGATTTTATAAAATAACTCCTAATGTAACGTTTGAAGATGCAACTGGTGTCCTTCGCCAACTGGTGTCCTTCGCCACAAATTGGGAAAAGTTCCCAGGCCAGATGGTGTAACTGCGGACATCATCAAAGAATTGGACCAGATGTTGGATCAAAATGAGTGAGAAGTATTTACTAAATGTTTGCACGGAAATTAAATACTGCTGTTGCGGAATGATGCCTCGATTATTCTGCACTTTGAAACGTTCCATGCAACGGCCCTTCCTCTCCGCAATGAAGACGGGCGATTGCCCGAAACGTCAGTACTCTTTTATATATTTGTTTCTTTTAGGGCAGTGCTATTGACGAATGTGTCGCATTATTGAAATCCAATGTGCAAGCCGGATTTAAGAAAAGGCTTTTCTGCCATTGACCACACACATGCATGCACACCATCAATCATACACTGGAGAAACGACCAATGAATATCAAACAACCATTGGCGCCTGGCTTCTGCAGACGATGGCAAGCCGTTTCTACTCGGCGGAAACCGACGCAGCCGTCCAAGCTCTCCCAGAAAGCGAGACCGCGATGAAAACTACATTAAACATCAAAAACGCACGTGACGGTGGAACGCCCGCACCGAGATCGCTCGAGTAAACACGGCACGAGATCGACAGATGCAAAAATGCTGCGACAAACATTCTGGCAGTGGCAACACGACTCCTCTTTGCTGGTGAACTGCCACCGGCGCGCGCACGCACGCACGCACGCGCACGCACGCGCACGCACGCGGCCACCTCGTCCCCCGTGCCGCCAACCCACTTCCGTGCGCGGGGATTTAATCCGAAACAGCGGCGGCGGCGATGGCCGCCACCGCCTAAAAATAGGAGGGCGCATGTGGCGTCGCGTTCGGCCCGTGTCCTCGAGCTGGGAACGCGCCGCGCGGGTAAACAAACGCCGGCCGGATGTCCTCAAAAATCAACAAATTGCTTTCTGTCGACGCGGCCCGCCGCTGCCGCCGATGAACGGACGGGCAAGTGTGTCCCGGAACAAACGCTCGCACGATTGCGGTAAATTAGTATTTGACTTTTTATCTCCCCGCGATTCCCACGACAGGCGGCATGTGTGCCGAGATGAAGGTTGGGGGGGGGGGGTGCAGATCGCTGCAAAGCAACGAGCGGAGGACAATGAGGGTCAATAAGCCGGTCGGAGGTGGTGGCCATGCACGAGGCCTGTAATCCAGCACCGTGTGGAGGAGGCGGGGAGTGAAGGTTTGTTGGTGGATCGCCGCACAGACGTTGTGAAACTCCCTTCTTGCACAGCAAAATGTGGACTCCACCCGTTCTATCTGTACAGTATAGCGTGTTGCCCCCTCGCACGTGTGGGTTTCCTCTGGGTGGTCTAGTTTCCTACCACGTATAAACACTGTTTATTGGCCGATAACACTTTAATATATATGTAGGAACCCAGAGCTTGGGAAAGGAGGAATTTGGCACCGGCTGAGCGCCTGGCTGCTGCTATGGTTCTTCGTTCTCTCTCTTCGACGGCGAGTGAACAAAGTACATGTTGCAACGTGAAATAATTTTTATTATAATTTGATGAGAAATTCATCGTGGTGCAGTGGTTAGTGAACTCTACGCTACACCTGGTGACCCCGAGTTCGATTCCTGGTCATGGTTCAAATCAGTGGTGAGTGATATCTCAATCGCATCTGGGCCAACTAATCTTCACGAACCCGCACCATTAAGCGTGGTGAAGTATGGTCAAACAAACCTCATGCCTGATATTGCCCGAGGATGCCTTAATCCAGCAGTTGCCATATAAAGAACTGTATAATATTATTAGTATGATTGTTCTCGCCACATATAGGATATCCGCCCTGCACGAGTATGAATTTTCATCCCCAATACAACTTCTTTCTGGGTTTTATTTACGCACTTAGGGCGTCCATGCCATCCATCTTCCTGGAGCAGAATTATCTATCAAGGTTTGTAAAACCTCCCAACTCCGACTGACGCATACAGAAACGCCATCGATTGCTGGAGGGTCAACCTTGCGCAGATCGGCCTTGCCCAAAACGCACAGCCCACCGCCAGCCTAGTCCGTTGCTCGGACCGAACGGCATCGGGTCTGTTTCGGAGCACGATGGGAGCGCGCAACAAGTCCTCGCCATCGGAAGGCGCCGTTCATAATGTCAGGCGGTATATTTAGACGACGCACTGGAGGGGGACGCAGGCCTTGCTTCTCCCACTCTCTCTCTCGCCACTTCCTCTCCCGCTCCATCTCCCCCTCCCATCTCACCCATGCCCCTGTGCCCCCCATCCCAAAATCCATACAACCCACCCCCCTACACAACTCCGGGTCGATTGCCCCTTCTCTACCACCCCTGCCTCCCCACCGCCCCCCATTCAAACCTCCACCCCCCTCCTTTCCTCCCCGCTCCCCCTCCCCAGGTCAAAAGCGTGGTTTTGGCAGCGTGAATACGCGCTCCCGACGTGTGAGTGCGTGCGTCTGTGCAGCCTCGTATGCAGAGTCTCCCAATGCAACATGACGTGAAACTTCCCCGGCCAAAAAAGAAAGAAAAAAATAGAATGTGTGTAAATAAATAAAGAAATGTGACATGCGGTGGGGGAGGGGCGAGGAGGGGATGAAAAGAAACGAAAAGAGAAATGGAGGAGATGAAAGGAACGGTCAAAAATAATTAGACGAAATATTTTAAGCGGAGAAAAACCAACGAGTGGGGTCAAAGGTTAACGAAACGCAAATAAACAAAACGGGAGAGGAAACATAGGAGGGGGAGAAAAAAATGTAAGACTTTTTTTCCCAACTACAAATGTCAGGGAAATACACACTTTAAACACGTAACAAAATGTAAAAAGTGATCTAGAGTCAAAAACACATGACGGTAATAAAAATGCCGCTAAACATAAACACGCAATGCAGCACAGATCGCATGGAAAGTAGAACGTACATATGTAGAATACGCAACGAAGCGACAAATGGAAAATAAAAACCCTCACAAATACCACGCAACACACTTACAGACAATCCATTGTGTAAAAACATCTCACGAGAAAATTAAGCACGTGATAGAGCACAAATCTAAACTCTTGATAGAATATAAATGAAAAACACTGCTTTGTGCACAAATGTTAAAGTGTGCCGGTGTTCAAACTAGCGAGTTGTTGTGCTAATCTCCATTGATGGCCTTGAGCCCAGTGGTGGAAATTCCACATATCTATGGCAAGAACAGGCCACCGATTTCTGACAATACGGTACTCGTTTATTAACCCCGAAGAGATGATGGGTTCAATCAAACCCCTATCCTTATTAGAACTTTGTTACGAGATGTATCGTGCCGCCCCCCCCCCCCCCCCCCCCCCCCACCGCGTTACACGCACAGCTAACGAGTCAACACCTTCAGCCATGGATTGAAGAAAACATTAAATACTCCGACCCATTGTTGGAGATGGCTGGCGTCATCCTTCCTGAAGCATTGCAGCAGTGGGTGGGTGGGTGGGTGGCAGGCAGTGTTTTTATCAGGAGCAATGAAACTTTGCAATTTGTGTGGAATGCATGGCTCTAAGGGGGTTGGCAGTGATTGTCTGCGCCGTACCTGACGGCATGCATTGTGTAACACTGCCTCCTCTGCGAACATGTACAATATCGGGTTAACTGGCAATAACACGGGGGGGCATGCTGGTTGGCACGCACGACACAATGACCCCGACAGGCGGGCGACTTGCGCTTGATTTCCAGCCACGGCTAACGTGAGTGACGAGTGATATCTGAACCGGTTTTGTCCCCCACCGCCGCCCGAGTTCTCCACTCGTCGGCCGTCAACAACACGCGATGACAAACGTCGCGAAGTTCGGTCGAACTTTGATGAACGACACGGCACGCCGGGAGGTCGTCATCCGGCAGAGAATGTATAAGGGGCTGTGAAAGTATTTGTCACGTTTACAAAAATAGAAATACTGCACCTTGAATGACCTAATTATATTTAGGTTTGGACATTTTTTTTGATCGTCACAGTCGACTTCAAGATCGCGTTGCTCATTCTTGTACACAGACCGTCCGTGCACTTTTACATTGTTTGTTTTGATTTCAGGCCTTCACTGCAAAAGAGGCAGTGTCTGAGAGTAGGCTCTCATCACCATCGGTTATGATCTGTCTACTGCCGGATGAATATATCCCCAAGCCATCGCGGTCTCTGACAGTTTCAAGACGCAACAAACGATCAGTCGAGCACCTGCACACCGCCCAATTGCATCGCTCCATCTCTTGCAGTGAACGTACTCTCGAGCGCGTTCATCTCCTTCGGCTGCCACTCCGTCGTCGTTGGGCTTGACCACCGGCCATCATCCGTTGGAAACGACGCGTCTTACCCAAGCCCACTTGCTTTTCTCAACAATCAGTCTCGTCTATTCAATTTGTTTGCGTACGTGCATACGTTCTCCAATCCATGCGTTCTCAGGTTCTGTTGCATCGTTTACGAGCGCGTCCATACAGACACAGAGGAGAAGGACGACTGCTCACCCACAACGTAGCAAGGGGGGGGGGGGGGCGGGCAAACTACTCCCTCCGCCGGTGCCCGGAGTTGGCCGACCGCGACTGCAACGCGTCAAGCGAGCGGGGGTCACCGTGGAGCGAAGGCAAACGCGCGCCGGCACGTGCGTGCAAGTGAATTAACAACAAAAAATAGTTAAATAGAGAAGAGGAAAAAAAATGTGTGCATTCTTACAAAAAAAAACACGTTTGCAAAGCGGGATTCCCTTGATGCTTTTCAAGGGCGGGAGACGGTTTGCTGGCGAGTTGCGGACGCGGTTTGGAGGTGACGTTCACCGTGGACGTTGCCAACAGTTGCTTGCTCCCTTAGCGGCGTTCGCCGTGGAAAAGGTGACGGGGACGGCGTCAAAGGCGACGACGGGGGCGTCGGGGAGGCTGTGTTTACTTGGCATGTCACGGTTTATCGATTCATTCAGTAGAATAAAATATATATATATTCTTGAGCTCGCAATGCATGCCTCGGATGGTGCGTAAGAGAATCGATTGTTTTGGAATCGAATATAATGTACGAGTGATGTCCAACCTGTGAATGTTCTTTTACGTGTCTGTGCGTTCCTATTTCGTTCACCGATAATCCCAAGCACGCATTTCTCCGTATTCATTTACGCACTTTCCGTCTTTCTTTCATTTGCAATGATTAAAGCCCTTGTTTCTCTCATCCGCCTATCATGACAGGTAGTCTGCTAACCGTAAACATCTTCACATCGCAGGTCTGCGAGACATGGGGACAGCTTGAGTGGCTCTTTATCCAGCAGTGGCTAGATCATGGCCGACGGTGATGTGATGAGATATTGTAAGTGATTGGTGCCGCGGTGGCGAGATGTTAACTACCTCGCCTCGTATACAGGAAGTCGTGGGTTTGATCTCGACCACGACACCTGCTGTATATTTGGAGTTTGCATGTTCTCCCGGGGCCGTGTGTATTTTTCTCCGGGTCCTCTCCACATTTAGAAACACGCGTTTTAAAGTGTTTCGTTGCTATACATGTCCACGTGATAAGCTAGTTGTGGCCAGGTCGCTTCTGAAAACAGAGCTATACAGCTCAATGGGCCTTACCTGGTTCATGGTCACTATAAAATCTCCACGTATCTCAAGGTAACAGATATCCGATTCGTGAATCAAATTGCGACACAAAAACACGACAATTCGTTAAAAATGCCTCGTGCCTACCTTGGAAGTTGTCGGAGTTGGGCAACTTGATGTGGCAGATGAAGTGCTCTTCATTGTCATTCTGAACAGCAGCAGCAGCAAAAAACCACACACAGTGGACATTGCATGAACATCCAACAACTACATGCAACCTTAGGGCTTTGCAGAAAAGTCATGGCAATTTGACTAGTGGGTTAGTACACAATCATCTGAAAGCAGCAGATTGACTAAGTTCGACTCCTGACCAGGGGCAAAAATCGTCCGTGAGCAACATCTGAACCGGCTCCTGAGCCGGATCCCATCATTCACCAACCTGCACTGAGCAGCACGGTGAAGTACAGTCCAACAATCCCGGTGATGGGCACGACATGGGGAGGGCTTCATCCAGCAGTGTACTGACAAAGGGCTGCAAGATCATTATTTTACCGCTTATGGAGTTCTACGTGTGGCCTGTATCTCTGTGTGTGTATATATTTGTCCTGTAATTGTGTCCTTACGAGTATTTGTATTTGCACGCTTTGAGCGTGGTTGTTTAAAAGAAAGGCACTACCCAGGAAACAAAACGACGCTCACATTGCGGATACACACCAAGTGTGTGCGCGTGCCCGGGAGCTGTCTGACACAAGTTGGAAGCTCCGTTAATAACGAAAAAGGACTTCAAAATCAGACACCCTGAAGCAGCACCACGACAAAGCTATCATGGGGGAGGAGGGGGGCACCTGTCCTTATCTTTAAAGACTTGGGGTGGTATTTTTGTTTATCGTGAGTCAAGCTCCGAGCTTCTGTTCGGACAGCCCGGGAGATACGGGCCCTGGTATGTGTCCACCAGAGCCACTTAGTTGGTTTTTTTTAGGCGTGTCTTCCTTCAATTAAGCTTAATTGTCAGTTATTGCTGCCTTGCTCTAGCCTGCATTTAGTGTTCAAAAATCGGCAGGAATTTACGTGCAATTTGTGGTAAAATACTTTATTATTTATTTATCGTCACTTGCTTTGATTTCTTACTATTTTTTTTGGTCTTGATTTGCTTACAGATTTATTTTAAAAGCATTTATTTTTCGTGACTTTCTTACCGATTTCTTCATTTTTTTCACTCCCGTCGTTCGTTTTCTCTCCTCTTGTACTGTTTGTCGTTGTAACTTATTTTTTTTGGACATCTGTGTGAAAAAGAGCTAACACAGCTCATCCGATTCCTCCAGTCTAAATAATGATTTTTGATTTTGGTAAAAAGTAAATATGATTACTGTTCAACATAGATATCCATTGCAAAACTGGTATTTTATCGATTTTATTTTTACGTGGTTAGACAGTGTGGCGAAAAAGAATACTACGTCAGCAATACGTATCACGTGTGAAAGTCTGTTCATGACAAATCATTAATCACGCCCGCCTGTAAACGAACAATGAACGGTGAAATGTTGAGAAAAGGGGGTTATAAAGACCAGGTGGATTCACGCTCGCACGTGTTTACGATTCAGGGGTAGGAACATCTCGGCTTAATATCCAAAAGCGTTTTTTTAATCACAGTCAATGATTACGGATTGAGGGTCGACCAGGCAATGATGCAACATTTGGGGAGGCTTTGTTGCCACCGCCGAATCGCAAAAAAACAGGCCGGATGTGGCACACAAGGGGGAGGCTGGAATATGTTTAAGCACCACAAGCGCCATGCCTAGCCGACTCGTCACCACCGTAATCCTAGGGGGTGACGTTCATAGAAAAAAAAATGCAACCGAAAGTGGTTATTTTACGGGCCGACTCGATTCAGGAGATGCCCACCACCGATGGTGATGTCTTGCCGCGAGAGATAGAACCGAGGTCACCCAAGATCAGAGCCTCAGTGTACGAACCACTGAACAAAAACAACCGCCCCCCCCATTCAGCAGCAAGTGGCGATGACACAAACAACGTACTCAGCCACGCTGTGTGCACTTTGATGATGTACGCAGTGCTCTTAGGTTTTTTCGGTAAAGTCACGTAGGTAAAAAAGTAAAATTAAAAATTACTACAAGTAATAATAAAAATAAAATAAAAGAATAAATCACGACGTTTCGGAGGCAACACAACAGCAAATCTGGCTGTGACGGTCCCACCTGATGACGGAGACTTGTGTTGCCTCCGAAACGTCGTGATTTATTATTTTATTTCTATTATTACTTTTAGTCATTTTTTATTTTATTTTTCACCTACATGACTTTACCGAAAAAACCTAAGAGTATGAATCATTGCAGTCACGAAAGCTTCAAATCTAGAAAGATGTACGCAGTGTTAAACGTTAACTCGTAGGCGGTCACAGGACGTAACCCAGTTGGCTTTGGACTGACCGCCTGAATGGCAAATGCAAAACCTACACCCCCACCCCCTCCCACCGCCCCACAAGGTCACCTGTGTTTTATCCGCCAGACGCTGCGCTCATTGGCCCTTAGCATCGCTCTTCCCCCTTCTCACACACAGATGCACCCTCAGGCACTTCGTAATACACACACACTGAGAAATCAAATGCAAAGATTCCCTCTATATCCCGTATAGAGTGGGAACGTGCTTTTTATAAACATGCATTGAGATCATTTATGTTTCGATTTAAAGCTTTCGTGACTGCAGGGATTCATCTTCTTGGTTCTTTCGGTAAAGTCACGTAGAATGGAAATAATAAAATAGTAAAAATAAAACATAAAAAAATAATTCTCACGACGTTTCGGCCACAACGCAAGCAGCCGTCCTCAAGTGAAGAACAGGTCTGTCGAGAAGACATACCTGTCTTCTCGAAACGTCGTGAGAATTATTTTATTATGTTTTATTTTCATTATTTTATTATTTCCATTCTACGTGACTTTACCGAAAGAACCAAGAAGATTATTTATGTTATTTTGCTGCTATAAATGTCCAAATGATAAGCCACTTTGTTGAGCTATCATTTGTGGCTAGGTTGCTTCTGAATGGTTTAGTTTCATTTGCATCTGTTTGAGTCATATTTCTTGTACTACTATCATTGGTTGGTATTATTTTTTACCACCCCTACTGGACATGTGTGAAAAATAACTTTATAGCTCAACGGATTTCTCCAGTATAAATATTCAGATTATTTTAGCGAGCGCCTATTAAAGTCTTCATCGTGCATGGGGGGTGTGATGAGGCTGGAATCACGCCTGGAACGGCCGTCATTGTCTCTCCAGTGGCGATGTTTACACAATGCAGCATGGTACTCATTTAAGGCTGAGTCGACCTTGGGGACGCGAAGAGATAATGGTCACTGGTGTTAGACGTGAGTGGGAATCGAACTCGGGTCGCCAGGTTCGTAGTGCAGCAGGCACTAACTGCTACACTACCACTCACCACACCAAACAAAGACAAAGATCTCCATATAGTCTTAACAGACTTTTGGGACAAGTCCTATTAGTGACCACCTATGAAGACCAGCACAGCTCAAGAGGGGGTGTGGGTGGCCAGCACCACGCCCGGCCGCCTTTGTCTCCCCAGTGTCGATGTTAACACATTGCAACTGGTACTGATTTGAGGCTGAGTCGACCTCGAGGAGGCCCAGGACCAGTTCAGATAATCGTCACTGGTGTTGGCCGTGAGTGGGCATCGATCTCGGGTCGCCAGGTTTGTGTAGCGCAGCGTAGCGCTAACAGCTACACTACCGCCCCCCACACCACTACCGCACGCACACACACACACAAACACGTATACAGAACGCAGACACGCTTGCGCACGCCACGTTTGCCGCAGACCGTGCTCCGCACGTGCGCAAGGAGAGCTACGGTTTAATAAAGCGCTCTTTGCAGCTAGTGTGTCACTCACCGCAGCGATGGGGTAGATGAAAGCGAGCTCGGAAAATATCTGCCGTCTGCGCACGTTGAGCTGCGCGTTGGTTTTCTGCAGCATGGACCTTGGAAATAACAAAACACAAATGAACGGAAAAAAAAACACTGTTAGTGAGCGCCTATTAAAGCTGGCACGGCACACGAGATGCCGAGACCATGCCGCCGCCTGTTTATACTCCGGCAAGACGTTGGCGTTCATGTGACGTGCCCACCGCAACAGGTGCTCATGTGGTTCGAGTCAACTCAGCGGAGGGCCTGTGCTGGCTACACACTGCTACCCGTCAATGCTGCTGTGCTCATAGAGGAACAGACCATGAACATTGCCGGAATTTGTCGCTGTTCGTGAGCATCCCGAGAGCGAGCGAGACAAGGACGGCTGGTGGTGTGGCCAGCACGACACTTTCCCGACCTCCTTTGTCTCTCCCAGGCCCGATGTCCGTAACCACATCGCTGCATCAGTGGAAAGTTTCACACGTAACATCGAAGGGCCGTTTTTTCTCACTTCGTCTCCAATCCACGTCGGAGAGAATTATTGGAACTTTTTCCCACGAACCAAATCACCAGTCGATGCGCCCGTCCTTATCCGATCTCGGAAGATAAGCAGGTCCGAGTCTGGTTCGCGCTTAAATGGGAGATCACCAGCATCCCTGCAGTCACGAAAGCTTTAAATCGAAATTTAATCATTATTATTATTGGTAAAGGTGGTTAATACGACGAAGCGAAGGCAGTATTTTTAGGCTGAGTAGACCTAAGGGGGCTGGGACTAGTTTCAGATACACATAATTCCTCTCATATGCGCATAGCAGATGCTGTTGTGTTACTGGGTATAATACCCTTCACATGTGAAATTGTGTCATAAATCACAAATCGGGATTCCAGACAAAAAAAGTCACGTGGCAATGTATGAAGCTGGTTAATGTGATGTTTGTGTTTTGGGAACTTTCAAGATATCCAGATTACATTCAGTATATTTTGAAATGTAAATATAAAAGAACAGCAAACAAAACTTTACAAAAACCATAAAACAACTTGGCAACATAAACACACACCGGAGACACTAAGTGGTGCCGATATCGTAAGGTAAACTGAAGATGGTTTGATCATCCGTTTACTTTTGTAATCTATTTCATTGCCGTTTAAATTGATTTTTTTTTACTTTCCCCAAAGCTACAGATAAACACAACCTTTCCCCAGTAGCTTAAAGTCCAATTTAAAAGGTCGCGTCATAAAAACAATAAATGAGAAAATAAAAACAACAAACTGATGTTGGATTTCAGCTTGGCAGGTCTCGGTGTAAAAACTAAAAATTGCCGGAAATGTTCTTTGCCAAAGATCTTCAAACCTAGTCCATGTTGCTAACACAGTGCAGCTTGGCCAACCTTCCAATGAATAGTGACATGACACATAAGGTATGCTTTTTCTGCGCTTGAATGAAAACATTGTAATTAAAACGGAGACTTCAAAATTGCTCCTACCAGATAAAAAACATTTGTTTCAAAACAATGTTGCATAAAACCTTCAAACATCAAACGCTTCCGCAGGCTGGATAAATTTAGCATACTTTCCGTTCTTAAGATACGACACTCTCTCGCAAAAAATCCGCTGGCAACTGCGCTGCTGCACCGTTGCATAAGAGTGGGGATCTTTAATGCCAGCGACGTCTGCGAGGAAAGAAATGTGAAAGATGTTTTTGAGGCGGTGACGGATGACCGGGTGGGTGGCGGCTCTCTGCGTAACGCCACGTGGGAGCGCCGCGTACTGAGCATGAACGCCGAGATGCGGTGTTCAAACGTGGGCCCAAGCGAGAATGTTCATGGGGCTTCGTACGGTTTGCCCTAAACTTCAGATAATTTAAGTCCCGAAGAAAAACTAATTTCAGTTTGACTGCCATGCAAGACACCCTTTTCAGGGCACACAAAAAAAGACTACTGATCAGAATTCACAAGCATTGGAACGTCATTTTTTCAGAGCTGTTTTTAGATGCAATGGTGGCAAGATGTCGGGCGACACGGTGGTGAGATGTTAACTACCTCACCTGGTATACAGGAGGTTGTAGATTCTATCCCGACCCTGACGCCTGTTGTATATTTGGAGTTTGCATGTTCTTATTCTTAGGTTTTTCGTTAATTATTTTTATTTTACTTTTATTAATTTAAATTTTTTACCTACGTGACTTTACCGAAAAAACCTAAGAATATGAATCCTTGCAGTCACGAAAGCTTCAAATCTAGAATTTGTACGTTCTCCCCGTGGTCACGTGGATTGTTCTCCGAGTCCTCCGGTTTTTCCCTCCACATTTAGAAACATTCCTTTAGAGAATTTGGTTGCAATAAATTCCCACGTGATAAGCCACTTTGTTGAGCTATCATTTGTGGCCAGGTCACTTATTAAAAAGAGCCTTAGTTGGTAAACTAAAAATAGTTGAGTTCATAGTTAAGTTTAGTACACTTTTTGTGTGTACGTCTATTTTGTTGTCATTCCTCCGCATCTCCGATTATCATGGTTGGCTACGTACGGTGCAAAAGAAGTTCAGCATACATACATATATACATAAACACACCGATCTCTGTGAGAATTCCGAATGGAAATGGCTTCTGCCCGGCGACCGAGAGCACAATTGGAATACGACTGGGAAAAACTAAACCATAACAAGAAAAGCAAACACGTCAAAAAACCAAAAGAGATTTGGACGAGCGCGTCGGGGTCGTTGCTGTGATCGCGTAGTATTTCCTTGTTTCCTCCCCTTGCCGTGGATCGACGTTCGACAACGCCTGCAGCCAATTAAACCACGCGCGAGTCTCGCTGTGATTGTAACCCGAGCGTCCGTTCGTGCGGAGACAGGGGGGGTTGGTGGGGGGTTGGTGGTGGAATTTTTTTTTTAAATGAAAAAAAATCTTAAAGGCTCACGCCGGGGCCTTCCTTGCGCTGATGCAATCTGACACGGAGATCGCAGGCCGTGCTCTCTCACATGCCGACGCCACAGACAGCCGGCGCGGGGGAAAGTCGGCGTGCCGGAAAGAAGGAAAAAAAAGTCTCAAATCACAGAAGCTGGGTGAAAATAAATAAATAAGTGCCCAACAAACTGGACTGAATGAATGGAATAATAATGGGTGGCCGCGATGCATTGTGATCGTCACGTTTCTCCTCACCAAGGGCTCTTGTTCGTCAATTCCTGTCGCGTCCGCCCAATCATTTTTATGGGTCGTCATTGCTATTGTTGCCACGCTATGGACCAAGGATCTGGCCAGGATGTGCTGTGGTTACAGCGCTTGACCCACAAATCAAAAAGGTTGGGGAGTTCAAATACCGGTTGGGAGCAGAGTCAGTGACACGATGTATAAGGATCTCCAGGATGGATAAAAAGCACACCACTTCACGGAAAATCAGCAGTGCTTGTTCTTTTAATAGACTGGCTTTGGAATTCGAAACAGCAGGATGGCGTCCGGTGATAACACTTGTGCCTCGCAGCCAGAAGGGTCTGGGTTCGATTCCTAGACTCGGGTATATCTCCGTGCGGATTTTGTATGTTCTCCTGCTGTTCAGGTTATTCCGTTCCCCTCCCCCCCCCCCTAACCATAACTAAAAACACACAGAGTGTCGACTTCGGCCAAATTTCCAACGATAAAAAAAGCACTCACAAATGACTCGCATAATAGCAATCTTTGTCCCCTACTGGCAGACTAATGCCCCCATCGTCGGTGCCGGATACGGAGTCACCACGTGCCGCACAGGGACAGCAGCAAATAGAGGGGGCTCTGCGCTCCGAGAATGTTTCGTTCCGCGATTGAGCGCAATAACAAAAACGCGCGTTCGTTCGTTCATTAATTTATGGCTTTTATGGTTTAATGGCTATATTTTGGTGATTTCAAAAAGTGTATTGGTTTAGCCATGTTTGTTGTAGTACAGAGTTAGACTGATGGCTTTAATCTAAGTTGTCTTGTGGTTGTTGTTGTTGTTTGACTTGCATCCCACTGGGATTTTTGCACACAGCGTTGGTGTACGGTGTTTTTTTCTGCAATATTTTGCTGTCTTTTCTTGGATTTTCTGTTTGCACTCAGTCACATATTCACTTTAAGATTTTTTTTGTTCATGTTTTTGTTTTTTGTTTGTTGCGGTTGCACCCGATTCAAGAGCCGAATGGCTCACAGGGCTATACCTAATACATGAACTTTAAATGTGATGAGAGTACCTCTTGTCTTCTTGCTTTCGTCTTTTTTTCTGCACAGTCTCCCACTCTTGCTTCAGACATTCCCTTTTCTTCTCCAGTTCTTCCGCTGCACGCCATAGGGGAAAAAACTGAATGAGATCAATCAGCCCTGCGGTTTCCCGGCACCGTTTTATCATTAGCGTATTTTAAAAGCCACTCATCCGCTGGAAGAAAAAAAATTCTAATCGTTTTCAAAATAATGCTAATATAATAAATGCTTTCTGGCAAAGCTGTAGAGGAATTAAAAAAAAACACAACTGTGGTTTGGTTTAGAACAATTAGAGCCATACGTTCTAAATTGCAGCCCAGTTAATTTAAGCGACCGCTCAAATTGTGCGGATGTATAAATAAAGTTATATCATTTACAAACCCACTGTCAATCCACTGCTGGACTAATGCCTTTCACTACACCCGCGTGTGTCATGGGAGTTGCCTGGCCATACTTCTCCACACTGGTCAGTGCGGGCTGGCGAAGAGGGGACTTAGGCTCGGTTGAAGTATCACTTCCCACTGAGGTTAACCAATGGCTGGGAGTCGAAGCTCAGGTCAGGATCAGAATATTTCTTTATCCTGGAGGAATTCCATGAGCTATAAAGCTCTTTTTCACAGATGTCCAGAAGCAGCAGGTCAGAATGCTACGACAAACCGTAAAAAAAACACGATCGGAGTGCAAAGTATAGGAAAGGTAAACAACTCACTGTGAAAATGTATACAAATAAAGCTAACTATTTATATCTTATATTCTTGGTTCTTTCGGTAAAGTCACGTAGAAGGGAAATAATACAATAAAATAAAACAATAAAAATTTCACTTGCTGTGGTTTTCAAACCTGCTGATGATTGCTTGTGTTGCAATCGAAACGTGATAATTTTATTGTTTTATTTTTATTATTTTATTATTTCCCTTCTACGTGACTTTACCGAAAGAACCAAGAATATGAATCCCTGCAGTCACGAAAGCTGTAAATCGAAATTTATTCATATCTTACCAGGTAATGCCCACTGAGCTATTAGCTTATTATTCAGAGGCGACCTGGCTATCACTAATGATAGCTAAACGAAGTGGCTTATGTTTGCTGGGTCCACAATGCATTGCATTAACCACTGTGCCAACACTATTTATAAGCACACACAAATATATTCTTGGTTCTTTCGCTAAAGTCACGTAGAAGTGACTTTACCGAAAGAACCAGGAAGATGAATCCCTGCAGTCACGAAAGCTTTAAATTGAAATCACACACAAAGACTTGGCGTGGAGCGAGGATCGCAAGGGAAATGGCAACGACAAATGACCGTGAGACAGCGGTGGAAGATTCCACATTCCCATGATTGGGGTCAGTCCATCCATTAGAAAAGGTTCCCACAGAGCGGTATTCAGTTTATTGGCAAACAGAGTGCTGATTCAACTCCCCCAACTGAGGTGGAGAATCAGCAAACTCGTGACCGATTGGATTCGTTTTACGGCGGGGCGTTTTTTTTTGCTCTGTGAAATTTCACAGGAGGTTCAGCGTCGATAATCAAGTTAAAATTGAAACATGATCTAAAATAAACCTAAAATTGCTCAAAAAAAATTGCAATATGGCTGCACCGAATGGGTGCTGATTTATAGAGTAGTAAATACAATGATGCATTGCATCTTGAATTTCAAATAAATGTAATGACCATTTTCTATCAGCAGTATTACTTTGGAATAATTTGAATTTATTACCGACCTCGCCTGGCCCAAACGTTGCCCCTTTACTTTGTTACAGCATTATTTTTCTTGTTGCTAAAATGAAGTTTTAACTTCTGAGAAAGTCTCGCTAATCACAGGTAATTTAACGAAGACATGAACAGCGCAGATGGCACGACGCCAAAGTAAGCACAGTACCTCAACTGAGGACAAGGCGCGCACACAACGTTCATAATAATTTGCACTTATCCACATTGAGATTAATCAGATATTCGAGTGAAGTATGGTAAAACCACAACTTTATCCTCATCAGCTTTAAAAGAAAACGTACATATATACACCAGCATTTTCAACGTTACTTAATTTCCTAATTTTTCTGGGTCAAATTGTGTGACCCGGTGCTCAATTCCCACTTGCGTGGCAGCGAACATGTTTTCTGTACGGTTTGTTTTCCCTCTTTGCTCGCTGAACGGAGATGTTTCCATTGCAAAGAACGCACTTTTTCTCTAGGCGAGCACTCATTTAATTATGAAAAACACAAACAAATGCACGGATTAACAGAACCAAACAGCAAGGGTGAAACAATTGCAAGGAAAAAGTCATCGTTACGCAGCGTTCAAATCAACATTGCCAACAATTACTTGTAAGCTCATCGCATTTCAGTAATCAATTTAAATTACGCTCAATCACATATTTATTATAACTTTATTATTTTTTCATTCACGCAGGAAGTCCACGCTGAGACTCAAGACCCTCATTCAGGAGGATTCTGCCCCTGCGTGTTTGGCAATTTTAATTTTTCATTCGGACGACAATGAAGCCGTTGCTTTCTGCCGTCGGAAACCCGTCGCCGTTATTAAATGTACGAGCATAAAACTCCGTCTCGACGTCGGCAGCACGGCTCGGCTTCTCGAGTGGAAAAACAAAACCTGACCCGTGCCCGGCGCGGGTCAGGTTTGGTTCTACAGTGCAAGCGAGGTATTGGGCCGATTTGAATGTTTCCGATGCTTCAGCTATGGGGTCAGTATGACCCCCCAACGGCGTGCCTCTGGTCATGCGGACCTCGGTGCGTGAGTTCCATCTGCGTGTGCAGCAGCAAATCTGTCTGCTTCTCCAAGGCCTGGCGCTGTCGCTTCAGCTCCGAGTGCAGCATGGAGATCCCGATCTGCAGTTGCTCGCGGTCTTTCAGCTGCGGTCACAGGCGGACAAAGACACAGAGACACATTCTTATTACCACAACGGTAAAGTATGGTCAAACGAACTCCTTGATCGGCATGGTGGAGGTCTTTATACAGCAGTGGATTGGGCAAGGGTTATAGATTGTCACATTTTTATAGACATGTGGGTATAGAAAAACACACAGACACACACTGTACAAGCAAAGAGCGTTCGATAGTCATACAGCATGTTGGGGCAAGGGCTGGCACACAGGGACATAAACACACACACACACTTACACACAGAAACATACATACAGAGACAAACAAACTTACATACACATTAACACACAAATCACATGCCCAGAAAAAAGCAACAGCTGCTATTCGCCACTAAGTGGCGGTGACGTCGCCACAGCGCTTGTGGCAGGCTAGGTGCACTTGCTGAAGCAAAGACAAATATCTCCCCTATAGCATTCACAGACTCTTGTGGCAAGTACTGTTAGGGCCAGCAAGGCAAATGAGGGAGTGGATGATCCACGGCCGGCCGCCTTTATCTCCCGAGTGCCAATATTTACAAATCATGCCAGGTACTCATTTGAGGCCAAGTCAATCTAGTGGAGGCGCAGAACCGGTAGCAGATAAACACACAGATACACGTGCAAACAGACATAGATGACGTGCATAGCTAGCTAGACAAGCTGTTGGCGCAAGTATTGTTGCCGAACACCCATTAAGGCTGGCAGAGTGCGAGAGGGAGTGGTTTTGCCAGCACAACACACCTGGTCGCCTTTTGCTGATGTTTGCACTACACACCAGATATTGTGTCGCTTCAATGCGAGGGAGAGATCCAGGTCCGGCTCAGACACGACTTGCCAGTGACATAATCCATGGAATGGAATGGAACTTTGGACGCCAGGCTCGCAGAGGCAATGTGAAGTCACTGTGCCCATGCACTTAAATACAATGAAGGAGACTCGCAATATACAGTCAAACCTTGGATTGCGAGCATAATTCGTTCCGGAAACGTGTTTGTAATCCAAAGCACTCGTACATCAGTTGCGATCACGTGACGCTCGGCAGACAAAGCGTATACACGTACTTCTCGTATTGCAAGACCTCGCTTGTTTATCAAATTAATATTTATTGAAAATTTTTGCTCGTCTTGCAAAACACTCGCAGCCCAAGTGACTCGCAATCCAAGGTTTTACTGTATGACGATAGACTTTTGAGCAAGCACCTATGAAGGCCAACACGATGCACGATGGGGCAGTGTCGTCAAAACCACGCTCAGCCCCATTTTACTCCCCAGCACCGATGTTAACACACTGCATAAGGTAAATAAATTGAAACAAGGGAACCTCGGGACCGATCCAGATACCGCACCTGCAACGGATGTTAGCCGTGGTCAGGAATCTTGTGATTCACTGCGTTAATCACAGTGCCGCCATTCCCCACTAATATATTTACGTATAAAAAAATAATTGCACACAATTTATAGATTGTTGCATCCTTAACAAACTGCTGCTGTTAGTGAGCAACTATTAAAGGTTTCATGAAGCAAGGGGCAGTGGTGAGGGCAGCAGCATGATCTGCATGCATTCGTCTCCCCAGTGCTAATGTACACACGCAGCATGGATGCGCGTGTTCAGGCTGAGTCAAGCTAGGGGAGGCCCAGAACCAGTTCCGATAACAAACGCTACTGACGTGCGCCGAGGCCGGTAATCAACCTCAGGTTCTTGGGTTCAGAGTTCAGCGAGCGAACCATCGCGCCACTGCTTTGTCTTAATATACACACACAAAGAGATACACGCACGAGCTAAAAATACTTTAATCTCCTTGCGTTTCGCTATCATAACTCGATATCCAAAACACGTGTTTGCGTGATTGTCACGTCATACGTGTTCAACCACCCTTCTCGTTCCACCTCCTGGTCAGTTCCCACGCATTGCGGACAGCAGTTTGCTGGGCAGCTCGTCAAGCCGCACGGAGAACCGGTGGCGTGCATGCCAAGAGTACAAAATCAGTGCGCCAAATCAGTGTGCCAAGTAGGCCGAGGGCACAATTTTGTTTTTTTTACCCACCGAGCTATTTTGCTCTTTTCAGAAGCGACCTGGCCATCACAAATGATAACTCAACAAAGTGGCTTATCGTCGTGTGGAAATGTATAGCGGTCAAAGGCTCAAAACGCATGTTGATCATTATAAATGTGGAGGGGAACCTCAGAGGACCCAGAAAAAAATCCACGCAACCACAGGGAGAGAGAGAGAGACATGCACACTCCAAATATACAGCAGACGTCAGGGTCGGGATCGAACCCACAACCTCCTCCATACCAGGCAATTGAGTTAGCATCTTTCCCCCACAGCATGATGCAAGGCAAACTGTGGGTCAACCGCCTTCTTGACGTTTCCCATAATCCCAGTGACACAGCTGGCAGGGCCACCAGGTCAAGCCACCTTGGCCAACAAATAGTTTTACCTAGAGCTGGACTCTCCGATGACTTGAGCAATCGATTTTTCAACCGCGTATCAGCATGATTACTCGACCAACAGGATCATGTGAAACAAGTATAACCCGTAAAAACAAAGTTTTTCACTCTAAATCCTTTATATGCGTGGCGGCTAGAGTCCTCTCGTCCTCTGGCTTGAGATGGCTGCCACCTATGGGTCAGATGATTGTCTGCCAGTATTAAGCAATTGGTAATTAAATATTTAATTTGTTTTCCCTAAACAGTGTAAAATTTTGGAAAAAAAATTTTCACGAACATTAATTGTCTCGCACAACGAGTCTGTGTGCAAAATGTCAGCTCGATTGGATCACGGGAAGTGGGTTTAAAAACGACCGAAAGGTTTGCACGGTCGTAAGCAAGCAAGCAAGCACGCAAGCGAACTTAATATAAAGGATTTAAAAACAATAATCTCACGCGCGCCACTTGAACAAGAAGTAATGAGTGTGGGCTCGTGACATCATCAGCCGCGCCCCCTGGCGCTGGGGCGTGGCTTGTATAAGGGGGTTTCCCACCTTCAGGAGGCAGGACATGGGGGCGGCCACCAATTTTTAGATGGCCTGGAGGAATCGAAAGTAAAAAAAAATTGGAGATTTCCGTCAAATTTTTTGTTGACTGATCAACGATCGATTAATCGTACAATCTCTGGTTTCATCCCCCATTACCACCGCCTTTTGTGTTTAGTTTGTCGTCTTGATTTAAAGCTTTCGTGACTGCAGGGATTCATCTTCTTGGTTCTTTCGGTAAAGTCACGTAGAAGGGAAGTAATAAAATAATAAAAATAAAACATAATAAAACAATTCTCACGACGTTTCGGCCACAACGCAAGCAGCCGTGACTTTAGCGAAAAAACCAAGAAGATAGTTTGTTGTCCTTCCCCCGCACCTCCGATTAGCACGGTTGGCTACGTATGGTGCGAAAGAAGTTCAACATACATGCTTCTGCTGCTGCTGCTGTGTGGAGCAAGGGAGAAGAGGCTTACCATGAGTATGTGGCTGGCCTTGGAGCGCAGTCGCTCCTCAATGTCTCTGTGAACTCTCTTGACGGTTGCCTGGGTCTGCTTGATGGCGCGCTGAGCTGTGTGCAACCTGGAAAAGACAAAGATCCCCCGTGTAGCCTTAAAACACTGTTGGGGCAAGTGCTGTTAGCGAGCACCTGTGAAGGCCACACGAGAGGTTGAGTGTCCAACTCCACACCCGGCCGCCTTTGTCTCTCCCAGTGGCGATGTGCTTACACACTCCACCAAGCACTCATTTGAGGCCGAGTCGACCTAGGGGAAGCCCACTACCAGGTCAGATAATCAGTCACTTGTGTTGGCCGCGAGTGGGAATCAAACTCGGGTCGCCGGGGTCGTAGGGCAGCGCGCTAACCGCGACACTACCGCTCCCCACACACATATACGCACAACTGCCTCTAAAACACAGAATTATACTTCACAAATCTAAGAAAGCTGTGCTGTATTAAAGGCGACTTCGTGGCATCCGCAACAAGGAACGAAGCAGTGGTTTAGCAACAATTGGTTAACGAGTGGAATTTCACCACTTTACTCTCCCTTGTCTTACAAATGATGGGATTTTTTTGGTTTCTTCCCGGCACATGTTTTTATTTTTTTACAAACCCAATGCAACCAGACGTCTAAAATCGGCACAGCTTGCTCCGCACGTTCCCGCGCTCGCGCCCGCACGCAGAGACAAAGATCCCCCCCCGTATAGTCTTGAACGGACTTTTAGAGGGGGGGGGGGGCAAATGCAGTTCCTGAGCACCTATTGAGGTCGGCAGGGCACACGAGGGGGTGGGTGGCCAACGCCACAGTGGCGATGTTTACACACCGCACCAGGTACTCGTATGAGGCTGAGTCGACCTAGGCGAGGCCCAAGACCGGTGTTGGCCGTGAGCGGGAATCAAACTCGGGGTTCGCCAGCTTCTTAGCGCTAACCGCTACACTACCGCTCCCCAAAGACAAATATCCTCCATGTAGCTTCAACAGACTGTTAGTGCAAGTGCTCCCCGCGCACATATGCACATGCACGCTCACACTCGCGTATACAAACACACACGCGCGCGTGCGTGCGCATTCTGGCCAAGGCATAATCACTGCCATGTGAAGGCTGCTTCACCTGCCAAACCTTTGTTAAAAATAAAGAAAACTGCGGAGGAAAGGGGAGACGCTTTTACCGTACATAATTAATGTTTTCTTAACCTACTTCTCTTATCAGGTTTAAGTGTTTTCAATATTCTTTTGTTCAATCCGTTCTAAATCTCGACACGACACGAGGTGGGAGCAAGTACGGCTTTAGGGTGCGCGCTTGTTTTGTTTACGCAATGTGGCCCGCCAAAGCGTAACAAGGCGTAAACCGTGACGGGCGCAGTGCATTGCGAATAACTGCCGGGATGTAATTGCGTTAAATAATGACGGAGATTACCCCGGTCCCCGCGAGGAAGTTGTATTTTCCTCAAAAGTCGAACGTGGCACAAAGTGGCTATGGCGGAACAGCTGAAGAGGCGCAAGGCGCTTCCATGAAGCCCCGGTGGGGGCGAATGCGCGGCGCAGCTAACGGCAGCGATCTGTTGCGACGACAACCTCACTACCACACGACATGAAACACGCACACGCCGGACTCGCGCAACACAAGCTGACACGCAACGTGACACACGTCCCTCGCTCGCACACTAACACGCAACGCCGAAACGCGTGCCCTACTCGCACCAATACACAACGTGACACACGAGCATTACTAACACAACACACACTAATATAGAACATGAATAACATGCCGTAGTAGCACAACGCATACACAACGTGAAACACGTGCCCTACTCACACTAATACACAACGTGACACACGAGCATTACTAACACAACACACACTGATATAGAACATGAAAAACATGCCGTAGTAACACAACGCATACACAAACGCGAAACTCGTGCCATACGAACGCAAAGCGCATGAATACACAACGTGAAACACATTTGCTTACTAACACCGTGTTGACTAGTGCCATGGAGAGAGGGGGGAACGGGGGGGGGGGGTTGAGTTGATCTCAAATGGGGTGTAGGGGGTGCGGGGGGGGCCATATTGGGAACCCGTGCATTCGAGGTTTCAGGGGGTGGGGTAATGCCCCCATAAACACAAAACATATTTGTGGCAGAACTGTAGAAGGTCTCAGGAGCAACATCTCCGGGTTGCAGCGCCGTGCCTCCTTAAACCCTCGTGTCTCCTCCACGCGGTCAGTCGGCAAACAAAAAACGACGCGGTGTGGGGATTGTTGAAATCAAGGCGTTAGGTTCACCCCGAGAAATCTCTGCGAATGTTAACGACGCCGAGAGCCCATCGGCGACGCACCACCGACCACCTACACCCGGTGTGACCCGATTTAAGACGGCAACAAAGTTTCAATCGTACAGGGCGCTAAGTCGCACGTAAACACGCAACGTCCTCAGAGTGTCTCTCGCAAAATCTACGCCGTGCAGGGCCGGCCGTGAAAGGTCTGTCCGCATCTTTAATAATTCTGTCAACCGACTCGGCTCACGGTGCCACATTCCTGCACACGCGGTCTTTCTTTAGGCGTTGCCACCGAATTAATTCTAAGGAATCATTCAACGATATCAACGTCTGTCAAAGAGGGCAGAATTATTCCCACACCTTTGACCCCCCCCCCCCTCGCCGCCCCCCGAGAAAGGGTTCATTAACGTTTTTATTCTTGGAGCAATGGTTTAATCAACATTCGTTGATTTTTTTTTTTGTGGACATCGGCCTTCAATTTGTACCTTTCCCGAGGGTACAGCTTCAAGCACTGGGATGAATGATGATCATGTCACGTTGAAGAGGCCCTAACAAACCCTCAATTGGATTAGCTCGCTTTGATAGCAATCAACGAATGAAGACGTGTTAAAAATAATGGGATAACAAAGGACGATGCAGGGATTTCGTCCGAGGGAGGAAAGAGATGGTGTCCGAGGCTAACAAGGAAAATGTTACTGCCAAGCTGCCTTCTCTTGGGGAAGAGGAAGACAAAGAGAGACTTGGTGGGGGGGGGGGATGAGAGGTTGTTCTCGAAGGAAAGTCCTGCCATACGTTGACCATCGACCTCCGAACTCGACGCTGATACTGATGGACGGATTGAGCAATTTACTACCTACAGGGATATCATCATCATTATCAGCCACGGTCACTCCACTGCTGGATAAAGGACTGCCCAAGCCACATCCACCACCACCACCTTCTCAGGTATAAACTTTGCCCAAGTGCCCTGGGCTATCTACATAAGTGAAGATTTCTTAATGGAAAGAATGCTATTTAAAGGTATGGTGAGGAGCACCTACAAAATAACACGTGAGACCACATGATCAGGGGTATTAGTTTTTTGGGTGTATCTCTTCATCAGAATATTTATTTATCCTGGAGGAATCAGATGAGCTATAAAGCTTTTTTTTCAGACGTTCAGTCAGGGCACGGGGTAAGAACGTCACAACAACAAACAATACAGAAACACGACAGGAGTGCACAGTACAAGAAAGCTAAACAAATTACCAAGACGCATACAAATAGAACCAAACAATCCCCATTCCTACCGGGGTGTCCAACACAAGTTTGACTCTTCGTAAAAGAGTGGGGGAGGGGGGAAAACTTGCAAGTTACTTTAAATGTCACAGCCACAACACTTTCATCAACGTAGTAGAAAAAACGCTGCAATTTTTTTATCAACTGCAGTGGCTTCACCAGAAACATACGGCTACGTACGCATACTGGATGACAGCCGACAAACGCAGTGTGGGTCGTGGGGGTTTCTCGACCGTACTTCACCACACTGGTCGGTGTGGATGGTGGAGGGAAGGGGAGGGGAAGGGGGGCAGCACTTCTTCGACCAATTCAGACATCGCCTATGCTAGCCGCGGCCGGGAATCAAACGCAAGCCGCCGCAGTTGGCAGCATCGGCGTGCCCGCCGCAGCTCCGCCGTGGAATGAATTAGCAACAATTATCGTTGTCCGGGAATTGTGGCGCATAAGGAATGTGCCACGGTGCCAAATTAGCCTCGGCTTACACCGAAGCAGCCAGTACACACTCAACGGGCATGTCTCTCCACTTAGCAGCGAGCATGCGCGCGCGCGCGCCCAGTAAAAAGTTACATTTGTCGGTTTAGGAAGAAATAAAAGAAGTCTTTTGGGGCCCTGCTCGTATTTAAAGCGATCTGGTTCCTCCGAGCCTCTCCGAGCATGTAATAACACACTTTTTATGCTACTTTAATTCAATTAGCTAACATGTTTCTGCATTGGGGTTTCGTAAAAAAGTATTTATTTTGAAATTTTCACTCGAGTTTAACTTTCATTTTTTAAACTTCTCCACCCCACCTCCTCCTCCTCACATCACTGGGTTAAATTAATAGTTTTTGTTTTCGTTTGTTTAACGACGCCACGGAATCACAATCGACAGCGACCCCTGGGTGGCTGCTTCCCCCCCCCCCCATTTTGTTGTGATTTTATGCACGGATTTGTTATTTCCATTTTAGGTATTGCAGCCATTAAGATAGTGTAAGCTCATAATCCAATGGGTGCAAGTTCGGTCAGGCGGGTGGACCTTAGCCACCCTGCTAAAAAGGTTACCACTTTGTAGTCCACCATGAAATGTCGAAATGTAGAATTGGCACCACAGATACACAGGCTTTCCACACAGGATGAGCACGGCGCTCATGATAAACCACTTCGTTGAGCTATTATTTATGGCCAGGTCTCTTCTGAAAAAGAACTAATAGCTTATTGAGCCTTACCTGGTAAAATAAAAATAAAAAATTGTGATTTGCTTACCTTTCCTATAGTTTTCACTCCTATCGTTTTTTTTATTGTTTGTTGTTGTAGCTATCTGACCCGCCCCCCTAAATGATATCTGTGAAAAATAGCTTCATAGCTCATCGGATACCTGCTTCAGTAAAAAGATTCTGATATCCCTTGCTCGTTGCGACCACAGCAGGCGATCGATAGGCGCTCATCGCCGCCGAGATCAGAAAAGCGGTAGCCACTATCATGCAGCGCGCCACTCCCCCCAACCACCCTCCACTCCCCTCTCCCACCACCACCACCAACAACAACAAAGGAGCGGCAGATGGGGCAAGGGCCAATGTCAAATCTCAGTTTGTTACCGTGCACCGAGTGCCAGGCATTCCGCTCCATCGCAGATAAACGCACTGGTTGGGAACAAGGGTCCAGCGGGGTTAGGCTCGGAGTGTCGGTGAGGGCGGCACGATCACCGATAGCGCCACTTAAATGTCTGGGTCAGACTGTGCGGCCCTCGCCCCCACGGCCAAGGTTCCCCGCAATCCAGGATTGCTTACAATAATTACGTACAGACCTTTCAAGAGGCAATCCACTGCTGGATGAGGGCCTCCCCCAAGCCATTCCGGTGGTGTGTGGGGGGGGAGTTATGACCACCCCGAGTCACTGCAGGATGGTGAAGGCGGGAAGCATAGATGTTGTAGCATTGCACAATGCAACAAAGGGATTTTCTTTTCGATTTAAAGCTTTCGTGACTGCAGGGATTCATCTTCTTGGTTCTTTTGGTAAAGTCACGTAGAAGGGAAATAATAAAAATAAAACAATAAAATAATTCTCACGACGTTTCGGCCACAACGCAAGCAGCTGTCCTCAGGTGAAGAACAGGTCTGTCGAGAAGACATTCAGACTCTGTCTTCTCGACAGACCTGTTCTTCAGCTGAGGATGGCTACTTGCGTTATGGCCGAAACGTCGTGAGAATTATTTTATTATTTCCATTCTACGTGACTTTACCGAAAGAACCAAGAAGAAAAAAAGGGATTTTCCTGCAAGGCCCTCTGCTGCTGAAGAAGCCTCACGGCAGCCTACAGCACTTGCATTCGGCATGGCGGACGCCCATGCAACCGCTGCTGAGACCAGCTTTGCATTCCCCAGTTCTGACGAGATGATAATTATTATAAAGCTGCTTGCCAAGTTGCGCGTGGTCTCAACGCCAATGCCAAAGCAGTGAGTTGGTTACCAATGAGATTCTGGATTCTAATCCGGGTTTCAGCCCCCCATGGTTAAAACAGGGCTCTCAGGTTTAGTGAGTTTATGGTTTCAAGCAAGTCACAAATGACTGCTAAAAAAATTAATGACATTACGCTCTTTATCTTCGCTTCATTTGGCCAATTCCAAATATGAGAATGAAAAATCGTGGTTTCATTGAGATACGATGACTATTCATTGCAGGAAACGTATAACACGTACCCCTAACGTAGAGACAAGAAACGATGTCTACCACATTCCTCCTGAAAAATCCTGGCCGTGTAGCTCATCGGCAGAAGCGAGTCCTCTCACAATCAGAAGGTTGCGAGGTGATATCCTGCTTGAAGGATTTGACTCAATCCGACATCCCTCTGGGAATCAATAAAATGGGCACCGCTTTTTTGGGGAAGCCAACGGTGGTCGCCCTCAAGAAAGACTCAACCCCACTGTAGCAATGGTTTGGAAACGGGAGACGGAATTGGCGAAGGACTGGCACTTTTTTGACACTCTCGATAGCATCTTCACCGGGTTGTTTTCTGACACGCCGCTCGCTGTGAGAGTTTGGAACAGAGGTAGCCGGGTGGGTCGGAGGTCAGAGAACTAAGCCAGCACAGCTGAGCTCCTGCCTTCCAATCCAGATTTGAGCCACCCGTGATTAAAAACGGTTCTCAAGCAGGGCGAAACCGATGGCACAGTCTGATCACCGATGGATGTTCAGAAAAATATCACGTTCAATTTGTTTTTAAATCCTTTATATTAAGTTTGCTTTCTTGCTTGCTTGCGCGCTTACGACCGTGCAAATCTTTCGGTCGTTTTTTAACCCACTTCCCGTGATCCAATCGAGCTGACATTTTGCACACAGACTCGTTGTGCTGTGACAATTTATTTTCGTGAAATTTTTTTTCCAACATTTTCCACTTTTTAGGAAAAATAAAATTTCATATTTAATTTAAAATACCAATGTGATAAAAAATGAAACTCTTACTCAAGAAAAACAGAAATGAATAATAAAATAAAACCGATGCCACGCATATAAAGGATTTATAGTGAAAAACTTAGTTTTTACGGGTTAATTTTTTTGCACCTATTTTGCCTCATTCCGAGTCTGAGATTTACAAAAAATATCACTGCTATCGTCATGCAACAAACACTGTCGTGGCAGAGTGTGTCAGAGATGAAAAAGCCCGAAAAGGATTTTTCTGGAAAAAGCCGTCAAAAAAAAAATATCTCTCCCGGGGTCATTCTCCGACACACACAGGATGCGCTTGCTCCGTGAAATTTACAAACGGATGGCACGCTATCCATAACATGATGCCTAGGGCGCAAGAGAAAATAAAGTGGGCAACAAAAAGACCCAAGAGAGAGAAAAAAAAATTCAACCCATTCGTCAATAACAGTGCCTTCTAGAAAAACATCTGCAAACTCACAATGCTGGTCAAGGTCAATTTAGCCCAGCATCATTCCTCCGAGATCAATAACACGAGTACAAGTTTTGTAGAAGGTCAACAGTTATTGACCTGTGGACCGTAAGAGTGAGCAAAGAATGAAGAAACCACCACCGCTGGATCACAGGGGCGGCATTGACAGATCAATGCACTGGCAGAGCCAGTGGGGGGGGTGGCACGTTCCCCCCCCCCCCCCAATCATCCAAACGAAATCCCTCATTTCGATCGGATCATTGGGGTTTATTAGTAATAAATCGGCATTTTGTGACCCCCACTGCCACTGTGTAGCATGTTATTACGTGCCAGGGACTCTATGAGATGATAGGACGATAGTCTGAGTCCATAATTGGCAATAAGTAATGACAAAGCCGTTATAAGTGACTCACAGAATTGTGCGGAGTTGCGTATACAGTACAGTACACAACTTCCCTGAAGGCATTCACCTTCAGCGAGCGCGATGCCGATCACACAACGCGGTTCGAATTCGACCCTCGATCGATGGCTGCGCCATCGCCGCACACGCGTCGAATAAAAAGCAAGGGACAAGTCCTTACTTACTAACAACTCCTCTATCATTTTTCATTGCTGGAGGGGTTGCCCCCCTACCTGAAAATCCTGGCTCCGCCATTGGAAGAACGCCACATCACCAACACTCACTTGAGTGGGGAAAAAAAAAAACCCTTCAAGATGATATCATCTTTTTTACTTGAGTTTTAATGCAGCAAAGATGGGGACATTAAGCCACACTAATTGCATACCTTACAGATACCTAGGGATCAAAATAAAAGGTTCACGTTCAGGTTGGAGACTACACCATATTGTGGAATTCACAGACACTTATGCTCCATTTCACTGTGACATGGGGCAACGTTTAAAATATGCGGGCAAAGAAAAATAGAATGTGCCGTCAAAATGTGAACGTTAACAGCAATATGAAATGTGGGTTGTTGCGGGATGCCCATTAAACAGAGCTAAATAGCTTATTGAGGTATTCCTGCTGAAACAAAAAAAAAAATATCTATCTAGATATTACATGATTGCTACGGTATGATTTTTCAAAAATAAAAATCAACGTATTATCCATGTAATTTGTCTGTACACAAACTACACATTTAAGCTTCATTCCTTAAGATCCTGGCTGGAAGTGGCCAATTCTTTGCGCCGAGTAGTTTTCTTTTAAGTGGGGGGAGGAAATTGGAGTGGCCGGAAAAAATACCCACGCATAATAGCCTCGTCTTTTAAAATTACAGCGACAAGAGTTTCCCCGCTCCTTAATGTCCAACATCACCGTCAACGGCGTACGATGTTGATTACCGGGGCACAGCCGCGGGTCTTTGCGGGAATCCAACCGTTGACTCGGCACGAACCGGCTCAGCGGTGGTGGGCGGCGGTGATCGCACGAACCGCAAGGATAATCTAGCCCCCCCTGATATTCGATAAGACTCTCGATCGCCTTCGCTTGGCGTTCGTACAAGTGTCAAAGTAACTCTACACTCCGGCGCGAGAAAGAAAAAAAGCGACGAGACAAAAAAAATCCACAGGCGTCGGGGCGAAAAGGTCGGGGCGTTTGGGCTGCTTGGTGGGGGGGTAGTGGTGGGGGGGTAGTGGTGAGGGGGTAGTGGTTGGGCGGGGGGGAGGTGTGGGGGCGACGGGAGGGCGGTAAAACAAAGTGTGGGGGAAGGAGGTTTGTGTGGAGGTTGGAGCGTGATTACAGCTGTTAAAACAGATTATTATCGATAGACCAAGAGACGGGGTGCGAGAGTGGGGTGCAGGGCAAGCGAGCGGGCGAGCGAGCGAGCGAAAGAAAGCAATTTTTCTTAACGCTGCGAAGAAAAAAAATGCATATAAATTTTAAAAAACGGAAGCGCTGTATTGAGATCGATTCGTTTCCTAGTGCGCCCTAACCTTGCAGAGCCTCACATTTCCGAGAATTTTAATCGTTATTTCTCTTCCATTCTTTGCACCTCATCAGCTCCCCTCCGCTTGATAGATGACTGCTCTTAACCCGGCCAAAGCTGGCGGCTCAACACTTCCAATAAAAACACTTGCGCTACATTGTATGTCCATGTTAAAAAGTGAATGTGTTGAGACCTGCTATTAATCTTGCACTTTTCTTTAACAGCACGTTTTTTTTCTCTCCCGCATAACCAAGTGATACAGGCCATTGAGCGACAGCTCTTTGCCTAACCGGAAGACTGCTTTTGCGAGGCATTGCAATATAAACATACTAATGATTTTGCATCAAAGTTCACTTATTTAATACTTTCGTTCGAGGTTACCACTCGGAGTTCAACAAAATTGGCCTCTACAAGGTGGTCGCGGGTAGCTCAGGGGGTTCATTATAGCCATGCAAGAGCAACTGGGCCAAAACCACTGAGATCCTGGGCCCCAATCTGGGATTCACCCACCAATGATTAAAGCAAGGTTGTTTCAGGTGACGTTGGCTCACGGTGTCACGACGGTTACCGTGAAGCACGCAAACTTCCACCGCTATATAAACGTGGCTTTCATTCATTTTGGGGACCAAAATGTACACGCACGATAACGCTCTTCCATTATCATCAGCCATTCTCTATCCGACGCTACGTTCAGACCTTCGTAAGCCATCGCCGTTACTCGCGGTCGAACGATGCAGCAACAGAACTGCTTTTTGTGCTTAGTTTGTTGTCCTTAACACGCACCTATAATTAGCACAGTTGGCTACGTACGGTGCAAAAGAAATCCAACATACATACAAACAATCCATCTTGCACCCACACGAGTTGATCTCATCGTGCTACAATCCCTCAGTGGGCACTTTCCCTCCTTTGGGCTGCCACTCCATCGTTAGACTCGACCACCGGCCATCCAAAAAACATTTGTATGCTCTGATCCATGTTATATCCAAACACTATCAATCCGCTTTTGTAAATGAGTCGCCAATTCACAATTCATACATACTACTGGCGACGCGTCCTGAGCAACGCCAACTCATTTTTCCTGCTCCTGACAGATATGAGATAATTTTGTGATAATTTTATGTGTTCGCCGATGACCAACGCTGAGGGAGTCAGGTCGATGACCGACAGTGCAGGCTACCACCCACATCATCGTCACAAAAGAATGAAAGAGCGCCTTCTCGTGTTGCGCGAGAGTGTCATAACACAGCGACTCTAGAAGCGGTAACACTGTTGGCGTTATCTTCCAGGGTTGCCCCACCGACATGACAACGCAAATCTCAGCTTTTATTTTTAAGGGGGTTTCCTGAAGTGGCATTCCTTCGCGTCGTGACACAACTTCAAGGGCACGCCAGTGACAAGGGCAAAGAAAGTTTCGTAGGAGGTGCAATGTACAGCACTTCCATTCTAAGCTGCAAGTTTTCCAGCCAGAAGATCCACCAAATCTGGTGTTTCGCAAAGAAAGTCACATCCCCCAAAAAATACTTTTAGATGCTATTTTGCATGCTACATTAAACACACCATCTGTTTCTGTAAATACGTCGCCAATTCACCCGTCATACTCCAGCTCCCGGCTTGGGAACGGTGTGCGACCAATATTGCTGATTTCAAATCCCTTCCGCGAGTTTGGCTCGATAGACCGAAGTGGAGCGACTCCCAGCATGCCCAGCACATTGTGGTGTCGCCAGGGTCGCGGGGTGCCACAGTGGCGAGATGTTAACGACCTCGCCTGGTATACAGGAGGTCATGGGTTCGATCCAGGCCCTGACGCCCTGATGTATATTTTGAGTCTGCACGTCTCTCTTCCCGTGGTCACGTAGATTTTCTCCGTTTTTTCCGACCATATTTAGAATCAGCATGTGTTTATAGAGTGTTATAGAGTATTTGGCTGCTATACATTTCCACGTTATGGTAAGCCACTTCCTTGTGCTATCATTTGTGATAGCCAGGTCACTTCTGAAAAGAGCTATATAGCTCAGTGGGGCCTTACCAGGTAAAATAAAAAACAGTCAAAAAAATTGACAGTTTATTTTCGAGCACCACCATGCAGAAAAAACATACACGGTTTCTACACTATGGGAACCTCATTTGCCAGTAAAAATATAATTGGTTTTTTACCCTTCTATCTGGCAACAAAACTGACACCTTTTTAGAAGGAGTCATGTTTGCATAGACCGCAATACCTGCAGTCATAGAGTAAGTCTGATAATGTGCACTGTCCTTGAAGTTGATTGGTCCACACCCGAGACAGCTTTCCTTAGAGCCTAGTCTCACATGGGTTGGATTATGACTGCAGGTATTGCGGTCTATGCAAACATGACTCCTTGTAAAAAGGTCTCAGTTTTGTTGCCAGATAGAAGGGTAAAAAACCAATTATCAACATACACGGTGTTTCGCTGAAGAGAAAAAAAACACGTATTCGCAACCGTTCCATGAACCACTTGCCACGTCTGTGCGTGACCACCAGTTGCCTGCCGCACGTGGGTCTTCGCACAGGTACGTCCTGGAGGCTGACCATACTTCGCCACACTGATCAGTGTCAGTTGGTGACGCGGGGAACACAGATGTGGCAGCTGCACTTGTCTTCTACTGCCCACAATGTGGCCCCCACAGCAGCCTATAACACCTGCTGTGCATAATCGTTGCCCATCCAAGAAGCGCCATCAAAGGCTCAACCATGCTCAGCTGAAGAGATCTGACGAGGTGGAGTGATTTCCAGATTATTTAACAAGTTCAAGTTCATTTATTAGGTATAGCCCTGTGAGCCATTCGGCTCTTGAATCGGGTGCAACCGCAACAAACAAAAAACAAAAACATGAACAAGAAAACATCTTAAAGTGACTATGTGACTATGTGCAAACAGAAAATTCAAGAAAAGACAGCAAAATATTACAGAAAAAGCAACGTACACCAAAACTGTGTGCAAAAATCCCAGTGGAATACAAGTCAAACTACAACAACAACAACCACAAGACAACTTAGATTAAGGCCATCAGTCTAACTCTGTACTACAACAAACAAACATGGCCAAACCAAAAAGGCAGTACTATAGTAATGAGCCTGAAAGTCAAGTTGGTGGTTGTAACTTTCAATTCGAGTTGAAAGTCCACAACGCCCAAACTTGCATTGGGGACCGATTGGAACACAGCCCGTCAACAAGCAACGACGGCCGTTGGATCTTTGCGCGGTGTTTATCCCCGCTTTCCAAACGCGCCCGGGTGCTCACCTGATTAGGGAGAACACGCTGTAGGAAGTCCGCACGATATTCTCATCCACCTGCAGGCTACCCTGGGTCCTGTCTGCCAGCTTCTGCAGGAGAGAGAGTGAAAGCACCTCCCCCGTCATTGCCGGCAGCATCTACCGCATCTTGGCACCGGATAAGTACGCAAAGTAAACTCCGCATCGATTCATCTTCTAGGTTCTTTCGGTAAAGTCACGTAGAATTGAAATAATAAAATAATAAAAATAAAACATAATAAAATATTAATTTTCATTATTTTATCATTTCAATTCTACGTGACTTTACCGAAAGAACCAAGAAGATGAATCCCTGCAGTCACGAAAGCTTTAAATCGAAATTTATCCGCATCGATTATTCAACATTCAGATTTTTTTTTTCTTTTATTTCGTGAAAATGTCTCCTTTTAGCTCCGTCAGAACGAAACCGACGGGACGGATCAGGCAAACCACACGAGACGGGGAGTATACACAAGAGACAGTACAAACAAGGCAGTTTTTAAAGTTAATTTCATTTTGGTGGGTGAGAACGCATGAGACCAGGATAGCCTCGCCCATAAGTCTGACCTGGGTTGCCAAAATGACGAGAACAACGAAGCAAGCCAAAATCAAAGCAGAAACAAATATAAACCAAGAAATCGAAACTACTGCAAAAAAATAAAACAAAATATCATAGCATAATCCTGCGATGAATGTGCAAACCAGACCAACAAGTCCGCATTCTCGAGTCAAATCGTGACTATTGAATCATTTGGGTGGGAGCGTAGCAACGTGGCAATGCTTGTGCTTCACAGCACAAAGGACACGGGGGGTTTCATTCCCTACTCGGGCGCATTTCTGCACGGAGTTTGTATGTTCTCCCCCTGTTCTGCATGGGTTTCCTCCAATAGCAAAAAAAAAAACCCATCCAATGTCACTGAGTATTGGCCAAAACAACCCAATGCTGGAAAAATTACCCGCAAATTACTCAACTGGGATCGCAGAGAGAAACCATCAAACAACGACTGCAAACACTTGGCAGGACCCTCCTGAAAATGATTCTTAAGACTCCGCGAGGCCTCCCGGTGTTCAATTGTGGTAATAATTATGAAAATTCATCAACTCATAGGGAGGTAGTGCTGAACCATTCCGTGCGTACAATTCACACGGGGGTCACCACCTGCAGTCACGAAAGCTTTAAATCGAAATTTATGCGAGAACCAGGAAGATAGGGTCAAGAAAGGTTGAAGTGTAAAATCGGTTTGCGCTCGCGACAGCTGTCAGGGAGCACTTTTCTCGCTTGGCTCTGCTCCCGACTTCGAACTCTCGTCGGAGAAGTCGTGGGGTGAGCCGCGGCACAATCACGGCAGCCGGTCGCGGCTAATCGCACGAATAAAACATAGTGTAATATTACAATGTATAGTCTATATAAGCATATTAGTTGCTGCGGCGCCATATTATTAACATTTCTTTCCCTTTATTAATTCTAACCTTACTCCCTCCCTTTGATACTGCTAATCCTGCATAATGTACGGGCATAATGACTTTAAACCCCTCGCCAAACCTCCTACGCATCTCACAATTAGTACTAATCGCATATCTGCATTATCCATAAATATGCCAAATTCCTCTTGATATGCAAATTAATTTGTCAAGGCGCTCTTCGCCCCTCCATCCCAGCATAAATAGTCGCTCCAAGCCTGGGGCGTGCCATTCAGACTCTGTCTACTTGACAGACCTGTTCTCCACCTGAAGACGGCTGCTTGCGTTGTGGCCGAAACGTCGTGAGAATTATTTTATTATGTTTTATTTTTATTATTTTATTATTTTCCTTCTACGTGACTTTACCGAAAGAACCAAGACGATGAATCCCTGCAGTCACGAAAGCTTTAAATCTAAATTTAATCGCACGTTGTTCGTTTTTTATCCCCGACGGGCAGTGGACCCGATTCGTGAGCTACGGCCAATCCGGTTGAAGCAACAACGAGTGTCACATGGTGAAATAAATGTGATGTCACAGCAACACGACGGAGGGCACAATTAACTCTGACGCTTTTCTGTCCTTCATCCTGAAAAGTAATGTATCAGTGTGCCGAAAGGTGAACTTTATCATTAATCGGCGTGTACTCGCAGCCGTAACAGACGATCGCGATCGAAAAATGAGGAGTAAAACTTAAAATGCACGAAGAAGCGTGAGGCGACGCGCGCTTGCAACAGAAAGAGGAACGTCGTGGATTGGAGAACATATGCAGGTTAATTACTTCACCTAAACTATTAAGTAGGTGGACTTGGGCAAGACACATTCGCAAGAAGGGATGACTGACAATGGTCAAGGATAACAACGGAGTGGCAGCCAAGGACTGGAGCACGTCTGCATAGCAGTAGAGTAAGTCAGTAGAGTAAGCCAGCCGCACATATCCCAGCATGGGCTTTTGAGCATTAGCCAATCAAATGCTGTAGTTTCCTCCCACATACAAAAAAAACCCAGAATGCATCCGATCACACATCTCAACCAGGACCCTCCTGAAAAAAAGAGAATCGCAACGTTCACTTAAGGCTTTCCTGTATAAAGAGTAATTCATATTTTGTAAAGTAAGGGCTGTAACGTATACTGTTTTAAAAAGCCAAAGAAAATAGAGAAAAAAAACCGCTGAAAACTGTTAAGAAGCATGCAGGGGTGCATATTTGGAATTGCGCTGAGACTGGAGGAAGAACAAAAGGATTAGTGAACGTACGCAAGTTAGGGTCATCACAAAAACAGCGGACTTGGGCAGGACACGTCGCTGTCGCTTGCAAAGATACTGGACGGTGGTCGAGACTTGTGATGGGAATAGCATCCAATGGAGGGAACATGCCCAAGGGGTTCATCTACTGCACCATTGCAGATGTGAAACGAGCTAATGCGTAGGTGTAGCTGAATTGTTGCATTGCTTGGGGAAGTCTACATCCAGCAGAAGATAGATCATCGATGATGATGATGACACAACAATAAAAACAACGTTGTGTAGGGGCGTTCTTCCTTACCTTGCGATTACTCAGAGTTCCGTAATAACCGTCGGTCATTCCGAACACAATGGAATTCGGCGCATCTGCCCGTATCTGGAAGAGTGCAAAAAATATAAATATATATATGAAGTACTTGACAACCAAAAAAAGAATGTAAATCATATTTCTTTTTTTTCCCGTACAAACACCGCAAGCTGCGATCGTCGAAACGGCCGGACACCTGGCTGAAACTCCATCAAGCAACTGGGAGGGCAACCATCCATCGACGGATAGAGTCACATTTCTTCCAGCCGTCCTGCTGGGATACCACTTTAATAATTAGGAACACATTGGAGAAACACGCACGGCGCTTTCCGCCCGTCCGCACGTGAAAATCGCACAAATGCCTCCGTGGAATTGCAGCGGGAGGGGGCGGGGGGGAGGGGAACGCTCGCAGGAAAATTATACGATAAAAAATAAGGCGTCGAACAAAGCGATTGCATGCGCGCTCAATTCTTCTCCTTTTATTATTTAAGCAGGGAGTTATCGCGCCGTGTTCTGCGCGATGTTGTACTTTTGTTACAGGCGGCGCTCTTAAAAAGCTTTTCCTTGACGAAACGCACACGCCGGCACCTGTGCACACACGCGGATAATTGCACGTATGGTGGCAGAGAGAGAGAGAGAGAGGGGAAGAAAAAAATAAAGGAACGAGAGAAAAGGGGCACGTGCATGGAGCAGACACCAAAGGACGCCCCATCGCTCTGTAGAATGTCTGATGCGTTCAAGCTGCGGCTCCAAGTGCATTCCACGCGGCGATTACGCTTCAAAATAGCGCGCCTCTTCCCTTCCTTCCCACCGATTGTTTTTCCTTCGAATTTCTTCCCTGCTCGCCGGGCGCCCCCCACCTCCCCAACCCCCGGGAGAGACGTCTGCTCGCGCGTTAATTTGCGCGTTCGCACGCGCACCCCTCTCTCGTAGGTCACCGTTTATTGAGGCGTTGCGGTGAAAGATTTTTACACCGGCGGGCCCACGTGTGAACAAGCAGAGAGCCTCGTTGTCAATACGCTGCTGGATGAGGGGACTACCGTCGCAGTGCGGTTCGTGGCAGTCGTTTGACCATAATTCACCAGCGTTGGGTCAGTGTGGCTTGCTGAAGGTGAAGGAGTATAAAAGCACGGTACAATTTTTTGCTGCAAAGCTCTCTGCGGGACAACGTCTTGCAGCCCCGCAGCCGCCGATACCAACCTGGTGGGTGAACGGTGGTCGCCAACCCACGTGCGATCGAGGCTCAACCACTCTTCTCAGCCCTTTGAGTTTTGGAGAGATCGTGTGCATTCTAGTCGATTTGCTATTTCGGCATCGGACATGACGATAATAACGAATCCATTCATACGGCGCTTTTCGGAGAACAACAATAACTCGTTGCATCTTGCGGTAATGCACATCCCACCCCACGTCCTCAACTGCCAGCCATGCCAGAGGTCGCAACCGGGTACCCGATACCCGTACCCTACCCGATACCCGGCTACCAGTACCTGGCCGGGTACGGCTACCCGTTTGCGACCCTGGTGCGGCCAGGTACGGGTAGGCTGTGAGTCACTGGTGAGTCACCGTTTGTCACTCATTTCCCAACGTCTTGTCTCTTCTCACAATTCAAGTTCCTAGAATCAACCCACCCGCGCCTGCAACATGGCTTCATCCCAGAGGTCGCAATCGGGTACCCGATACCCGTACCCTACCCGATACCCGGCTACCCGTACCCGGTCGGGTACGGGTAGCCGTTTGCGACCCTGGTGCGGCCAGGTACGGGTAAGGAATCAAAACCCGTTTGCGACCTCCGAGCCACGCCGATCATTTCAGGTGCTGCATTCAACTGTGGCCCACACTCTCGCTCCTCTTTTTCTTATAAACCAGGCTCATGTTGAACGTGTCCCATGAAGTGCCCGCTAGTGTAACATCAGCAACAGCCGACGCGCTTACTGATGACTCGTCACTTGTTGAAAAGCAGGTTGTGTGCCAAGAGAAGCACAGAGGCCATCCAGATCAGCATTGTTGTATTGCCAAGTAATGTCATTAGCCTCGTGAAGTTTATGTCTGAGGGTGTGTAGGGTCACTTTAGAGTGCTTAGACAATGGTCAGATGTAACAATTGGTGCAGCAGCATCAACTGTGTATGGAGTTGAGTCAGAAGTTCAGAACGGATCAAAGGCACTGAGCCTATCGAAGACAGAATTCGGTGTGCGAGTAGCACAGTTATCCCCAACTGTTCAAGGTTGTAAAAAGTCCAGCTGCACGGCCAGATTAATCTGTTCATTTGCACAGGGAGATACAGCCGCGGCCAGATTAATCTGGCCGCGGCTGTCTTGTAGCCACAGTAGCCACATTAAAGTGACCAAGGATAATGATCTCAGCGGCTGGATGTTGCTTATATACAATTTGAATAAAACATCATTTGCATTTATATAGCACTTGTCCTTGACCATCATTTAGCATCCCTTCAAGCGATGTGTCCTATCCAAGCCCACTTGACAGCACAATTATTATCAGAATCTTAATTTAAGACTGGAGAAATCCGATGAGCTATGAAGCTCTTTTTCACAGACGCCCCCCCCCGGTGAGTAGCGGCACAGACGCGAGCCGAGAGCGGGAGACGCGACAGCAGCGCGTGGTGACATCACCTGGGGGCCCACGTATCGAAGGCCGTCGAGATGCACGTCCCACTCGATGAGCGCTGAGAAGCGGTCCCCTCTGCCGCCGTACACGCGCACCACCAGCCGCGACACTGACGTGTCCAGGTTGTCTGGCATCAGCCCAAAGTCCAGGCTGCACCATGTTGGGTTCTGGACAGACACGGAAATTAAATTACAGTTCCGTCGCGTATTTATTGTGCGTCGCTGGGCAAAGCTTTTTTAAGAATCGGAATCTTTGTATGTACGTATGTTGAAATTTCATTCACACCGCACGTAGTTAACCGTGCTAATCGGAGGAGTGGAAGGACTGGAGGAATCCGATGGCTATGAAGGGTTTTTTCACAGATGTCTAGTCAGCGAGTTACAACAACAACAAAAGTATCTCCCTGTGCAAATGAGCAATGAGGCAGAGCTATTCTCTCTCCTGGAGACCCTGAGCCAGTGATAGAAATTCCATATTTTCATGGCTCTGGCCAGTCTCTCCAGAGGACGAACACTGCTTGACTGCTCACGAAGTAGTGCGGGAAACATTTTCATTGACCTTGTGAAGTTGAAAGGCTGAGCTGATTGCAAATCAAGAGCTGAATTGGTAAAATTGTAGATTGTGGGTCACGTGTTCTAACCACGACGCTGAATCAAGTTCCATTTGCAAGCGTGGAACAAGTACGAATGAGTGGCAGGGACAGTACCACGCACACAAGCCCAGCTGCTTATGCTTCTTCAGTGCCGTGGCCTGATCACACCACAGCTGAAGGAGAACATGCACAACGCACCTGCCAAGGGCACTAACAATGCTCCCCATCTGCGCCAAAGGACCAAAGTTCCCCATCTCAGCTTAAGAGACCAACGGCGCAAGTGCTGCGAGCGAGCAGCAACTAAAGCTGGAATGGCACTCGAGGAATGAATGTGGTCAGCATCAATCGTGTCTGCCTGTGTTCTCCCACTGCTCACACACCATGAAAGATGCTCATTTAAGGTTGAGTTGATCTAGGGAGTGGCCCACCATCAGGTTCAGATGCCACTTGCTGAACATGTACATAGCCAGGAATCAAACCCGTGCAGCTGGGATAGTAGGGCAGCGTGCAAACCACCGCACGACTGCTCCTCACACAGTTACATCTATGCTCGTCGCCACCACACACACGCGCGTGCGCGCACGCAAACAAGAGCACAGGACAAGCATTCCTACCAAGAATAGTTGTTAGTGATTGCGACGAAGGATCGCTGTAGCCAGCGTTGTTTGGCGCGTGCGAGATTCGAAATGCCCCCCGCCATCCGAGTGCCGTCAGGCCCAACACCGAACCCCATTTCGGCTTTCGCAACGGGGGGGGGAAGGAAGGGGGCGGGGAGGGTGGTTTGGGGCACAACTGGCCATGGCGTTCCATGGCCAAGCCCATCTCTCATGTGGCTCCGGCCACGTTTAACTAAAGAGATGAGTTCAAACCACCCGGCGGGCAATGGCATGCGATGCACGGCTCGTAAATCGCGAGCTTCTGCCAAATGCGAGTCACGTGGAGACGCGATTTCATCCCGTGCAGCGCTGGCGTCAAGCCGAGCGCAATATTTACGAGCGGTGGGCCGAAAAGCAAAAAAAAAGCGCCAACAAAATGCAAATAAAATATCCCTGAAAAAATAGTCACTTTTCTCGTAAAGCACAACTTTTGGGTGCTGTCCATCACCTCGGTAATTGTTTTGTGCTGGGATGTCACTGGTCCGTTGGTCTTTTTTTTAAGTCTCCACACTCGCAGATCGTGTGCAGTGTCCTTTTAGGGAGACTCCCTGCTCGGGTTTGCTTTGCCAAATGCCGGCGAAACAATGAAACTTCACACAGAAATCAATCAACAAAACTCACTACTCTCGTCAATGACCTGTTCATAATAATGACGAAAGAGGTCATTAAAAAATATACGTATTTTTTGTGTACGATTCCAGAATGCAGACCTTTTATTTTTATTCAAATGTTCACAATGACGACTGGTCGTAAACCTACTTGCTGCACTGTACCAGGTCACAGATTTCATGCATGTGCGATCCAACAACCCCTCCTCCAATTTTCCGAATGAGCCATGGACCGCGGCAACCACGTGTGATGCTACAGATCCTTGTCTGTTTGCTATTTCATTGCCCATCGTTTTTTGTTGAGTCTCTATCATCACCACTATCGTCATCAGACCATTTAACAGCAGTGGTTGTGGTGGCACCAGCCATACTTTGGCAATCATCTCTCTCCACCTCCTATGGTCTTTTGTGATCTGTATAACATCTGCTGCTGATCTCTCTGTTCAAGGTTCTCTCTGTTGCCTATAACATCAGAGAAACCAGATGCATTTAACAGGCCACACACCCTGCTGATGAGACTCGGAGAAGGTGAAATCTAGTCCAGGGTTTGCCCGCTTAAGCAAATTCTTACGGAAAACACTGGCCCACTGATTGATGGGCCCTAAATGTTACTTGAATTTTGAGCAATGAAACGGATCCCATCCTGTATGCGCATTATTTAATTACATGTCAGTGGACACGTCTACTGAACCACGATCATCTTCAAATTTCTGCCACGTGCCGCTACCATCCCAGCCATACCATGGCACCACTCCCCGGGTTCCGTCCTCGCCCCCCTCCACAGTGCTGCCTGCCAGCCCCCCGCCGTGCCACCACACTCCCCGCACCCCCGCCTTGCCGCGAGAGATCAGGTTCACTCCGGGTTGTCCCTGGGAGGGCGGCCGAAAACAGCAGGAAGGGCTGCCCCTACTACCCAACGAACACCTCCCTCCATGCCCCCTCCCGCTCCACCGCCCACCACCAACAAATATTCGCACCCTAAAGTGTCACTTCCCACTGTGCGACGCGTCAATCATTCCCTCCCGGAAACACGCAGCTGTCCGAGGTCCTCTAGCCACTGTCCACCCAAGCTTCTTCATCATCATGCCCAGTTGGCTGTCAGCTTCTTTATTTACAGACGCTTTATTTGTTAACACACACCGCGTGTGTGTGTTTTGAAAAATAAATTATTATTCTTTGGCTACAGCGCCATCTGCTTCTGGGCTCGCATCTAATCGCCGTGTGGCAAACGTGACCGCGTGCACACTTAATATCATCATCATGATCATCAACAACCATGATCTATCCAGATTGAATGACGCCTCCCCAAACCACTGCCACCTCTCATGATATGACGATGTAAATAAACCCAGCTGGCACCTGCACTCGAGTCGATTTCATAGCTCCTTCTCGACGGATGTCCTCTCGGCCGCCTCCTCCCATCGTTATTCTGAACCATCGTCCCTTCGAGCGATATCTCCTGCCCAAGCCCGCTTGCGTGTCTGAATGGTCAATACGATGTCTCTAACGTGTGTTTGTCCTTTAATCCATGTGCTCCTCTTTCCGTCTTTCGCTGTAATTCCAAGCGCGCATTTCTCTATTTCTTCTGTGCACGTGTTTAGCCTTTGTGTTTAATTGGTATAACCACCTTGGTGATTAAAATCTGTGAAAGGAACATGTAACCCAATCCAGAAAAGAGCCCTTATCTTAATAGGTACATAGAGCGGCTGCGTATCCCAGAATGTCAGATATCAGGGTTCCAAGTGTCGTTAATGATCAAATTGACCTTAAATATCTGGCGTACCATTGCACAACGCTGGTGACATCACTGACACGTGACTACGTATGAATACACACGAGCAGTGACATCACGAGAGCCAAGGTGGTGCCCTTTAGCGTAACTCTAAAGTATTTATTCCTGATTATGCAGGCCGCAGACAGCCTTGATAAGCATGCATCTACAAGAGGGCAAAAGGGCTGGGAGATATGCTCCTTAGCAAGGGCTGAATAAGATGTTTAACTACCTTTGGCAAGCAACCACGCTAGGAGTGTAAACTGAATCGGAATACGTTTGTATACCGGAGGAATCTGATGAGCCTTATAGCTCTTTTTCATAGACGTCCAGCAGAATGTACGCATGTGTAATAAAAGGACTCGGACACTTCCTTCTGTCTTCGTGTCTTTTATTGGGTTCTCGTCTTCACCCACACGGCACTCTGTTATAACTCTGTATTTGTAGCCCCCGGCTATTCACTGCTATTATAGCTTCTTCTTCCCTCTGACTCTCTGCTTCATCTACTGTAACCTCCTCCCTGCAGACTCGCTGCTACCTCTATGCAGACTCCCGCTGCTACCCCTATGTGCAGACCCTCTGGCTGCTACCGTATGCAGACCCGCTGCTGACTCTGTATGCAGCCCCGCTGCTGACTCTCTGTGCAGCCCCGCTGCTGACTGCAGCCTCCTCGCTGCTTCGGGTCGGTCACCGCTGGCCAACGGTGCCGATCCTCGCTCCCCCGTGTTCGTGGCGATCTCGCCACCCTCCGCTTCGCCCTTCGTGGCCTCTCTCTGTTCCTGGTTCCCCGTCACTCCCGTCCTCTTCCGGTTCCCCTCCTTCTATAGCCTAACCCCTCACCCCCCCCACGTGACCTAACTCCTCCCCTCCTGACGTCACCTCCGGAGGGCCGTTTACGCCCGCATTACATCACCCTCCCCCATAAAGAAAATCCAGCCGACCTCGGCTGAATTGCAACCTGACAAGAAATGCGGGTGTAAAGGGCCAACACGTAAAAAGACACGAAGCATGCAACAACAATATAACCAGAACACAACACAATACAATTTTAACGAAACGTGAGGGATTTCGAGCGAGTACGGGCAGCCGGGCCGTCCCGGACGGTCGGCAGACCACCCGCCGAGCGGGAACGTGGAAGGGTTTTAGGGGCGACGGGCGCAAGTTTTTCCGTCGCCATTGGAGGCCCGCCACTGTCCCGCTCGCGTCCAGAGACATCCCGTACTCGCGTCCGCGGAGGGATAGGAAGAGCTGCAGGTCCCGTGGGTTCTGCGGCTCCAGTCGACGTCCCACGAGCGGAACGTCCTCCTCCCTGCGCTGTCACGGCCGGCTTGTCTGTGCCGGAGGGTCTTTCTTTGGGGCGTCCGCTGTCGAGGCCTCCTGCTGGGGCGGCCCCGGAACCCGGGCCCAGCAGTCCCTGGCATAGTGGCCCCGACGGCCGCAGCGGAAGCAGTCGACGTCGGGGCGGCGCGCAGCGGGCACCCCGTCCCGACGCGGTCGCGCCGGCGGCGGAGCCCGCGGCCCTGGCCCGCTTCGAGCCGGCCACGGAGTGGAGGCGGCCGACAACTCCTTTGGGCCGGTCGCATCCGGCACGTACACGGCCTTCGTAGGGTCCCACCCTACGGCCCCCCCATCGACGACAGGACCGCCCGTCCACGCCGTCACCTGTTTCCAGCGGCGGAGATTGAACTGGGCGTCCAAACACTTGGCCGCGGTCCGGGACGTGAGTTTTTCGTGACCGCACGCCGGCATAGGAATGCCGAGATCTCGGGACAACTCCAACATCTTCCCCAAGATGAGTGGTTCCAGCAGGTCAGGCTCCGTCTCCGGGTAAGCGGCCATAGCGAGTTCCAACACGGCGCCCCTGTACGCTACAGGTGACTCCTCAGGTGCGCGTTGCCGCTGCACGAATCGGCGATGGGCGTCATCCGGTGGCTCGTACGCGTCCGCCATTTCCTCGAACACCCCTCGCAGAGTTTTCTTCTTCGCAGCTTTTATAGAGCGAAAAAAACGAACGGACTCATCATCAAGAAGAGTCGGGAGCACCTCCAGTGCCTCAGCGTCCGTCCACCTTGCCGTACGTACCGCCGCCAAAAATCTGCAGGCGAACGCACTCCAATCGCCCCCGATGGAGAACTCTTTGACGGTTGTAAGGTGACGACTGCGACTCCTTGGCTTGCTTCCGTCCGTCGCTGACTCTTCCGGCGGTAAGTTCAGCAAGGCGTCGCAACGCTGTGTCGCCAAAATGGCGGACGATCCTCGCGGCGGCCCCAAAATGGCGGCTTCCCGCCTTCCGTGGTGCGCCACGCCCAAGATGGCGTCTTCACGCCGCGTGGCCGATGGCGGCGCCATCGAAGACGACCCGGGCTCCTGCCGATCACCACCATCACCTTCCAACGCCGCCCTTGGCGTGACAAGGTCACACAACTCTGTGATGACGGTTTTTAGGGTTGCCAGTTGCTCCGCCATCCGGGTCCATCTTAAATCTTCGTCCTTCAACGCAGATGGGTCGGACGAAGGGGCCACCTCCTCGACGCCCGGGCCCCCACGGATCTCTCCCTCCGCCGAAGTGAAGCCGACCGCAGGAGGAAGATCGTCGTCGTCCGAAGATGAAGCCGACGCCGGGGATGGAATATTCTTTTTCCTCAGTTGTTTCGCCATGCCGTTTCACTTCTGACTCCAGTGTAATAAAAGGACTCGGACACTTCCTTCTGTCTTCGTGTCTTTTATTGGGTTCTCGTCTTCACCCACACGGCACTCTGTTATAACTCTGTATTTGTAGCCCCCGGCTATTCACTGCTATTATAGCTTCTTCTTCCCTCTGACTCTCTGCTTCATCTACTGTAACCTCCTCCCTGCAGACTCGCTGCTACCTCTATGCAGACTCCCGCTGCTACCCCTATGTGCAGACCCTCTGGCTGCTACCGTATGCAGACCCGCTGCTGACTCTGTATGCAGCCCCGCTGCTGACTCTCTGTGCAGCCCCGCTGCTGACTGCAGCCTCCTCGCTGCTTCGGGTCGGTCACCGCTGGCCAACGGTGCCGATCCTCGCTCCCCCGTGTTCGTGGCGATCTCGCCACCCTCCGCTTCGCCCTTCGTGGCCTCTCTCTGTTCCTGGTTCCCCGTCACTCCCGTCCTCTTCCGGTTCCCCTCCTTCTATAGCCTAACCCCTCACCCCCCCACGTGACCTAACTCCTCCCCTCCTGACGTCACCTCCGGAGGGCCGTTTACGCCCGCATTACACATGGACTGTTTGATCAGAACTACTTGAACTAGCGCAGCGCTTAAATTGGAGACAATTTTGTTGCCAGGTCAAAAAATGATTGCCCTCTCCGTATCCAACGAGTGAAGCTGTGATGCTTGCAGTGACGGATACATTTCGATTTCATAATAAAGGCTTTTGGGTTAGATCGCGTAAGTATGAATGTGTCGTGACCCGCCACCACCCAACGCAGCCAAAGAGGAAGGTTCGTCACGTAAACAAAACGTGCTAATTAGTTACTACTTCAGCCTACCGGTGTGTCGGAGAGTAAATCCACAACATTTACAATTTGAGTATTACAACTTTTCGCTGTTAATTACATCCATGCATCATCGGACGATTTGTAAGATGACATCATCACTGTAAACCAATCAGGTGCAGAGGGCAGAGGGGGTTTTATTGTAATTACATAATAGATTGGAATAATCACTGTTAATTAATATGTGATGCCTTCGCAATGCATACAATTGTAAGGCGTATTACTTCATAATAGTTTCACGGGGAGTTTCAAAGGTGGTTGACCTCACGTGGTCACAGGGCGCTTAAAATGACATTGTGGGCAAAATTAAGCCCCTCAACCGTATGTTCCTTATCCCTCATGTGTGCCCTACCCCTCATCTACGAGATGAGAACGAATTGTTTCTTGCCATGACTTTGGAGCGATAACCTCCAAGTAAAAAAAAATGGAGTGCTCATTTTTATTCGGCAGTTCTGATCAAGTGACCTAATGGACACATTCTCATGGCAGGGGCCAATCGTACAAAAAAGGACGACCACTGTTGATTCACTGAGTCAATTCGTGAGCTAGATTTGAATTCTCAACCCGTCACGATTCATTCGTGTGCTATTTCTCTTACCAGAGAATCGCGTATGACCTCGCTTGTGTAAAATTCTGAAAAACACAACGTGCAACAAAATTAAATCAAACATCTTGTTCATAAAAAGCCACTCATTCGTGCACATGCATGCCACCAATTTGCAATGCCGCATCGACACAGGCTGAAAATATCTCAGCATAATCAAACTCTGTTCTGAGAGATGAGGCATTGGGTTGAATGGTAGATGAATACAGAATGTTTTGATGCATGTAGGGGAAGAACAATACACCAATTCATCTCTTAACATCCATTCTTAGACCCACATCACATGCTTGGAATTGTATGTTTAAGAATAAATGTGTTTATTTGTACACAGTATATGTTGTATGTAATGAGTTGATGTGAACCCTGCAACCACTTGAAGTTAGGCACCACATTCACTACGATGACGACAATGGTGAGCCCTGAATGGTGACAATGCATCATCACACCTCTGGGGGGGAGGTGAAAAATTCCACCGCTGTAATGCAATAATATTCAGGTGAGAATAAAAATAACACCAGCGGTCCCTTTGCTTAAACCGAGTGTTTAACTGGTGATGGTCTCCATTGGCAGTCCACTTGCGGCAGAACATCCATATTCCTAAGGCAGTGCCCAGTCTCTCCATAAGACAAGCACCGTTGACTACCAACAAAGTGGTAGTCATTTTATCAACCCCCGAAATGGAATCTTAACGGCCACTGTCGTGAATTCTTTCTTGACGACAATAATTCCGAAAAATAAGGCAGATAATTTTCCAGTTTTTTCCACGAGAGCGCTTTCCAAAGGCAAGAGTTAGCTGCATCAACAAACAACACAACACGATTATGGTTAATTGATGAATTTACGCAATGTAATTGTCATTTCAGGTTAAATCTGTAAGTACAGCCCTCGGTAAATCCACTGCTGGATGGGGGGGGGGGGCCTCCACAAGCCGTGTGGGGTCGCGGGGGTTATTTGACAAAACTTCCCCACACTGGTCACTAGATGAAGTTGGGGAGCACAGAACAATTTAAACTATTTTACCAGGCAAGGCCCACTGAGCTATACAGCTCTTTTTCAGAAGCGACCTGGCCACAAATGATAGCTCAACAAAGTGGCTTATCGTGCGGACATTTATAACAACCAAAGACTCTTAACGCACATTGAATCTTATTGTGGACGGAAAAACCTGGAGGACTCGGAGAAAAATCCACATGACCACGGGGAGAGAGACGCGCAAGCTCCAAATATACAGCAGGCGTCAGGGTCAGGATCGAACCCACGACCTCCTGCATACCCGGCAAGGTAGTGAACATCTCGCCACCATGGCACCCAAACATGGGAGCACAGAGTAGTCCAACAATAGATTGTATTTCACTGCCCTCTGTTACCCACCATATATTGCCACAGCCTATAACACCTAGTATGCATGGTGGCCGCTCATGCTAGTACTATTCAGGTTCAACTCAGCTTAGCATCCAATATGTGATGTGATCGGGCACATTCCAGGTGAATTGGTCATAGGTCAGCTTATAATGCTGCTGTAATTGTAATTATAATTTACCCCGGCATGTTAACAGCTCTGTATGAAAAAAACACTCGGTTGGAGGTGGAGTGGCAGCTTTGTCAAGAGAGGTCCACAAAAATTAAATTTTTCGATTTAAAGCTTTCGTGACTGCAGGGATTCATCTTCTTGGTTCTTTCGGTAAAGTCACGTAGAAGGGAAATAATAAAATAATAAAAATAAAACATAATAAAGAATTGTATTTTATTAATGTCTTATTTTTATTACTTTATTATTTCCCTTCTCCGTGACTTTACCGAAAGAACCAAGAAGATGAAGGTCCACAAAACGCAAGTTAAACAGGAGACGGAGCAATGGAATGGTTGCACATTCGCGGAATTCGGCAGAATGCAACTGCACAAAACCTTATTCGGCCAGCAGTGGTCACGAGAAAAGGATCTTATTTAATTATTCAACAGAAGATTAAAAAACATTGATGAATATCAATCGTGGCTGTGTCCCCTAACCATGTGATGTGCAACAGGAGAACTGGAAGGGCCGTTGCCTATTATATACCTCTTTGGTTCTTTCGGTAAAGTCACGTATAAAGATAAAATAATAAATTAAATAACAGCATACGACGTTTCGATTGCTATTATTTAATTTATTATTTTATCTTTATACGTGACTTTACCGAAAGAACCAAAGAGTAATTCCTGCAGTCACGAAAGCTCCAAATTATTATATACCTGTTACTTTTTGGGGCAGTGTTGTTGACAAATGTGTTGAGTTTTTTCTTGACTCTTCACAACGTGGTTCAGTGGAGTGTATGTATGTATGTTGAACTTCTTTCGCACCGTATGTAGCCAACTGCACTAATTGGATTCAAACGAGTTTTCTTCCTGGCCTTCCTAAAAGCACAAAGCCAACCTTTTCCAAAACCTAACATCGGCTGTACTGGGGGAAATCAGCTGCGGTAGCAAAGGTTAGGATTAGTGGATCTTGCGCCCAGGTGCTCAGTGAACACGCGGTCCTTGCAAGATCGGACTCGCCCAAAAACCAAACGCGTGCCACGCCAAAATGAAACCGAGAGCGCCTCCAGCAATAACAGCGACTCGTCAAATATACGATCAAATATCTGTTTTGTATCCTTTCCACATACTACTAGAAAAGATGGGAAGTCACAACCCTCCCCCACCGACCTTACGAGTGGAGATGTTTACAGAGAGAATATAGATGGGAGCTTGGCTTGAACCCTAAAGGTGACAGGAAAATCCAATAGAAGTCCTGTTTATGACAGCAGCACATGCCTTTGTAAATACCCTTGCTGTGCAAATGTAAATATCTTGTTCTGATGTAAGCCCTCTCTCTTCTTCTTGCCCCTCTCACGTCTCCCCTTCCACTCTTCTGGTGAAATAACCCTTATCCACTAAGCCACCCTCTTAATGAGTGAGTCCTGCTTTCAATCAGATGTGACTTTTACATTTAGTAATTTGGAGGTGGCTATGTTGAATTTAGTTATATTAATAGTTTACAAGACCTTGTCAATCGACTTCTGGATGAAGGCCTCCTCAATCCGAGTCGGTTAGGGGGGTTGTTTGACCATCTTGGTTAGTGTAGGTTAGTTAAGGGGTTTTGGGGGGTCAGGATTGGTTTAGAAATCACTTGCCACTGATGTTGTCCGTGGCTGGGAATGGCACATTGTAATTTTTTAATGCAAGTTGCACAAGTCATTTTTATCCAGACTAGATTAGAAACCTCGCTGAACTTGAGAAAGTGGTTCATCACAAGATGCTGCCCGGATTTGAACCCTGGAACTCAGTGGTGCTTGACTCGGTGCTATAAACACGGGCATATTTGGTCGTTTGAGTGACGGTGAATTGCACCCACCCACCCACCTCAAAGAACTTTAAACACTGCCCTGCAGAACTTCTTCCGTCTGGCCAATGTTGATGTAGCGCAAACGGAGCTCAATTGTGCTCCGCACAGGTTGAAGCTGCTCATTGGCTTTGGTGGAATCGTTACTTTAAATAAGTAATCAGTCAATAATAATAAGTGATTTAAATTTCGATTTAAAGCTTTCGTGACTGCAGGGATTCATCTTCTTGGATCTTTCGGTAAAGTCACGTAGAAGGGAAATAATAAAATAACAAAAATAAAACATAATAAAATACATAATAAAATAAAATACATGTATAAAATACATAATAAAAAAGACATGTATTTTATTATGTTTATTTTTTATTATTTTATTATTTCCCTTCTACGTGACTTTACCAAAATAACCAAGAAGAAAGAAATAAGTGATTTTTTAATGTTTTACAAGTCATGTAAAGCTAAAAATTTCACAGTAACGTGCTGTCATTACCTGATTATGTTTCTGATTATGGACGTAACATTTTAATGAATGAGGTTAATTTAAGCTTAACAAATGACAATGTGCCATGATTCTGGGCTTTGTATTGTGATCTGTGTGCATCAGTGGCTGCTGTCTTCGTATTAACCCAAGCTGCCAACAATCATCCCCCATTTTCATTGTTAGAATTATCTCACAATGCCAGCATTTGCCCTTATTTCTCCATTAGTATTTTTGGAGAAGAAAAATAAACATTCTAATGTTGCTGTGAATAACTATGAAGGGCATGCCTCCTTTATGCGACTCTCCTAAAACTGAGCACGGGCGGTCCCCACTTTAACGACGAGACAATGCATTCCCAGAAATCCCGTCGTCGTAAATCGGACCCAATGTTCCCATAGCCAGGAGAAACAAGAAGAAAAATCACTTGCCAATGTGTTTTTGTTCATTTTATCAGCCACATTTAACAGGATATCATTAGTACAAATCCACAAAAAACGCTTGTGAATAACGAAACTCCATGCCAAGTGACGTCGGAATCCAGAGCGAGTCTCGTCGGAATCACGTCGAAAGATGCGTCCGTAAATCAAGTTTCTGCGGCCGTAAACCGATCCACGGTGGCATTGTATAACCGTCGTAAATGTGGATAGCCGTAAACCGCAGCCCGTCTGTTTTTCTGTTACTTTATTTCAATGCAACCTCAGCGAGCTGTTCCATTTTTGCAAATGACATTCATTATTTCGAAATATTTTAACTCGGACCTTGGTTTGTGAGAGTTCGGGTGATATATTTCCAACATGTCAAGTGGCTTTTCAGAGGTGAAAAATGCTCGGCATAATGGTGATTAATGTTAACCTCTCCACCCCCGCTGACCAATGTGGTCCAGTGCGGCCAAATAATCCCCACAACCTTCACGGCAGAGGGAGAGGCACCAACCACCCCAACCAGCAGTTGATGGACAAGGAGCTGTATCAGTCGATCATCGATTATCTGGCTGTTTCCAACATTATCCGGCGGTCCAGAACCTATCCTGCAGCATCGAGCCGATCCGGCGAAACCGGAAAAAACTGCTCCAAAGGCTGTCACCCAGTCCGGCGATCGGCACCATGTGCGTGACAAAAAAAAGTAGCTATGCTTGATTTCAGTGTTAAATATTATATGGAATACATTATACACTACATACAACTTAAACAATCAAAATACTGCACGAAAAAACATCACCCTATGCAGAATCTTAGAGACTGGAGTGGTAAGTACGGTACAGTAAACACAGCAACTTTTTCAAGGAGCTTATTTATTTGTATCTATGTGTATGTTATTAAGGCCAATATCACATCATAAACAAATAGACAACACTAAAGAACACATAACAACACCTAAACACAATGTCATGGAAGAATGTGCAAAAATAAGCCATTTTAAATCACGATGCCATTTAAAAAAATCAGTTTTTGAAAATCTGGCACCCCCTCCCCACCCCCGAAGCACCGGATAATCGATGATCGACTGCACACGTTGCCTCAAGTTAAAATTACATAATAGAGCAATACCCCGGTTATCGTCAGAGATGCGTTGCTGAAAGGTGCGACGACAAATATCGAAACGACTTGAATCAAAGCGATGTACAGGGTGGTAGCTGGAGGCGAAGGCTGAGGGGCGACGGATGACGAGGACGGACCGAACGTTGCCGTCAGCGACGCGAGTGTGGCGCTGAAGCGTCGCAAAAGCGGGTTGCGGCATTAAATAGCGCCGACGTATTTGCAAAACGACGTCAAAGGTTGGAGACGTGAACCGGGCTATTAACGTAATTGGAATTTATTACAAATAAAGCAATTACAGTTTGTAATTTACCCCGGGTCTGATTCTTAAGCGAAGCTTTGTTGTGTCGTTTCTCTATACAGCCAAGACTTGCATTTGTAAAGTATCCGATGGGACATTCCTAGCAAAGAATTAGAATTATTGCTTTCCAGATATAATTTACCACTGTCCGTCAAGAATGTTATCCAATCAGTCAAATTATTAGTTTATAGATTTAAAATGTTTGCTACGTCACAATTCACATCCTGGTGACCCTTGCAAACGAGACATTTCCTCTGAAGGGATTTTCCAGGTGAAATATTTTAATAAAATGGCAGGTAGTTGATGGAACTTGTTACCGATACTCAGCAGTTCCGAGCCTGTGGTCTAGAAGGCCATGGCAGGTGTTTGATGGAACTTGTTACTGATACTCAGCGGTTCCCAGCCTGTGGTCTAGGTGGTTGATGGAACTTGTTACTGACACGCAGTGGTTCCCAACTTGTGGTCTGCAAGGCAATGGCAGGTGGTTGACAGAAATTGTTACCGATACAATTTTTGTTCACAAAAAAAACAGATTTTTCGTTTTACTCCATGGTGGTCCACGAATATTGACAGTACTCCTGAGAATCCAGACAGGCTGGGAACCACTGAGGTTGTCGCGTAATAAAACAATAACCCTCCAAATGTAGGTTACGGTACCGCGCTACCCATAACACATCAATGGCACAGACATACTGCCCCACCGGGTAGGATGTGGCTGTCGTGCCACAAGTGCAGGGTGAAGTACGAATCCAAAAGCGCCCTCCCGGCCGGGTTCACCAGATTCCGTGCGGAGATGCTCCGCAAGTGCCGCAGCCGCCGCTGTAACGAAACGATCATCATCATTAATTATTGTTATTAAAAGTAGCAACGCACACCGGTGCAGACAGTGTTGAGGCCCTAGACGGGTTTTGACATTGCTATCCTACACATGGGGAATAGAATAATAAATACAAATCACTGCTGGATGAGGGCCTCCCTATGTCAGGTGGATGAAGGTTATTTAACCATCCTTCCCCGTACTGGTCATAGTGTGTTGGTGAAGGTAGGGAATGCACTTGGAAGCATAGAAGTATATTACAACAGTAATTCGCTGCACTCTGCTCAGTTGCCATGTAATACCACAGGATAAAAACCTGAAATAATTGCGTTTTAAAACGAATTTTTAACTATGACACCATGAAGGCAGAAACAATATGTTCAGGCAATGAGTTCCAGCGATTCTTAAATGTGTGTGTATGAGAAGCTGCATAGTAAGATGTAATTATATTTTAATGGACTGCCCGTACTGGAAAATATCGCGCTCGCACAGCAAAAATATTGAAAACCAAAACTACTTACGGGGACGATGTGGCTAAGAGCAAAGCTTAACAACTTTCAGTCAGCATCACCAACCATGGGGCAATCTCTCTGTCTCTACCAAGCTTGTCCAATAAAATAATTCCATTAAACCTGACAAATCTTAAAACATTTATTAGATTTAAAGCTTTGGTGACTGCAGGGATTCATATTCTTGGATCTTTCGGTAAAGTCAAGTAGAAGGGAAATAATAAAAATAAAACATAATAAAATTCTCACGACGTTTCGGCTTTTGAATCTTAATTTTTTTTCAAAAATCTGCACCCTGGTGCAATACAAGAATCGGAGTCTAAGTCCATTGTGTTAGCTGCACCAGCAGATCCTTTTGTATATACAGAATACATGCACTGATGCATACAAGGCTGCTGTTGACTAAATCCCTGACTAGGCAGTTTGCGTTATCAACTTTCCATCTCATTTAAAGTAAGCGTTATAATTTGTTTCTTGTCACCCTGAGGAGCAGTGCCAAACTATCCCCACAGTGACCACGGAGGGATCGACTTGTCCACAAAGCCAGAAGAGATGTCAGCAGTAGGCTCTGATGGCTTATAAAGTCCTAACGATTTGTGCAAAGGATGAAACCAGTATTGTGCAGTTTAACACGTAGGCTTTCGCGACCTATATTATCCATAATAAAAGTTTTTTTTGGGTTAGATCGCATAAATATAAATGTGTCGCCTGATGAAGCCTGGTTGTAATAACCAGCTAAACGTCGTACTCGAATTGTAAATGTTGTGGGTTTACTCTCCAACACACAGGTGTGCTGAAGTAGTAATTGATTTGCACGTTTTGTTTACGTGACAACCGTACGAATTGGCTGTGTAGGGTGGTGGCGGGTTTAACGAAACATTTATATTCACTCGATCGAACCCCCCCCCCCCACCCAAGTAAAACACATTCCTGCGGAGGGAGCTGGTAGGAACGTTGGGTTGCTCGGTCAATGGCCAGGGTCAACGGCGGCGTGGTGTATTGCACAAATATGCCCGACTGTGAGGGCGGGCACAAGCCGGCGTGAGTAGGTTAAACGTTGAGTTTTATAAGGGCACCACGGGGTGACCAGCCCCTCCCCACCCAGCCCCACCCCTCCTACCCCCCACCCAGCCCCTCCCCACCCAGCCCCTCACCACCCAGCCCCTCCCCACCCTCCCCACCCAGCCCCTCCCCACCCAGCCCCTCCCCACCCTCCCCACCCAGGTGCTCCCCACCCAGCCCCACCCCTCCCACCCTCCCCCCAGCCCCACCCAGCCCCTCCCCACCCTCCCCTCTCCACCCAGACCCACTCCTCCCATTTTTGGATGCACGACGGACGGACGGACACAATAATCCCCTGTGGGCTGGTGTAACCAGGAGGTTCCTACCATTAAAAGACTTTCATGATGGACAATATCATACAGTTGTCACATTGTTCGACTGCTCCTGATGTCCAAAACTACTGGCCACAAAGTTGACCCTATGAGTTGAAGGTCAACAACCGCCCAGCCCCCCCCCACCAAGGTTGGGTGCATTATACTCGCAACGTGAAACCCAAATGACACCACACCAAGACGTGACAAGGAAAGGACCAATCCTATAGTCTACAAATCACCCTTTGCGAAACCTACAAGGATCTCAGCGTTACATAATGGGGCAAGGAAGACTGACCAAGCATTTGTGACTGTGCATTCAGTTACACCACGGTGTATACCGTGTATATTTAATGTACTCACGTAAATAGTACGTGCTAATTTCGTATACGTTTACAGATATGCTAAGTTGCATACTCTGCACAATACAGTATACACATACATCTCCATACTGGTCTACACAATACTGTATGTTATGCAATGTTGCATGCAATGCGTGTGCGTACATGAGTTAATACAGATGTGAAGTTATACACTTTGATAATAAATACTGTCGTATAGAGAAATGTACATACAGTACTTATGAGTACAGTCTAACGCAATGGACTTAATGCATTCAAAACATAACTATAATGCATGGCAGCGGTATACATTATAAACATCCAAAACTCTGGTTTATTACATCTCTTGTAACCCTGCATCGCTTTACAGTTGTCGTACACCCTTGCAGTATATTACCTGCCAAGCGTTTCATTAAATAGTTATCAGTGACAATAAAATGACCCATCGAGAAGGCGGAAGCCTCCGCCGCTTAACCCTCGCCTCCTGCGGCCAGCCAACTAGTCGAACCCGCTAAGCACTTCGCGAGCTAGGCCTCAATACGAATAACGCCACTTTTTAAAAAATAAACACTTGGGCATGACAGTTTCACAATTCGTTTGTTTTTTCTCTCTCTTTACACAGAGGCGCTTTAAATAGATAATATAAAAGCTCACAAACCTGCTGCGAGTAGAGCTCTACGTGAACTTTTCGGGCCACCTTATCGTCGGCCGCGTTCATTTTGCCGGAGGCATCAAAGCCGCCAACGTTTCCGTATCCGACAGCGCAACAATTAACGCGTTTTTTTAACCAACTACCGACAGCTAATAACGTAAATAAACGCCGAGATATTAACGTCGGTGCTTTTGTAGGAGTCTCCGCCGCCCCGCAGAGAGCGACTGAGAGTAAAACGACGGCGGATTAACGCCGGATGAAAGTGGATTGTTAATTCGTCCCTCGGTGTGAGGCTGCGGAGGAGAAGGCGGCGGCCATGGCAGGGCCAGACCCCATCATGTGACGGCCCCCCTCCCCGCCTGTCCCCAACAGATGTTATTCTCTTTATCTTCTGTTCACAACACATTTTATTTGCACTTACTACGGCTATGTGTGTTTTAAAAACAAACACATCTGCATGCGAACACGGCTCGCAAGTGCGAGGTGGAACGTTCCGCTGAAATAATTGGGAATAACATCGGGGAAGATGAAAAACTTCGTGATGAAAAAACTATAATTGGCGTTTTTGTCCTTTTCGGTAATACTACAGGTGTTTAAGATGTTCAAACACCAACTAGGCACCGCTTGGCAAGGGCATCGAGTCTGCATTAACCACACATGCTTGTGGTAAAACGTGCAAATAAACATGATTCGATAATCTACGCATTGTATTTGAAACTGTTTGGCATACATCAGAGGTAGCTTTCTTTTTATGGCCTTGTATCATCACTGGCGTTAGACCAGAGAACATCAAAAGGCGAACATCACAAAGGCAATACAAATATAAAAGCGTGAATAGCTCGGGTTGAGCAGTTATATATCTATGGGACCATTTTTTGACGGTACACTACCAAAATTATTAGGAAAATATTGGTTTTACCCTTTCTGGCAACAACATGTTAATGGCCCTCATAGTGAGAAAATACACATTTGATTCTAAATCCTCTTCACGCCTACCGCCAAACTCAAATCACCATCAGTCATGATCAATCCACTGCTGTTTAAAAGCCCCCCCAAGTTGTTTGCCATCTCACGATCCTGCCATGTAATAATCTAGTACCTGTACATGCGAGCTACATTACTGGATTTTTGCACAAAGCGTTGGTGTACGGTGCTTTTTCTGCAATATTTTGCTGTCTTTCTTGGATTTTCTGTTTGCACATAGTCACATAGTCACTTGAAGATGTTTTCTTGTTCATGTTTTTTGTTTGTTGCGATTGCACCCGATTCAAGAGCCGAATGGCTCACAGGGCTATACCGAATAAATGAACTTGTATCTCAGTAAATACCTCCTCAGACGTGTGTCAATATCCTTGCCGGCCACTCCATAACTCTCATCAGTCATCAATCCCTTCTTGTGCCACTTTTCAGTTTTCGTAGAGACACAGACATGGGAAGGAGACGTATTGCAGTCTGCTTGTTTTGTGTTTTGAATGATATAGATTTGTTGAATGATGACCCACACCTATACTAATAGGGGTTTTTTCCCTTTTTTCTGGCAACAAAACTGACACCTTTTGCAAAGAATCATGCTTACATTAACCACAATACTTGCAGTCAAATGCAAACAATACTCTGATAATTTATGCATTGTCCTTGACACTGATTGGTCCACACCAGAGACAGCTTTCTTTAGAGCCTAGTCTCATATGGTGTTCGACCAGATGACGCCAAAAGGCGCACAGTTCAAAGACAACGCACTATCAGAGTAATAATTTGCATTTGACTGCAAGTATTGTGGTTAATGTAAGCATGATTCCTTGCAAAAGGTATCAGTTTTGTTGCCAGAAAAAAAGGGAAAAATCCCTATTAGTATATTTTGGTACTGGCAAAGGAGGTCCCATGATGACCCACACCTGTCAGGGTCTTTGCCTATTAAGTATCCGACAGTTCAGCAGTATTGGTTCAAGCAAGGCTTGCTGCTGAGACATTGAATGTCAAAGCTGGTATAAAACATACTTTTTGTTGATTTGAAGCTTTCGTGACTGCAGGAATCCATTCTTTTTGGGGTTTTTATTTATTTTATACCTACGTGACTTTAACGGGAAAAAACCAAAGAGTATGCATACTTTTTTTCTTTGTGGAGGAACATTTATTGGAAGGCGGTTTTTGTCTGATTATAATTTACAATCTATTACTGCATTCCTGTCAACCCCTTATCAGTGCCCTACCTTATTACAGACCAATTCAGACTTTATTGGTCACCCCGTGCCCCTTATACATCTCAACGTTCATCCTACAAAGTCCCATTACAAGGGAGAAACACAAATAGAAAAAAAACAATGTTTTTGCCCGCATTGAAACGTCTGTATGCCGTATGGACCCGACAACTCAATTTCCCTGTACAAAAATAGGGGTAATCTGTATGGGTTGATAGCTGTGTTACTCCATAACACAGGGGTTTGTTTTTATTAGATCGCGTAAGTATAAAAAAAAATCTGTATCATGGATATTGGTCGTGAAAGCCTACGCGTTAAACAGGTATGTTACTATATTCTTGGTTCTTTCGGTAAAGTCACGTAGAAGGGAAATAATAAAATAATAAAAATATTAAACAATAAAATTCTCACGATGTTTCCACTGCAACACAAGCAATCATCATTAGGTGTGAAATCCACAGCAAGAACATTTTCTTGCAAGAAATTTACTTGAATCCCTGCAGTCATGAAAGCTTTAAATCAGGTATGTTACTGTACATATTTTGTGTGTACGATTTTATTTTGAAGCTACAGTATTTGTTCTTTACGTGAGATTCATTATATTGCATTGACTTCGTGAGGGGCCAGTCAAGAGAGCCGGCCCTGTGTCAGCCGTGGAAATTCCACATTCCCATGGGACGTGCCAAACTCTCCAAAACGGAACCTCGTGAAGAATTAACACATTGTCCTGCGGAGGGAGCTAGTAGGAACGTCGGGTTGCTCGGTCAATGGCCAGGGTCAACGGCGGCGTGGTGTATTCCGCAAATATGCCCGACTGTGAGGGCGGGCACAAGCCGGCGTGAGTAGGTTAAACGTTGAGTTTTATAAGGGCACCACGGGGTGACCAGTCCCTCCCCACCCAGCCCCACCCCTCCTACCCCCCACACAGCCACACCCTCCCCACCCAGCCCCTCCCCTCCCACCCCCCACTCAGCCCCTCCCTACCCTCCCAGTCCCTCCCTCCCAGCCCCTCCCCACCGCACCCACCCCCACCCAGCCCCTCCCCACCCAGCCCCTCCTCACCCAGCCCCTCCCCACTAAGCCCCTCCCCACCCAGGCCCACCCCTCCCACCCCCCACCCAGCTCCACCCTCCCCACCCAGCCCCCCCACCCAGCCTCTCCCTCCCCCCACCCAGCCCCTCCCTACCCTCCCCACCCAGCCCCTCCCCACCCAGCCCCTCCCTCCCACCCCACCCAGCCCCACCCTCCCCTCCCCACCCAGCCCCTCCCCACTCCCACTCCCACCCAGCCCCACCCTCCCCTCCCAAACCCAGCCCCTCCCAACCCTCCCCACCCCTCCTCACCCAGCCCCTGCCTGCACGACGGACACAATAATCCCCTGTGGGCTGGTGTCACCAGGAGGCCCTATTTACTTCAGCCTCTTGCAGATATGTTCTCGTGAACTTAGTTCTGCAACTAGTTTATGATTGCTCTCAAGATAGCTCTCCTTTGTACGAACGTCTACCGACTACGTCTACTCTGCGTATCAAAGAGATACATCTGAATGATGTACACCACTTATAATTGCGTTCGGAACAATTTCGATTAGATTCCCGATAACATCAAATCGAAAGTCTGATCGATCACAACATCGAACAGGGGGGGGGGTAATCGATAGTGGATAAATCAAGGCGCTGTAAAAAAAATTAAATAGTAACATGTACGATCACGCCTTTATTGCAAACGACACAATACATCTACGTTATGTAATTATGTACATTATATAATTGTTTAAACACAAGAGGAAAATTCTGCTGCGTTGGCAGAATCCACACCCCCCTCCTTCCCTAACTCTGTGCGCTCTGAGTGCTAGAAAAGTTAATTTTATACTCGCACGGTTACATTAAGCTCCTTCTACTTGTGTGTGTGTGTTCCTCGGTTACACATTACAGCACTCCTTCGGCTGTTATGGTGAGTAAGCGTCGCGTGTAAGTAAAACTCGTAAAACACGACGTTTGAAGAGACTTGTACAGTGTCAACTCGAGCGAGGCGGTATAACATACGAGAGTCAGCGCCGTGCTACTTACGAGACACGTTTAAAGCTTACGCTTCTCACCACTTTATGTTTTACGTGTACTGCGTGTGTATAACATTCGTCGAGCTAGAGTATCGATCGTAAATATTAGTTTTTATAAAAAGACCAACCGAAATAAAAAAAATATAATGACGGGGCTCGTCCGGGATTTGAACCCGGGACCTCTCGCACCCTAAGCGAGAATCATACCCCTAGACCAACGAGCCAGCCGTTCACTCCCCTATAGTAACTCAACAAGAGCTGGGCCCTCTGCGGACATTGATGGCAATTATTGATGGGTTTTTTGGTAATTTGCCAGTAAATTGTGATGGTGTTTCTGATGGCTTATTTGCGTCTCGTGTTTGTAGAAGGAAAAAATCTCACACGAAGAGAGAATCATACCCCCCAGACCAACGAGCCAGCCGCTCACGCTGGGCCCTCTGGGGTCAGTGGTGGCAATTGTTGATGGGGTTTTTGTAATTTGTCAGTAAATTGTGATGGGGTTTCTGATGGCTTATTTGCGTCTCGTGTTTGTAGAAGAAGAAACATCTCACACGAAGAGAGAATCATTACCCCCCAGACCAACGAGCCAGCCGCTTACGCTGGGCCCTCTGAGGACAGTGATGGCAATTGTTGATGGGGTTTTTGTAATTTGTCAGTAAATTGTGATGGGGTTTCTGATGGCTTATTTGCGTCTCGTGTTTGTAGAAGAAGAAACATCTCACACGAAGAGAGAATCATACCCCCTATACCAACGAGCCAGCCGGTCACTGCCTCTATAGTAACACAATAAGATGTGGGACCTCTGGGAAGTTGACAGCAATTGTTGATGGATTTTTTTGTAATTTGCCAGTAAATTGTGATGGGGTTTCTGATGGCTTATTTGGGTCTCATAGGCTTTTAACTACTTGGCTTTGGCCCTGGTGGCAGAAATTTTGAATTGCACTTGTTTTTTGTCGAGTGAGATGGAATGGGCTGCTTGCTGTGACTTGTTTACCAGAGCTGATGTCATCAGCATTTTATTTTAGTCGTTTAAGTCAAGTCGACGACAGCATTTATTAATATTTTAATTTTATTTCGCGTTATTCATTCTAATAGCATCCAACAACGTATTATTAGCCAAACCATTCTGGATTTCATTTAGTTATTTGAGTCCATACGACTAAGGGTAGTCAACAGCAATGTTCGTCAATAACAGTGGCCTTAAAAGGAAAAATATAATCAGTGACTTTTCGGGCAATGACCCTTCTTCATAGCACATCAGAAGGGTCATTTACCGAAAAGTTATTATATATGTGATGTACTTTTTCCTTTTGAGGCCACAGTGCCATGTACGATTTTTTTAATTTGTGTTTTTGCACCACAAGCGATGCAACACCATCACCAAATAATTTGTCAGAAATGTCCACCCTAAGTTAATGTGTTGGTGTGATGGGCAGTTATTTTTTTACTCACCAATATCAGGTCAGCCAATCGGTTAACTAAAGTTTTCTTATAAGTAGCAAAACAGAATACATTTGTGAGTTTCTGCTCAAATCACGATGATCTCCTGTTTACATTCCTGAGCCAGTGGTGGAAATTCCACGTTACTATGACGCGGTCGACGTCATCCATTAGCCAGCAACTGTAGACTCCCATGAAGCTGTACTTATTACTGTGTATATTTATAGCTCATTGCAGTGACAATTTTGGTATTCCTCAGTACACTGCTGTAAAATATAACCTTACAGAATTATTTTAGCCTGTGTCTTCATTCAGATTATAGTGCAGTAGAGTACAAGTAGTGAATTTCTTCTCGTCATAATCATACTTTGATTTTTGGTGAGTAGTCATCATGCTTGATCATTTCTATCCACTTACAGTCAGGTTGACGAAAATAAAATAAAAACTAATCGTAGGCAATTTAGCCATCACTGATTTACATACACAACTAAAACAAAGACACACCTGATGATGATTGCTTGTGTTGCAATCGAAACGTCGTGCTTTATTTATTTTTATTTTTTCACCTACGTGACTTTACCGAAAGAACCAAAGAGTATAAAACAAAGTCTCCATAATCAGGGTCTTCAAATCATAGATGGTGAAGCCCGATTCCCCCCTAAAAAGCCTGCAATGCATGTGTGACAGCATTTAAACTTTTTAAGCATTTTTGTATAACTGATCAAAAGGTTAAACATTAACCTATTAAACAGTGTCAGTATTCCCATACCTAACCACACCCCTATCTACCATCATATAAATGCCTTTGTGTCATAGTTACTTCACCACCTTTGACCACATTGTGCCACTGATAATTGGGAACTGCATGCTGTGGGTATTGGTCAATTCTCATTTGCAGTACGTATTGCCGGTCCCAAATCAGTGGTCAAATTCTACAATCCTATGACGGACTCAAGGACGTTCGTGTATATTTTTAATTAGCACATTTTAACAGCTGCTGTTGATATGTCGGTACCAAATGATGCAGCTCAATTGACCGACCCCAGAGGTATGTTGCCAATAATAATCACGCCATGATCTGTCCACTGCTGGATGATGGCTTCCCCAAGCTGTTGCCATCCCTCTTACGAAGCGACGACCCATCTGGCACCTGCGCATGAGCTGATTTCATCGCTCCATCTCTATGGATGACACCACCCTCTCGGGCGTGCCTTAATTTGGCCGCTACTCCGTCATTCATGCAGTGGTGTAACACTTTATTTAACCAAGCAAGAACCCACAGAGACCAAAATACTGTTTTGCAAGCGAGATCTGGGTCTCCGTTGAAAGCAGTGCAGTAAATGACAGACCTAACAGGAGTTATGAGGAAAATTCCATTACACGTTTGGGAAAAGCATGGTTGTCATATGTGAATTGTAACAAAACAGTTGAAAGTATATCGTAATAAAATACTAACTTAAACTTAGACATAACAAACTTAATAAGCGGACAATAAATCCTTCATATATCCGTCTAAATAAAGTTATTTCCTACACAACCCATTAGCTGCATGGCCTTCTGGGAGTGCGTAACTTCAGCAGCGGTGATTTCAAGATGAGCAAACTGTGGACTGGTTTCAACGCACAGTGTCTCATCAGCAGTCAGGCTTGCTGGAATAAATGCTGGCAAACCACTGACCTTACAGACATAATGCATAATACTATCATTCTAAACCAGTGTTAAATCAAGTTCAACGATGAGCTAGCCATGGCCTCAATTTGAACTCATGGGTCACATGGTTGAAAGTCTCAGAGCACTAGCAATCGTGCTACGCTATGACCCTAAATGCTTTGAGATAATATACATGGCTTATTTGTTGATATCATAAATACACTCTGCAATCTACCAAGCATGCCCGTGGCTCCGCTAAACAATCGCAAATAGACGCGATAATGTCCCCACCGCCGACTCTAACGACCGACTTGTCCTTGTTCGAACAAAGATACAATGATACTAAAGTTCAGGTGTGCATACTTGTGTGGATAACGCGTGGATTACCAAAGCAATTGTGGCTTCAGAACACCAGGAGGCAAAAAGGCTGAGTGTCTCGACCAGGTCGCTTTGTAAAAAAAAAAGGTTATATCGGCTCAAGTTCTTAGCTGGTAAAATAAACTCTCTGCAGACTCGGTACACACGCGAAGGGCTGCAAGACTTTCGAGCGCGCAGCCGGTGAATCGTTTGCAGGGAAATCGCACTCGATTCGGACCCCGTCGAGTATGAGCACTGGCCAGTGTGTCTATTTCGCACTGATAACACTGGTCAACAACAAAAAAATAACATTTTTCTGGCCTGGACTTTTGCAGCTGTTTTAGACTAATTTCAGGGTGCTGATTCCAAATCTGATCTCAGATTTGCTCTATCACATCTCATTTTTATGCTATCGGCATACCCCATTTTCATTGATTTTACCCGAAATTAACTCTGTCACTTATGATTGCAAGTTGTTGCGAGTCAGTGACTGCTTTAGTGTTAAAATATGGTGCTGTATTTTTAGGATAGTGTGTTTATAATATAATTTTATGTAGACATCCACATTTATTTAATATTTTTCTTCTGCAGTTTTTATAAAAAATGCAATATATGATATCTCAAAACCTGATGTGATAGACTTGGAATCAGCACCCCAAAATTACCTTAAAACCGTTGGAATACCTTATGCCAGAAAAAGTGTGTTAACCAGTGTAATACAAATAATGTTGAGTTTTCGTACAGCTTTGTTCATGCAATTTGCATCTCACAGTGGCTGAAGAACCACTCACAAGTTGGAAGGCAGCCGCCAGGCGGAGAGCTGGCGCCAACACTTTCCCAAGCTCTGCTGTCCTCTATTTGCTGTCCTCAGATGTGCCTATTTCGTCATCACGCTACCTTGCAGCGCGAGTGATGCGCGCGTACAATGCACTGAGCTCCTGTTGAGAAGTTGAAGACATTAGTGGTATTCGAATCACATTTTCAATATTTATCCATTTACGTCGAGTAAGAGGGGAGCGGTGGCGCAGTGGTTAGCGCACAGTGCTATGGACCCGGTCACCCGTGTTCGATTCTTGGCCATGGCTAGCAGTGGGTCTCCTCCCCCCCTCCCACATTTCACCAACCTGCACTGACCAGTGTGGTGAAGTATGTTCAAACAACCCTCATGAGCAACAAAGCAGTGGATTTGACAAGGAGGTTACTGTAAAATGTACTGTGAATTAGCTGTGAAATTGAGTTATATGTAGTTATATTATATGTAGATATAAATTATATGTATCGCCACCGTGAAGCCCTCTCGCCACAGTCGTCAGTTGTTTCTTATTGTTTGCATTTTGACTGCTTGTGTGGTGGTTATTGCAAACATGATGCCTTGTATAAAGGTGTCAGTTTTTGTACCAGTTGAAAGGGTAAAAACCTACTACTATATTTTGCCACTGGTTAAGGAGATGTCTCATTGTGTAAATGCTTACCCCGAGCTCTCAATACTCTGATATTGCGCTGTTTTTGAGTTGTATGCCTTTTGGCGTCATCTGGTCCAACACCAATGGAGACTAGGCTCTAAGAAAAGTTGTCTCGGGTGTGGACCAATCAACTTCAAGGACAGTGCATATCATTATCAGAGTTGTTTCTTTTTGTTTGCATTTTGACTGCTTGTGTTGTGGTTATTGCAAACATGATGCCTTGTATAAAGATGTCAGTTTTTGTGCCAGTTGAAAGGGTAAAAACCTACTACAATGTATAGGGTTGTTTGTCTGACTGGATGTACATGCATGTATGCATGTTCAGTTTCTTTCTCAACGTACGTAGACAACCGTGCCAATCGGAGGTACAGTCATATCACTGCAGTATTGTAGTGCATTTACAAGAGCGGCACTTCTTATGATTAGCTGAGATACTCGAGTTACCACCACGTGACTTGGGCAGGTCTTTCCCAGAAATCCTTGGCACGTAAGACTCTCCCAGTAATATTTGGCTCGTTAAAGTGTCAAGGCCACGTTGTTGACACGTACATTTTACCTTTATTGTTCCTGTTGCCTGCGATGTTTTCGATAAACAACAAAAATGATGCTGTTGATGTATTCTTAGCTCTTCGCCTGAGTTCTGACAAAGGAATTCAGCAAGGCAGTCCACAAAGCAAATTTGGCCAAGAAAATTTCAGGCTCTAGTTCTGAAATGGCAGCCAACGCAAATGTTGGAAATGTGCTGCAATTAATCACATTGTAGCTAATTTCCCATTCAATGCAAATTAAATATATAAAGTATAATTTACATGCCGTGTTAATTCATTATTAAAGTGAGGTTTCTACTGGACGTAAATAGGACATATGCATTGGAAGGATGTATACAATTCTATCCCGTGTTATTGATTTTCCAAACAATATTTTGTGAACCGAAAATCAATTCGCATTGAAACCAAATCTTTGAAAGAACACGCATAACAAGGTAAAAAGAATAACCCGTAAAAACAAAGTTTTTCACTCTAAATCCTTTATATGCGTGGCGGCTAGAGTCCTCTCGTCCTCTGGCTTGAGATGGCTGCCACCTATGGGTCAGATGATTGCATGGCAGCATTAAGCAATTGGTAATTAAATCTAATATTTTTGTCCTAAAAAGTGTAAAATTTTGGAGAAAAAAATTTTTCACGAACATTAATTGTCACGCACAACGAGTCTGTGTGGAAAATGTCAGCTCGATTGGATCACGGGAAGTGGGTTAAAAAACGACCGAAAGATTTGCACGGTCCTAAGCAAGCAAGCAAGTGAACTTAATATAAAGGATTTAATAATAAATAAGTATAACCTGTAAAAACAAAGTTTTTCACTATTAATCCTTTATATGCGTGGCGGCTAGAGTCCTCTCGTCCTCTGGCTTGAGATGGCTGCCACCTATGGGTCAGATGATTGTCTGCCAGTATTAAGCAATTGGTAATTAAATATTTAATTTGTTTTCCCTAAACAGTGTAAAATTTTGGAAAAAAATTTTCACGAACATTAATTGTCTCGCACAACGAGTCTGTGTGCAAAATGTCAGCTCGATTGGATCACGGGAAGTGGGTTAAAAACGACCGAAAGATTTGCACGGTCGTAAGCAAGCAAGCAAGCACGCAAGCAAGCAAGCGAACTTAATATAAAGGATTTAAAAAGGCGAACTCTCTCACCTCTTGATGGTGTTTAATGTGAGAACGAACGACACCATGGGAGATATCGCAAGACATGCATGAGCACGGTGCATTCATTCATGTCACCTCGGGTCCAAATCCTGTTTTGTGATGCGCATCGCCACAGTGGCAATCGCAATCTTAGCGTTGTCTTCCTTGGCTTACTCCCAGGTTGGCTCAGCCTGAACTTACGCGTGATTGTGTCGTCACGATTAATTAGCATTGTTATCGGCTCGCTCGCACACACACAAATAGCCTCATGCAGCTGTGCCGGCCACAATATGTGTTCGCTCAGAGCACTCGCACCCGACGGCCTGTAAGGCTAAACTGAGGATCTTTGTCTGGGTTTTTTTTTTAACCCTGTGGACTCTTGGCAGTGTACCTCATCGCTTTAACAGGCCACAGTGCACAGCTTACTATGCACACCAAGCTGGCAAAAGTACATCTCATAAATGCTGCGGTGTAGAGTGGGGAGACATCCGCGCTTTGCGTTTCAATGCCCCGGCAATCGCCCAGAGCGGAGCAGTTCATTTTAATTAAACGGATACAATCCTCTATTGTTTGGTCCTTCACAGTCACAGGTGTGCATTGCAATACAGCTGTGTTTCATTACCCCCCCTCCCCGTCCGTGGAGTTCACCTGTAACAGTTTCTCCCACCCCGAGGATAGGCATGAGAAATCCACTCGAAATTCACTGTGGATGTGTGTGAATGGTGGGGGAGCGGTGGCGCAACGGTCAGCGCGATGCGCTGCGAACCGAGTTCGATTCCCGCTCACGACCAATGACAGTGGCGAATATTCGAACCGACCGGTCCTGGGCCTCCCCTAGGTCGACCCAGCCTCAAATGAGTACCTGGTGCGGTGTGTAAATAATCACCACTCTGGGGAGGAGAAAGATGGCTCTGCCCGTCTTCATAGGTGATCGCGAACAACACTTGTTCTAACAATATGTTAAAGGCCTAATGGGGGATCTGTGTCTTTACATGAATAGTTGCTTGCTAACAACAAGGCTGGTGTGTGGGCCCAAGTGCAAGGAATGGAATGGGGTCCCCTATTAGATTTTCACAAAATCTCCCTCTTCTTTGTAGCCTGGGGCCCTTGCGGCCCCTTAGGAGCAGTTGCACTGCCTACACCCTCAATAGATGTGCCACTGTCTCCATAGTGGGATCCTTGTCTTTGTATGAGAACGGTGGGGCAGTGAGGAACGGTGGGGCAGTGATTTTAAGATCTTGGAATCTGTGCCTGCCCATGGATAACGAGTGGCAAGCTATATCTTCTTGGATCTTTCGGTAAAGTCACGTAGAAGGGAAGTAATAAAATAATAAAAATAAAACATAATAAAATAATTCTCACGACGCTTCGCCTCGACAGACCTGGTTTCACCTGAGGACGGCTGCTTGCGTTGTGGCCGAAACGTCGTGAGAATTATTTTATTATGTTTTATTTTTATTATTTTATTACTTCCCTTCTACGTGACTTTACCGAAAGAACCAAGAAGATGAATCCCTGCAGTCACGAAAGCTTTAAATGGCAAGCTATACTTAAACTTTTATTCTACCATGTAAGGCCCACTGAGCTATATAGCGCTTTTTCAAACGCGACCTGGCCACAAATTATAGCTCAACGAAGTGGGTTATCACGTGGAAATGTATAGCAGTCAAATACTTTAAACGCATGTTTATATCATGGGGAGAGAGAGAGACACGCAAACTCCAAATATACAATAGGCGTCAAGGTCGGGATTGAACCCACGACCTCTTGTATACCAGGCGAGGTAGTTAACATCTCCTAGCCACCGTGATGATGAGAGAGAGAGACACGCAGACTCCAGATATACAACAGCAGGCGTCAGGGTTGGGATCGAACCCACCCGGTACATGCACACATAGTCATGTACTACGTAGACGGGAGCAAGGGAAGGGTGGTTGGATATGGATGGTGCAGGCTATAACAACAAGCCCCTCATGTTTCGTGCTGACATTACGACACATAATAGGCGCTCACTAACAGCACTTATTACTGCGTGCAATTTCACATTTCTCCTCCCGAGAAGGGAATAGAAATCGACTAAAATTACCAGTATTAGAAAAAATACAAGTAATGGTGACATTAAGCAAATAAACGCGCCTCGGATTCGGTAATGATAATCGATGGGCGTTGTTATGAGTGGAATTGCGATAGTTTTACATTTCACTACGCCTGAAATAAAACCGAGCAATTTTCAAGGCAAGCGGCTCTATCGAGCCGCTACAACTTGCTGCAGGCCGGAGAACGCTCAAGCAGCACACAGCCGTGTGTACAGCATCGTGTATATGTGGGTGGAGTGGTGGAAAAGTGATTGGCACGCTGCACTACGAACCCATAAATGTGACTTGGATTCCCAGCCACGGCTAACAACCCCCCATGGACTGACAGAATGTGGAGAGGCCTTCATCCAGCAGTGGATTGACAAAGGGCTGGAAACAGAGGTCGCAACCGGGTACCCGATACCCGTACCCTACCCGATACCCGGCTACCCGTACCCGGCCGGGTACGGGTAGACGGGTATCCGTTTGCGACCCTGGTGCGGCCGGGTACGGGTACGGGTAAGGAATCAAAACCCGTTTGCGACCTCTGGCTGGAAATCATATTTTGTTTCATTAAGCTGAGATATTTTTCCTTCTTATTGGAAATCCAGTGATCTGTAGTACAGCATTAAATACATAAATCATCGGACATGGTCTCTCCACTGTTGGATGAAGGCCCTCCCCACGCCGTCGCCATCCCTGATGCGTTCTGCTAGATTTGAAGCTTTCGTGACTGCAAGGATTCATACTCTTAGTTCTTTTGGTAAAGTCACATAAGCCCCTCCCCCCCTCTCCTCCCCCCCTTAACTGGTACTTAAGAGCTTGCATCTTGAATCCCTCCCTCACTTGATGCAGCAAATCTGACTGTGACGGTGCCACCTGATGACGGAGACTTGTGTTGCCTCCGAAACGTCGTGATTTTATTGTTTTATTTTTATTAATTTTTATTTCATTTTTTACCTATGTGACTTTACCGAATGAACTAAGAATATGCGTTCTGCTCTTTAGTTGCTATTGCATCACAATCCTCTTCCATCGGCCAACATCCTAACATTTGACGTATCCTGCCCAGGCCCACTTACTCTCCCCAACAGTCAACATCGTGTCTCTCGATTTTGTTCGTCCCCTGATGCGTGCGTTTCAATTTCTATCAGCGCAATTCCAAACCTCGCATCTCTCGACAGTTCCCGTTCAATTTCGATTTAAAGCTTTCGTGACTGCAGGGATTCATCTTCTTCTCAGGAGGACGGCTGCTTGCGTTGTAGCCGAAACGTGGTGAGAATTATTTTATTATGTTTTATTTGTATTTATTTATTATTTTCCTTCTACGTGACTTTACCGAAAGAACCAAGAAGATGAGTTCTCCGTTGGCTCATTTGTCGCCTAAACGCGATGGCATTTGACCAGAATTTTTTTTATCTCCGAGTAATATCTAGATTTAAATGGCTTATATTTTATTCATTTATTTCAGCAGGAAGGCCCCAATGAGCCGTTAGGCCCTATTTTCATGGGCGTCCTTCGACGGTGCAGATGTTATACGGGGCAGCCCTCAGTTCCCGTCGTGGTTGCATAGGTCACAAATACAACATCGTTACATTTTGTACGCGAATAACATCGCCGGCGGCACAACGAAGGGTGGTGTGGGGGGAAACAAAATCCACGAAATCGGGACATTTCACGTGAGACAGACGCACGGCTCACACTTACATGTTTTTAGCATCCAAGCACCGCGTGTTAATACTGCGCAGGGCCTGTGCTGCATGTTTAGAGTTTCATTAATTATGCCGATTCTAAAAGACCCCTGGATCACATGTTCAGTTCATGGCACACGCGTGTTCGTTTTTTATCTGTGAGTATGATGATATTAACCAATGTGTGTGGCCGATGTCCGCTGCATCGGGGCTATTGTGGACCGTTTAATATCTACGTCGGGGTAGAGCGACGACATTGTGCTGAGCCTGGGTGCTCTGTGTTGGATTCCTAGCCCTGGCTACAAATATTGTCAGTGGCGAGCAATATCTGAAGCAGTCCTGGGCACACACGCTTCACTGACCCACAATGCCCAGCGTGGTCGGCAACCAGCAGTCGATTGACAAAGTACTAGACTTAATTTTGATTTAAAACTTTCGTGACTGCAGGAATTGATATTCTTGGGTTCTTTCGGTAAAGCCACGTAGATAGAAACTATAAAAAGAAAAATACTAAAATTGAAAAATCTAATAAAAAACAAAAACTCACGACGTTTCGATCGCAACACAAGCCTTTATAAAGAGTTGCAGTTGGAGGCTTGCTCCCCTTTTCTCTCCGCCTAATGACAACCGCTTGTGTTGCGATCGAAACGTCGTGAGTTTTAGTTTTTTATTAACTTATTTTGTTATTTTTATTGTATGATTTTCTATATACGTAACTTTACCGAAAGAACCAAAGAATACTGGACTGAATATCAGTATAATCATTGTTTTAATAAAAACTGAGGTCTTTGTCATGGCCATCATCACAGACTTCACATCAGCACTGGGGAGACAAAGGCGGAAATCAGGTGCAGTGTGTACCAAAACCAGGTTGCTTTGGCTGTCCTATGCCAGCGATAGAGTCCACGTTACTATGACAGGAGAAAGTTTACCTCTCGTATGACAACATAGCAAGATTATCTACACTGCGGTTGCCAACAGCTACAGCAATAACTGTCCCAACGTGAATTTAAGACTCCCCAAGCAAAGGAGATAATGAATCTTGACATCATTCCCAGCACTTCAGTTAAATAAAGAACATATTTGGACAGCGTGACTGTCAGTGTCTCCCACTGTTGTCACCATAGCTTTATCTCGCGGACTGAACACGTGTTTTGGTTAACGGTGCCATCTCACAGCTCGCGATCGAGAACAATTTCCTCCTAAAATGGATAAGCGAGCAAGTCATCGTTGTTGTCGTCTTGCGTATAATTATCCCAAGCAAAAAAACAATGGTTGCGCCGAACGAAACTAAAACATTTTTTGTCCGTAAAAAATATAAAAATTGTGCGCTTTAATTCAGCTTCGCGGCATAAGTTATGGTTTAATGGGGCATACTAAATCAGGGTAACTATTCAGGAAAACTGTATCAATTTCAAAGAAATAAATTAAAATTCACGGAGGGTTATTACAACGGATGCTGCGCGTATTGGAAACAGATGTACGTCCCATATGCAGCGCTGTTTTTCAAATATTAGCGAGCGGGGGCCTTTTGCCGAAAATTCGCTGTGCACAGGGGCGGTCAAAAAGTTTGGAGAACGGCTTGCCCGACAGGGAGTTATGTGGAGAGATTCGCACGCGTTCCCGTGCGTACGTTGGAACTGCTTTCCCATCGTACGTAGCGAACCGTGATAATCGGAGGTGTTGTTCACAGGGGGCTTTTTACCTTGCCGTGTCACGTGATGAGTACGCGTCCCGCAAGAAGGCATCTTAAATAAGCGTGAGAAAAAAAAAACACATAGTAATAGGTTTTTACCCTTTTAACTGGTACAAAAACTGACACCTTTATACAAGGCATCATGTTTGCAATAAGCACAACACAAGCAGTCAAAATGCAAACAAAAAGAAACAACTCTGATGATGATAATGATATGCACCGTCCTTGAAGTTCAAGGACAGTTCAAGGACAGTGCATGTCATTATCATCGGAGTTGTTTCTTTTTGTTTGCATTTTGACTGCTTGTGTTGTGGTTATTGCAAACATGATGCCTTGTATAAAGGTGGCAGTTTTTGTACCAGTTGAAAGGGTAAAAACCTACTACTATATTTTGCCACTGGTAAAGGAGGTCTCATAGTGTAAAAAAAAAACACTTTGGAATATTACGATTCTGACACGAAGCAAGACATTTTTTCGAGCAAAATTTTTCGACAAAGATGTCAAAGCAACTCCCGGGCGAGCGAACAACGGGGTGGGTGGCGATCACCTCCGTTTGTGACCCTGCACCATTGGCGGAAATTCCACGTTCCCGTGTGCGGGGGCTAGTCTCTCCGTAGGATAATCACTGTTATAACCTCTCAGCTGGCGGGACGAAGGGTTGAGTTCATCCCCCGCCCGGGACTAGACCCAGTAACCTTCCGATTGTGAGTTTCCTATCTAAACGACAGTGCCGCCTGGCCCGATTTCACGTAACCAGGGATGATAATATGTTCAGGAGCTAAATGACAATCAATTTCGAGGTCTGCTGCTGGCCAGGACAAGAGGGCTTCAGGGGAGAGAGAGAGTTGGTGACACGGTGGGTTTATGGGGAGCGGTAGTGTAGCGGTTAGCGCGCTGCATTACGAACCTGGCAACCCACGTACGATTGCTGCAAACACCAGTGACGATTATTTGAACCGGTCCTAGGCCTCCCCTAGGTCGACTCAGCCTCAAATGAGTACCTGGTGCGTTGTGTAAACATCGCCACTAGGAAGACAAAGACGGCCGGGCGTGGTGTTGGCCACCCACCCCCTCGTGTGCCGTGCTGGCCTTTATAGGTGCTCGCTAACAGCACTTGCCCCTACAGTCTGTTAAGGCTATATGGGGGGATCTTTGATCTTTTTACTGCGTGGTCCATAGTTTTGGTTGTATGGCCACAATGGCACCAATGTTGCTTGTCTTTAATGTAACTCTGTGCATCTCTATGAGTCTCTACGTATCTCTGTGCGTCTCTATGGGTTTACGATACGGTCCATAGTTTTGGTGGCCTAGCCACAATCACGCTACTCTGGCTTGGTGTCTTTGACTTTCCATTCATGAAGGGGATGTGCCCGTCGACCTGTACAATGTTCTCACGCGGCTGATGTCTCACCCGGTGAGATGGCTCAGGACGGGTCGGCGAGCAGTCGCAAGCGGCTTCTAAAACGCGCTCGAGAACGGAGCCGACCGTGTTTATTCGAACCACATTCATAGAAGAGGATAACCACCTCCGTCCCGTACATTATTAACCGAGATTCATAAATCTCGCTCGCAGGCCCTGTCCGAGCCGCCACATGGGAAAACGTTAAAAGAATTAGTCACGAGGAGAGAATTTGGCGAGAGGTTTGACTCTCGGCGGGCCGTGAGGGGGGATTTGTATCTGGGGCGATGGGGGGGTAACACCCCGGGATGATCACCGCTGGATGAAGAATGTATCATTTCGTTCTTCCGCGCAAAACTTTTAACCGCACTGCCCCCGCCACCCAATATTGTCGCGATCCCTCGCTTGGGCAAAACGAGAGCGACGAAGCAACGGTTTGCATTGCAAACCACTTTTTGTCGATCCACTGCCGCGTGAAGGCCTCCCCGCCGGGGTTTGTATTTTTTTGTTTGACCGTACTTGGCCGTGCTGGTCAGTGCTGGTTGGTGATGGGAGGGAGAGGTGAGCACCTGTTCAGATCCGATTTCAACTCGCGATCGATGTCAGTTGTGGCCGGACAGTGGCCCAATCCAGAAAATTTGCTCAGCCCGTGATTTTCCACAGCATGTCACTGATTAAAAAAAACATAAAAACCCACGCAATTTCATAAATCCCCTGATCTGATATCCTATTGCCTGTAACTCATATTAGCCATGGGAGCCACTGAATCCACTGAAACTCCTCCCACTGAACGTGCCAACGTTGTTCACAATGCCAACGTTGGCAAGTGGTTGCAACCGTTGGACAAACATTGGCCCAACGTTACATGTTCACTGGGCTGTTACAAGCGGCGCTAATTTTCCAGTCATCCGCGATTATCCCGCGTTTTTGCCCCATACACTCGTAGTTAATTTTGCTCAAATCTTTGCCGATGAGGCTAGTTGAGCAGACAATTCATCCTGTTATCCGCAATTTTCTTTCGCCCAACGTGGCAAAAGTGGAGTGAGAATCACGTAAAACCCCGTGGATAGTCGGCAGAGGTCGCAACAGGGTACCCGATACCCGTACCCTACCCGATACCCGGCTACCCGTACCCGGCCGGGTACGGGTACCCGTTTGCGACCCTGGTGCGGCCGGGTACGGGTACGGGTAGACCGTGAGTCACTGGTGAGTAACCGTTTGTCACTCATTTCCCAACGTCTTGTCTCTTCTCACAATTCAAATTCCTAGAATCAACCCACCCGCGCCTGCAACATGGCTTCATCCCAGAGGTCGCAATCAGGTACCCGATACCCGTACCCTACCCGTACCCGGCCGAGTACAGGTAGGGTACAGGTACGGCCGGGTACGGGTACCCGTTTGCGACCCTGGTGCGGCCGGGTACGGGTAAGGAATCAAAACCCGTTTGCGACCTCTGATAGTCGGATCCACAACAATGCCCCCGACCCCACCGCCCCCCTCCTCCCCGCAACATCGCCTCATACCCAGCAAACGTGGGCCAACGTCGCGCCAACGTCGCGGCCGACCGGTTCCGACCGCACACCAGCGTTGGCCCAACGATGGCGCGTCTGCTGGGGGTACGAGTGGAGTTTGTCCCCACGCGCGCATGGCGCGGGGACATCGCGACGACTCTTCCTCGAAGCCGACGCCATTTGAACTGCTTTTTTGCGTCTTTTGGTGTGTTGTTGGTTTGTTGTCCTTCCCCCGCACCTCCGATGAGCGTGGTTGGATACGTACGGTGCGAAAGAAGTTAAACGTACGTACATATATAAACACACTAGCTTTACTACCCAACTTCTCTTGGATTCACCACGCCCGGCCGCCTTTGTCTTCCCAGTGGCGATGTTCACAAACCACAGCAGTTACTCGTTTGAGGCTGAGTCGACCTAGGGGAGGCCCAGGACCGGTTAAAATAATCGTCATCGGTGGTGGCCGTGAGCGGGAATCGAACTCGGGTGGCCGGGTTCGTAGCAAAGCACGCTAATCATAGGTACACATACACGCGCTTGCTGCAGACACGCAACTTTCAGGGTGCGTACGGCAGTAAACGACTGAAATAATAAAGCAGCAATGCTGCGTGAAGAACGCCTGAGACCTGCAACACTTTTGTATGTCACTTTACCCGCGATCAGCAGGCACACTCCATTACCTTTCCGCACACGGGTCACATGACAGGTGTGATGTCACAGCTCACTTGCCGTGCAAAAAATATATACATTATTGAGCTCCCCCCCCCCCCAAAAAATACAAAAATCTATTTTTATAATTTTTGCATGGTGTACAGTCTGGAAAGTACCCACGTGGCAAATTTCAAGTTTGTTGCATGTCGGGAAGTACGCTAAACATTTTGAACAGACACACAGAATCACAACTTTGACTTTTATATAGATATGTACATTTCCGTGGATCGAGAAAAAAAATCGCCGTGCAAAAACGAGCGCCCCGGTCGAAAAGTTAAGCGGCGGCTGCAGGATGTTTCAAATTTGCCCAAGTGCCTATTCTTAGCGTGGCGTGCAAAGCGGGGAGCGCACTGGAGTTGTTAGCTTGTTTATTGTGATTGTTGTTGACCTGTTGGTATCTGCGCCATGTGTGGGCCCCTGAGTCCGTGTGCGTCTCTGTGTGTCTGCCTGTGATTGCGTGTGTTAGGTACCCATTGGCTTCCGGTTGCCGGACGAGTACATCATAAGGTCGCACTCATTACACGGAAAGCGCTTGCAACAGATTAACCACAATACCTCGGAGTGTAAACCATCATCATGCGAACTGCGCCTTGCAGCAGCAACTTTGGGCTAACCATCGAACAAAGACGGTCACTGCATCGCGCGCTTTCAGATTGCTCTTCTGCGGCTGTCTGGAACGCTCTTCCTACCGATTTTAGGCAGCTGCTGGATCTATGGACTTTTAAATCATCTATATTGAAAACGTATTTCTTTAGAACAGCTTTTTGTGTTTAGTTTGTTGTCCTTCTCTCGCACGTGCAATTAGTGTGGTTATGTACGGTGCAATTTTTTAAAAAAATATACATACATAGCTGTTGCAGCGGTTAGCACGCTCATGGCCACCAACACGAGTGATGATTATCTGAGCCGGTCCTGGACCTCTCGTCGATCCACTCAGCCTCAGATGAGTACCTGGTGCGGTGTGTAAACATCGCCATTAGAAAGACAAACACGGCCGGGCATGGTGCTGACCACTCATCCCCTCGTGTGCCGTGCCGACCTTCATAGGTGCTTGTGAACAGCACTTGCCCCAACAGTCTGTTAAGTCCGTACGGAGGATCTTTGTTTTTGTATGGCCAGAGATCCAGTCTCAGAGGGAGGTTACAATGCAAACATTACCTTGAATTCAGTAGCAGATGCAAGGGAGGAGGAGGGAGGGGGGGGGCCTTGATTCCCCCCGGAAATCTATATTTTATTTATATTTTAATGAATGTTTTATTAATGTAGGGTTATAATTTAATTGCTTGAAATTTTATGGGCGCACCATCCTCACTCCCACCCCCCCTGAGAAAATGTCAGGATCCGCCTCTGGGTGCAAATGCAACATTACCCTTTCGCCGTGTTTTTCGACGAACGTTCCCGCCGTTCAACCCTCAAGCCCTCCTAACTCATGGGCTAACGGCATTAGCCGCAGGAACCCTGCAATCTTTTTGACTGCAACGTCGCGACGTTGCACTCCTGTGACAAAATGTCGGGGCTGCAGCATTTCGTGCAAAAAAAAATTCAACGGTCTCATGAACCGGAGCAAGTTTTATTTTTCTCTCTGCCTGCCAATGAGAAAACTTCGAGGCGCTTTTATTTTTTTCACATTTTTTTGAAATCTAGTTTTTGTTTGCCCCGCCGTCTCCCGCCCCGGCGGGTGAAAGGAAACTGAAAGTTCGCACCGTAGTGGGGCGTGGGGCGGTGAGAAGGGCAATAGGCGATGGCAGTGCTGGGTGGCAACTAACCCCGTCGGCGCACCGCGTGGGCTTTCCCCGCAATGGCATCGACCAAAACGTCCCAAGTGCAGGAGCCTCCACGAAAACAGCAACACATTTTTTTTGGAAATCAACCTAAAGTGAACATTTGTGGGCCATGTCGCTACATAAGCTCAAGTGGGCCTTACCTGGTAAAACATTTTTTTTCATTTAGTTTAAATATCTTTTGCAATTCCACGAATACTTATTTAAACCCGGAGATTTGTATTTGCCAGGTGAATATCCAACTCTTAAACATTTAGAGAATGGCGTAGAATCCACTGCTGTATCAAGGTTTCCCCACACGTTGGTCATAAGGGTTTATTTTCACCATACTTCACCGCACTGGTAAGTGCACATCGGTGAACGTGGAAGTCACCCAGGAGCGGTTCATATATTACTCTGTGTGGACGTTGGCTGTGGCCGGGAATTGAACTCAGGTCGCTGGATTCACGAAAACACTCCACGGCTCGTATCAGGTGCAGCCCTGCAATTCCTTTGCTGTCATCGCTGCTCGGGCGATGCCCACGCTTTACCCCACCGCCCAGGAGTCAGAAACCAAAGTAACGAAAAGAGAAAAAAAAAATTGGTAAAAAAAAAAGTTATATTTTAAGAGCCGCAATGCAATGTGAACACGTGACGGTGCTTCCTTAATAAAAAAAAACTGTCACGAAAAGGCCCTTAAAGAGCCGCGTGTGTATGGCTCCGGATCCGCAGGTTGCGAGGTTGCTGACCCCTCTGGGTGTGTTCATTTGTACTGCTGGGTGGACAGAGGTGGGGGCAGGGAGTGGGGGGGGGGTTAAAAATAAACTCGCCCATTATCCCCCTGGGCAATTTTCTTACATCCCCGTGCATCTGTCCACCCCAGCGTAAGCTGACTTAATTCAAGAAGCTTGTCACCTTTTCACCTCATGCCTCGTACTGTTGCTCTCTGCTTTGCATTATAGGGCCTCTGCATAGCAACGTTGAATAATAGACTCATTGGCTGGACTGGTTTTGGCAGCTTGCACGCAGCTATTTTATTCGATTGGATTTTTAGTGTTTTTTTTTACTTTGAATTTGGACCTAAACTTGTCAGCCAGCCGCCGGCGTCCCTTCGGAAGGCCGATGGGGGGAACTTCAGATGGGCGCTCTGCCGCCGAATTAAAATCGCCGGCGTATTTTTCTGACGGCGGCCTCCGACGCGAGAGGAAGGGAGCCCACAACTCGGCGCGCCGTCGGTCGGTCGGTCGGGGGGGCAGAGGGAAGGAAAAGAAAGAAAAGAACCTCTCCCCGCTGACGTCAAAAATCACCACTCGACGCCGGAGCCTCCAACGGGCCGAGGTGACCGGTGGACGAGAAAATTGCCTCCAGAAAAATGTTCCGCGAGCAACCGGAGACGCAGATTTCTTTTAAATTGTGCCGTTTACAACTCTCTCGTGGGCACTCGTGCAGGAGTAGCGCGAGTTGGTGGGGGGGGGGGCTGGAGTGGCGGATGGGCGGGGGGGGGGCACGGTTGGTTTCGTGAAATACATAGCGGCTGCAAGCAGACGCTGGCGCGAGTCGCCGTTCGCGAAGGTGCAGAACTTTACGGCAAGCTCCTGGAAGTTTTGAGATTTTTTTTGTTTATTTTCTTCTCGAGACGCCCAGCCGCGGTGGCTCCGAGGGGCCTCGTCGTCCCCGCCGCCGCCGCTCGCTGGTCGGCGGTGCCCGAGGCCCAGCGCCGTGGCCGTCCCGAGCGGGGGGAGCGGTTCGTTGCTGGTCGCAAGACATCGGCGGTTTCGAACCCTGCGGTTAATGACGCTATGCAACACAATTTTTGTTCCTGGGTGGGTAGTAAGTGTTATTTCGCAATTTGTTATGCCTTAAAAGTATAGAAAATGGCTTTTATTCCACACAAATTTTGCTTTTGTGACCAAGACAGGGATATTTAGACATTTGCCTATTTTCAATGAGAAAACGGGCGAATTTGTGTCTTTTCGTTAACATAAAGTCAGAAAAAACACATATGAATCAAAGTTTACATGTATTTATACTAAAGTAATAAATAAAATTACTAGAAAAGATTTATAAGTGAGTAGTTTTTCGAGATTTACGATTATACTGTAAATCACTTTCACGAATCAGCCCCCAAATGTTGTCTCCCATCATGTTCTCATTATACTATTCTTGGTAGCGGCGTTCAAATTCCAGTATATCCTGGTGGAAGCGCTCGCCTTGCTCCTCCGAGTACGCTCCCATGTTCTCCTTGAATTTATCAAGATCAGCATTAAGGATATGGACTTTGAGGGACATCCTACAGCCCATTGTGCCGTAGTTCTTCACCAGAGTCTCAACCACGTAGTTTTCTACCTTGAAATTGCCCAGGAAGCCACGAACCACTGCGACAAAGCTGTCCCAAGCCACTTTCTCCTTACTAGTGAGCTTCTTGGATAATTAATTGCACTCTAGGATCTTCTTTATCTGTGGCTCCCACTTGACGTTGTTCCTCCCCACAGAGAACTCGGTCCACTGTGGCCAGTCCCGCCTGTGGTAGTGCGCCTTGGTGTCCCTGCTGTCCCAAAGGCAAAGATAGCAGGGAAACTTGGTAAAACCGCCTTGGAGACCCATCAGGAATGCCACCATTTTGAAGTCTCCGATGACCTCCCAGCCGTACTCATCATATTTCAAGGCATTCAGCAAGGTCTTGATGCTGTTGTAATCCTCTTTGAGGTGCACCGAGTGAGCCAGGGAAAGAGACGGGCACTTGTTACCATTATGGAGCAGCACGGCTTTGAGGCTCCTGGATGAGCTGTCAATGAAGAGGCGCCACTCATTCTGGTTACAGGCGATTCCGATTGCCTCAAACAGACTGGTCACATTGTGGCAGAAGCAGAGCCCATCTTGACGGGTAAAGAAGCTGCAAAAAGGTTGGTGACGCTTCCTCTGATCTACGACTTGCACACTTTCATCCAAAAAGTTCCACTGCTTGAGCCTAGACGTCAAAAGCTCGGCATTGGACTTAGTGGAAGGTCCGGATACGTGACAGCAGGTGCATTCTTGCCAGTCCGACGTTTGGAAGGGTCCACCATGCAGAAGTAGCAGTTGCTTGAGTGGTCAGTGGGTTCCCGCCAAATTCGTGGGATAGCGAACTTCATGGCTCTCTTTTCCCCTCTGTACCATCCTACAAAAATACATTTATTTCACCCATGACTAGTGTGTAAGACATTCTCGCAACATTTTTCATATGTGATATATTTTTTCAATAACAATGAAAATTGTAAAACATGTTTAAATTAAAAACTTTTAATTAACATTTTTTTTTACAAATTTGATAACATAAAATTCCGAGCAACAATTGTCCATCTTACCTTGCAGAGTTCTTTTGCATTGCTCGCAGGTGAAATGAGGTGCCCAGGGTTTGTCCTGTTCCCCGACAGGCATGCCGAAATTTGCCTTGTAGGCCTCACACATCTTAGCAGATGCTTCCACAGAGTACTTTTTCGCTCTTGTCTTGATAAATTGGCCGCAGACATAGCAAAATGCGTCTGCCGGATGCTTGCAGCCTCTTGATGCCATCTCAAAAAAATGCAGATATGTATCCACTTAGGCAGCTGGAAATAAACTGAACTGGTGGGCTTAAGGCCCCTGTATTTATACTACTATGTATATGACTGGAAAGTTCTAGAATGTTCTAGAAGTTACTCCAAGTTTACTGAGCACTGAATCTATCTGGAATGTTCTGGAAAATATGTCAATTTCAAAATATCAATGTCTTGGTTCTCAAAAGCAAAGTTTGTGGGGTATAATAGCCATTTTCTCTACTTTTGAGGCTTAAGCAATTATGAAATAACACTACCCAGGAACAAAAAAACAATAAAAATGTTACAAAGTGTAATCTATTTAAACGAAACAAAATTTTGTTTTATCTATCAGGTAAGGCCCACTGAGTTTTACGGCTCTTTTGTTGAAGCGACCTGACCACAAACGATCGGTCAACAAAGCGACGTATCATCACATGAACATTTATAGCAGCGCGTACGTAGCAAGATTGCGGGCTCAGCCCGGCAACCCGAAGACTGAACCGCAAAACTCAAGTCAGTTTTATTTTTTGTTTGCGTACGTTTGCCGCACTTCTGGCGCAAATGTGCCGATCATGGCGTGGCATTAAAACTCAACGTAAAATTTGTAGAATTCTAAACAACGAGAAGAAAAAAACCCTCCCCCATTGGGTAATAAATTGGCTCTGCGCGTACAATTTTATTTTAAAAATCCATGCAACTCGACTTAGACCACAGTGCCAAGATGTTAGCTACCTCTCCTGATATATTTGGAGTTTGCATGTCTCTTTCTCTCCCCGTGGTAGTGTGGATTTTTCTCCTGCTCCTCCGGTGTTTTCCCTCCACATTTAGAAACGCACGTTCAGAGTATTTGGCTGCTATACATTTCCACGTGCTGAGCCACTTTGTTGAGCTGTCATTTGTGATGGACAGGTCGCGTCTAAAAAGAGCTACATAGCTAGCTCGGTGGGCCTTACCTGGTAAAATAAAATAAAAATTGTTTAAGTTTTAGCTGTGTACCAAGGGGTTTGTGGAGCTTGCACGCGGGTACGAGAGACCATTGAAATGACGTCATCGCTTGCCTCTCTTGGTGGTGGAAATTCCACATTCCCGTGGCAAGTAAGTCCCGGGTGTTTTTTCTTTTTATAACGACCACTGTCGGTTTCTTTCACGCAAAGTGTTGCAGCTTCTTCTTGGTTCTTTCGGTAAAGTCACGTAGAAGGGAGATAATAAAATAATAAAAATAAAACATAATAAAATAATACAATTCTCACGACGTTTCGGCCACAACGCAAGCAGCCGTCCTCAGGTGAAGAACAGGTCTGTCGGAAAGACAGCGTCTGAATGAATACCACCAAGCTTGGCAGCGTATACCACCAAGCTTGGCAAAGTGTTGTAGCTTGGTGCTTATTTTACTGACCCTGGTTGTGTTGGTAATGTTGGTGATGATCGTGATGGCAGAGATAGAGAGTAGATGGTGATGATGGCGTTGTTATATAATGGATTATGAGGATAATGGAAATCTCAGAGTAGATGGCGATGATGATGATGGTAGTGCTTTCGACGTTCCAGTGATGTAAGTGTTATATCATGATTGATGGCAGCTCTATACAATACTCTAGGTTATGCTTCTGTTGCTCATGATGGTGACGATGTCGATGTATCATCGACCCTGGATCACGACCTCACAGTCAAGTTATTGATCCAACAACTGGAAACCACGATTCTGCATGTCCACGAAGGTGCAATACGACCGTGACGAATCTTTACGATGTAATAACACTCAAAACGCGCACACATACACAAATATCCCACGTGTACCCTTAGCAGACTGTAGGGGCAAGTGCTGTTAGCGAGCAGCACCTATGAAGGCCGGCACGGCACACGAGGGGGTGGGTGGCCAGCACCACGCCGGGCCGCCTTTGTCTCTTAAGTAGAAATATTTGCACTCCGCAACAGATACTTATTTCAGGCTGAGTCGACCTAGGAGAGACCCCAGGACCGGTCGAGATAATCGTCACCGGTGGTGACCGTGAACGGAAATCGAACTCGGGTCGCCTGGTTCGTAGCGCAGCGCGCTGACCGCTACCCACACACGTACACACATACAAACGTACACACACATGTACGTATGTACAAACACACATCGTAGTTGCTAACAACACCACAAGCCACCGTTTCCAGTTTATTAACAGCACTTGTAAAATCCACTCAACGGTAACGCGGGCACCACTTTGCACGTGCGACTGGAATAATAGCGAAAGCTTCTCCCCCACCACCACCGCTCTCCCATCAACCCTTCACCAAAAATGAAAAAAAACACTGAAACACAGAAAAACGGCATCCGTCCAGAAGTCCAAAACTTCTCCGCTCGGTTGACGTCCGTTCTACAAGTCGCGTCGTGGGGGGTGAGTTGGGGGGGGGTGAGTGGGGGGTGAGGGGAGGGGTGAGTTTTAGGGTGAGTAGGGGGTGAGTGGGGGGGGGGGATGAGTTGGGGGGTGAGTGGGGGGGGTGAGTGAGAGGGTGAGTGGGTGGGTGAGTTGGAGGGTGAGTGGGGGGGGTGAGTGGGGGGGAGGATGAATGGGGGGATGAGAGGGTGAGTGGGGGGGGTGAGTGGGGGGGTGAGTGAAAGGGTGAGTGGGGGGGGTGAACCGGGGGGGGGGTGTAAGTGGGGGTGGGGGAGGTGAGTGGGGGGGTGAGTTGGTGAGTGGGGGGGGTGAGTTGGTGAGTGGGGGGGGGATGAATGGGGGGATGAGAGGGTGAGTGGGGGGTATGTGGGGGGGGGGGTGAGAGGGTGAGTGGGGGGGGTGAGTGAAAGGGTGAGTCTGGGGGGGGGGGTGTAAGTGGGGGTTGGTGTGGGGTGAGTGGGGGCCAGTCGACTTGATTCTGGCAGAAAGGACAGCCATGCGTTCTTGTCTCCTGGCGCTCCGGGCGCGCTCTGGGACCAATAAAGTTGAGAGCGCTGCGAGGAATACAAGAGACGCTCAGAGTTTGTTAGCGTCGGTTCGGAGTGAGAGGAGAGAGAGAGGAGAGAGAGTTGACGCGTGCGTGCGGGGGGTGGTGGGGGGGACGTTCCCAGGGCAGGTGCCGAGTCTCCTGCCTGGCCGAGTTGAAGACAAACAAAACTTTCGGTCGAACTTGTAGAGGAATGTCACTCTCTGACGACGGGGAGGTCCCTTATGACGAGTGCTCATTTGCGGTGGTGGCTGCTAATGTAGGGATGGAAGTGTAGGGTTGGAAGTGTAGGGTTGGAAGTGTAGGGCTGGATGTGTAGGGTTGGATGTGTAGGGCTGGATGTGTAGGGTTGGAAGTGTAGGGCTGGAAGTGTAGGGCTGGAAGTGTAGGGCTGGATGTGTAGGGTTGGATGTGTAGGGCTGGATGTGTAGGGTTGGATGTGTAGGGCTGGATGTGTAGGGTTGGAAGTGTAGGGCTGGAAGTGTAGGGCTGGAAGTGTAGGGCTGGATGTGTAGGGTTGGATGTGTAGGGATGGAAGTGTAGGGCTGGAAGTGTAGGGCTGGAAGTGTAGGGCTGGAAGTGTAGGGCTGGATGTGTAGGGCTGGATGTGTAGGGTTGGATGTGTAGGGCTGGATGTGTAGGGTTGGATGTGTAGGGTTGGAAGTGTAGGGCTGGTAGTGTAGGGTTGGAAGTGTAGGGCTGGAAGTGTAGGGCTGGTAGTGTAGGGTTGGATGTGTAGGGCTGGTAGTGTAGGGTTGGATGTGTAGGGCTGGATGTGTAGGGTTGGATGTGTAGGGTTGGATGTGTAGGGTTGGATGTGTAGGGTTGGATGTGTAGGGCTGGTAGTGTAGGGCTGGATGTGTAGGGCTGGAAGTGTAGGGCTGGTAGTGTAGGGTTGGATGTGTAGGGTTGGAAGTGTAGGGCTGGTAGCGTAGGGCTGGTAGTGTAGGGCTGGATGTGTAGGGCTGGATGTGTAGGGTTGGATGTGTAGGGTTGGATGTGTAGGGTTGGAAGTGTAGGGCTGGAAGTGTAGGGCTGGAAGTGTAGGGCTGGATGTGTAGGGTTGGATGTGTAGGGTTGGATGTGTAGGGTTGGATGTGTAGGGCTGGATGTGTAGGGTTGGAAGTGTAGGGTTGGATGTGTAGGGCTGGTAGTGTAGGGCTGGATGTGTAGGGCTGGATGTGTAGGGTTGGATGTGTAGGGTTGGATGTGTAGGGTTGGAAGTGTAGGGCTGGATGTGTAGGGCTGGATGTGTAGGGTTGGATGTGTAGGGCTGGATGTGTAGGGTTGGAAGTGTAGGGTTGGATGTGTAGGGCTGGTAGTGTAGGGCTGGATGTGTAGGGCTGGATGTGTAGGGTTGGATGTGTAGGGTTGGAAGTGTAGGGTTGGAAGTGTAGGGCTGGTAGTGTAGGGCTGGATGTGTAGGGCTGGATGTGTAGGGTTGGATGTGTAGGGTTGGATGTGTAGGGTTGGAAGTGTAGGGCTGGATGTGTAGGGTTGGAAGTGTAGGGTTGGAAGTGTAGGGCTGGAAGTGTAGGGCTGGTAGTGTAGGGCTGGAAGTGTAGGGCTGGTAGTGTAGGGTTGGATGTGTAGGGCTGGATGTGTAGGGTTGGATGTGTAGGGCTGGTAGTGTAGGGTTGGATGTGTATGGCTGGTAGTGTAGGGTTGGATGTGTAGGGTTGGAAGTGTAGGGCTGGTAGCGTAGGGCTGGTAGTGTAGGGCTGGTAGTGTAGGGTTGGATGTGTAGGGCTGGATGTGTAGGGCTGGATGTGTAGGGTTGGATGTGTAGGGCTGGATGTGTAGGGTTGGAAGTGTAGGGTTGGATGTGTAGGGTTGGAAGTGTAGGGCTGGAAGTGTAGGGCTGGTAGTGTAGGGCTGGAAGTGTAGGGCTGGTAGTGTAGGGTTGGATGTGTAGGGCTGGATGTGTAGGGTTGGATGTGTAGGGCTGGATGTGTAGGGTTGGAAGTGTAGGGTTGGAAGTGTAGGGCTGGAAGTGTAGGGCTGGTAGTGTAGGGCTGGAAGTGTAGGGCTGGTAGTGTAGGGTTGGATGTGTAGGGCTGGATGTGTAGGGTTGGATGTGTAGGGCTGGTAGTGTAGGGTTGGATGTGTAGGGTTGGCAGTGTAGGGCTGGTAGTGAGGCATTGTGGGTAACACTCCACCTAAACATCTGCTTCCAAAAATGTTTGAATTAGAATGTCTTCATACATAAACACCAATAGTTAAACCCATTTAAAAGTTTCAAAAAACTTCAAACACGTGGGTTAATTTCTTAAAGCCTCAGTACTGAGTGCAGTAACCTCCATAATTACCTTTGTATTCGTATCTTCTGTGCTGTACACTCATAAAGATTATATGTTCTCTACTTTATGATGTTTTCCCTCATAAAATCCTCACGCTGTCATATGTCCAGGATCACAGTTACCGTGATTTTATTTCCTCTCGATCATAAATGCTCGTTAGCGCTTTTGCAATGCACTTTGGCGCTGCCAATTTTTAAATCCTTTATATTAAGTTTGCTTGCTTGCTTAGGACCGTGCAAATCTTTCGGTCGTTTTTTAACCCACTTCCCGTGATCCAATCGAGCTGACATTTTCCACACAGACTCGTTATGCGTGACAATGAATGTTCGTAAAAAAAATTTTTCCAAAATGTTACACTTTTTAGGATTTTTTTTTATATTTAATTACCAATTGCTTAATGGTACAATGCAATCATCTGACCCATAGGTGGCAGCCATCTCAAGCCAGAGGACGAGAGGACTCTAGCCGCCACGTATATAAAGGATTTATAGTGAAAAACTTTGTTTTTACTGGTTATACTTATTACAAGACAAAACTTGTCCAGAAATATTATTATTTTTGCACTTTATAAAAATTCCACACATAAAACACACGCACACAAAAATGCAATTGCGGCTTTAATTTCAACATCGCATTCCCCTCCCGGGAAACCCAAAGTGCCTCTCGGAGCTGATAAAGCGGCGTGCATTTTGCACGGATCACTTAAGAAACAACACGATCGCATTTCAACAGTTTTTATCCCGAAAATATGCCGATGTTAAAATTATAATAATAATCATAATAACCACCCATGCACCTCGAGCGAACCAAATGGGAAGTCCACGGTGATTGCAGTGTCTGGGCAGTTCATATAAAACGCAACATCCAGTGACGATTATCTGAACCGGTCCTGGTGCCTCTTCCCCTAGGTCGACTCGGCCTCAAATGAGTACATGGTAAGCATCGCTACTATGGAGACAAAGGCGGCCGGGCGTGGTGCTGGCCACCCACCCCATCGTGTGCCGTGCCGGCCTTCATAGGTGGCTCGCTAACAGCACTTGCCCCGACAGTCTGTTTAAGGCTACACGGAAGATCTTTGTCCTTTTTTGAGTGTTTTACAGACATTTCAACAATTATTGGTGATTTTTTTTTCTAGGCGGTGAGTGAAGGGGTCGACAGTGGTTTGTGTAAGCAAAACAACCGTAAAAAAAAATACATTACATGACAAAAATAGTTCTTTAAATAAATAATTCCATTTCAAGCCTCGCTTTTTGGGGGTCTCGGGGGTGGGGGGGGGTTACCTGAATTTTGAAAAATGAAATAATTTAAGTTAAACAAATAGCTCCTGCCAAGAGTCACTTTGCACTGACAGCCTGTCACCCCATGTCTTGTAATTATTTTGGTTGTTTAACGGGGGGAGGTAAGAGGTAATTTGCCAACGGAAACATGCCATTAATTGCTCAGGACTGGTTGTTGCGAACAAAGCAATGGGGAGGAAGAGCGAAAGTCGGAGGGGAACCTCAGCAATTTGTCAAAGTTTAAACAAATCTACGCGACTTCTTTGCGTGTGTTTTTTTGTTTTTACGCACGAGTAACGGAGGTTAATGCAACATTTACGGGGGGAAGCGATGAGAGGGTTATGTTGATGTTGTTTAACGTCGGCTTTCAGCCACCGTTTCGATCGCAAGTTTCTTTAGATTTTTTTTGAAACGCAAAGCCGTGACGCCACCACGTCTCCTGCTACGGTGAGATTCGGGTGGTGATCGTGTTCTTAGTTTTCAACCCTTAACCGTGGAACTTCCATATTACTATGGCGGGGGTGAGTCTATCCAAAAAATGTGCTTCCCACAAAATAGTACAGTGCTTGTCTTACCGTCACATAACGAATCAAATTCTCAGTTGACCTTTAACCTATAACAATGGTAAATTACAGTAAATTTTCAATCCACTATTAGATAACATAATGGGAACCATGGTGGCTAGGAGATGTTTACTACCTCACCTGGTATACAGGAGGTCGTGGGTTCGATCCTGACCCTGACGCCTGCTGTATGTTTGGAGTTTGCGTGTCTCTCTCCCCGTGGTCACGTGGAATTTTCTCCAGGTCCTCCAGTTTTTCCCTCCACATTTAGAATCAACGTGCGTTTAGAGTATGTGGCTACTACAAGTGTCCACTTGATAAGCCACTTCATTGAGCGATCATTTGTGGGGAGGTCGCTTCTTAAAACGAGTAATATAGCTCAGTGGGTCTTACCTGGTAAAATAAAAAGTTGTTTTCATAATACAGAAATAAGTTACTGATTTACCAGGATAACCACCGGGGTCTGAATACTTGTTTTCAAGAGTGGTGTCCTGTTACATTGGGATGTCTGGCCAACACCGATAACTTTTGTACGTGTTTAGCTACGGGAGGAGATCAGAGACCCCGGGAGAAACCCATGCAGAACAGGGGGAGAGACAGCATACAAACTCCACACAGAGAGGCGCCCCATGTTAGGCATCGAACCGAGGAACTTCCTGCTGTGAGGAGCAAATGTTGCCACTGCACCGCGCCAATTTGCGTGTCTAGGAGGCCCTTTTATTCCACTCACAAGGTTTGCAAAATCACCTCACGGCCGAGTTGCTTCTCATTTACTTGATACAGCTATCGTGCTGTGACGGTTTCACCTGAAGACGGAAGCTTGTGTTGCCTCCGAAACGTCGTGATTTTTATTTTACTTTTTATTTTACTTTTATTAATTTAAATTAAAAAAATTTACCTACGTGACTTTACCGAAAAAAACTAAGAATATGAATCCTTGCAGTCACGAAAGCTTCAAATCTAGTATTGCTTCTAAGCGTTGAAGGAGAGTAAAGAAAAAGTAAAAAAAAAACCCTCGACCGATGTCACTGGACAACGGATGGACCGAGGACGAATCGGGAAAGCGAAGCCACACATTTGCCGGCACGTTCCACACACCTCCAGCGACGCGGCAGCTGTGTGAGTGTTTGTTCAGAAGGTCTGGAGGTCAAGTCAGTGCAGCCAAGGGCTTAGGGGTTTCCTCACTTCCAGCAGAGGAGGCCTTGCGGCGGGGGGCTGGCAAGGCCGAAAGCCCCGCGTCGATGAATCCGCGCGGTCCGTGGCCTCCCTCACCCGTGCAGTTTCACCGCTGGATGCCCTCCACCCTGGCGGCCACTAAGAGCGTCGCGTCTTCAGTGTCATCGTCGCCAGGTTGGCTCGCCACCGGACAAAGACGGTCGCCGCATCGCGCGCCCTTTCAGATGCGCCCCTGCGGCCGTCTGGAACGCTCTTGCCGATGTTAGGAAGCCGCTGGAGTTGTGCGCTTTTGAATCAACTCGATTGAAAACGAATTTCTTCAGAACTACTTTTTGTGTTTGGTTCCTTGTCCTTCTCCCACATCTCCGATTAGCACGGTTGGCTACGTACGGTGCAAAAGAAGTTCCAACATTTCCCCCGCCCGTTCGTCCGTTCCCATTGGCCGATTTAGTTTGTGGAAATATGTCTTGTTTTGGCATTGGGGTTTGGCGAGTTGAGATTACTGCATCAGCATCCACAAAGAGCAGAGACATTTCGTTTTAATTGCACGGCTGATTACGGCCCGGCTCTTTGGAAGCCCCTTGTAACGCGTAATTTGTAACGCAGCACTGGGGATTATATTACACCAACCCCCCCCCCCCACGCCCCCTTGTCGTGGCGTTGTGTATCGGTGGGGGGGGGGGTGCAAGCAGCGTGTTGGCGTGGGGGGGGGCCCCGTACCACCAAACGTCCCGTCGGCCCACCCAAGTTTCACCCTGCTTAGCGGGGATATCACTAAGGAGGTCACCCCCTCCCCCACACACTCAACCGCTATTCTGCCCCCCCCCTTCACCACCCACCTCGCCCCCCCCCCCACCCATCTGAGAGGAGCTGGAGCCCGGCCTGCTCCGCTTCATTTTCTAAAATATATAATTATATTTTCATATAACCGGCTGCATCGTTTCCTTTGGAGCGATGCCTACGTTCAGTTAAGATTATCCCCGCGGTGCACTGGATGACAGCGGTGCAAGACTTCCCACTCTTGATGAAGGTTTCCGCGGGTCGCCTTTCATTTTTCGACGTCTCTCCGGACTACGGTGATGCTCATTCCCTGACGGCGGTTTTTCTTCTTTTCTTCCCACAAAAATTACGACGGGCTCTTACCCTCGTAGCTGTGTTGCCCGTTCTGGCGCGCCCTTGGCCTGTTTCGAGTGACTTTGAAAACTTTGCTCGCGAGGGTAAAAAGCAAACAAAAACTTACTCGCAGTGGTTACTCCGACGCGCTTTCGGGTCGTACCGCGCACCGTTCGACACGATGTCCTGATCCCGCACCTCGGTGTAATTCCACGCGCTCCTCTTCCCGCCTCTCGGTGTAATTTCACGCGTGCATCCTGGGCCTTTCTCCAGGTGCTACGGTTTCTTCCTCGCGCGCACCAACGCCCGTCACTTGGCTAAACGCACCGCAGCGACACAGGACTGCGGAACTTGGGGACCAATTGTGGTGGCCGCCGGCTTTTGCCGCCCCGTCTGCCCTCCCTCCCAGCTTGCCCTGCGTGGTTCCTTCTCGCGAGCGAATCGTCTGCGGTGGCAGCCAGCTGCAAAAATTGAGATCGTTGCAGTTCATGATTATTCATTGCACGCGTTCAGATCCCCGTTCTCTCTTCGTCAGCATCCCATGTTTCTGTCACAATGTTCGTCATCATCATCATCATCGCCAGGCTCCATGGGCAGATAGCCCCGTAGGTGTCCACTGCACATTTGGTCATTTGTTTCCACTTTCTTCTCTTGTCTTGTGCCAATCTGCTCAAGTAGTGGCCACATCTTTCTGGTACCAACCTCTTGTGTCGTCGTCGTCAAGTCGTGCTCCGTTGGGTCTTCCTCTCTTGCCGGTTCCTTACGTTGTTTTGTCCATCCTAGTGCAAGTGTGTCTAATTTGTGTCAGCTTTCTTCTCATCACTGCCTGCATCATCAGGTTGTCTTCTTCTGCGTGCAGACTTTTTCTCACTTCTACGTTGTTCACTCTTTGGGTCCAGCAATACATTTCGAGTGCCAATATCTTGTCTCTATCAGTCTCTTTTTTATTGTATACCAAGTGAAAACTCCCATCGGGCACTATGGCATTTTCCACTTTGTATTTTCAAATCAAATGACAGTAATTTTATTTTTTAATTTCTCGAAAAACCTTCATTCGATTTTGGGTCACGGCTAACATCAGTGGCACGCGATACATCTGAACCAGTCCAACCTGCGTTCTCTGCACCCCCGTTGGCTGCTCCCCGACTAAGCCACCTCGAAGGGGGTAACTTTTACCTTTCTACCAAAACCGCGCGTCGCGTGCCGTGCAAACGAGCAGCGGCACGAGCATTTAGATTGCGCGTGTCACCCGTCATTGGCGTATACGGTATACGTGTAGTAGACACGTTTTGCATTTTTTTTTATTGGTACGAAACGTCTGCCTACGAATTTCGCCCGGACGCGATATGAATTGCGCAGCTGACGCGAGTCGACACCGTGTCCAGTTTGATTTGTAAACTCCGTGAAGAACGGGGGTGGCGTTGGGGGGGGGGGCAGAATTTTGGCCCGTGCGCAGCATTCTGTGGTACGCAGGAGCACGTGGGTTCGATCCAGACCCTGACGCCTGCTGTATATTTTGAGTCTGTGTGTCTCTCTTCCCGTGGCCGCGTGGATTTTCTCCGGTTTTTCCGTCCACATTTAGAATCAACGCGCGCTTGTAGAGTATTTGGCTGCTACACATGTCCACGTGATGATGAGCCGCTTCGTTGAGCTGTCATTTGTGATAGCCAGGTAGCTTCTGAAAAATAAGTTAATACCTCAAGTGGGCTTTTTCTGGTATGATGGGCGTGGTTTATGTTTATTTGTTTGTGTTTGGGTGAATTGTTTACCTTTCTTGTACTGTCGTGTTTTTGTGTTGTTTGTCGTTGCGACGTCCTTACCCGCCCCTACTGGACATCTGTGAAAACGAGCTTTATAGCTCATCGGATTCCTCCAGTATGAATACGTATTTCTGAGTCTGACTTCGGCACCGCCAGCGGCAGTCCTCCAACGCCGTGAGCATCTTAGCTGTGCTCAGCGGGCACGGGAGCGGGGTGAGATATTTTAGGCATGGGAACGGCGTTTGTCGTTTTAATGGTTTAATAATTACGATGTGTAATTAATGATAAACAACGATTTCAACTCGTAACGCACCACACAGCATTTGCTCGCTGTCGACGACGCAAGGAGGGACCAGGGGTGAGCGGGAAGGCATCAGCCTGGCGGTGAGCCACCGGCGCGACCAACAATTGCCCAAGCTCTGCTGTCCTCTATACACGAAGATGTTTTCAACCAATTAATGAGTGTTTACATGTCGGAGGAAACCAGAGCACCCGGAGAAATCCTGCGCATGCGAGGGGGAAACACGCTATCCCATGCAGACGGAACAGATGGGAGTCCACACTTGCTGTACCGCCTTCTGGGCGAGCCAGGGTACGGCGTCTTTTGAGGCCCACGGGAAGGTAGTTTCAACAACATTCGTGCAGTGATCCACCAACAACCCTCGGCAGTGCTGGACTACAGGCCACGTGCAGAGCCACCACTGCCCGGCAACATTTTATTGCGCTCAGCCACTTCAAGGGGTTTCTTTTCCGCATTGGCTGATAGGCACCTGATTTTAGTTGTATTTTCCATTCATTAATGCTGAGGCGTGTGTTGATGTGTGACCCACCAAAGGTATTTCCAAATCCGATTTAGCGATGAGTAAAGACAAATTTACCCCGAGGCTATTTAAACATTTAAGTACACGTTGCCCAATGAGCAGTCAAGTGTCACGCATCTATGAACTGTCACTTGAAAGCCGTTGCAGAAATGAATCATCTTCTCCAGGCTCAACCCGGGCATCAGCGTGCCTTACTTCTGAGCCAGGTGGTGGAAATTCCACATTCACGGGGCAGGAACCCAGTCTCTCCGCTGCCAATCAACCCGAAAGTGATGGAGGTTTTTTTTCTAATTAAGGTGGATGAAATTAAGATTCACTGAATGGGTCGTTTGGAATGATGTCAACCAAAGTTTTGAGGACAATTCACCCAGAAGTACTACTCATCTAGCCACAATTCGTCACTAAGTTAAATACACATTGTGTCTTCAGGCGGGGTGTGAATAACTAAAACGAAGTGGACGTGAGAAAGACTCTCGTCTCGAGCACAGTTCAGGAGTTTTTCGATTTCATTTATTCCCGATGCTTGCGCACGTCGACGATTCCGCGCCGCTTTGCGAACGTCGCACCTGGCCCTGCGATCACTTCCCCCGCCACCGCGCGATTATCTCGCGCGCCCCTCTCCCCCGACGCCCTGAGACGCACCGCAACGGGAGGCGAGCTTGAAAATCGCAGCCCGCGGCGATCACGGGCGACGAGCCGGAGTCTTCGAGCCAGGCGTCCCCGTGTGGCGTCGTGAAGTGGGCAGTGCCGGCGATGTGGTCTCTGGGCAAAGTCTCACGCGGTCCCTCGTATCGGCAGGTCACCTCGCCCCCGCCACGCTCCTCCTCACCTGGGCCTGCCGTCACCTGCACACCGCGTGCTTGGCCGCGCGTCGCTTTGAAGTCTCATCCACCGCGATAATTACGGCCTCTGAGCTCACGTTTTCACCAAGTCCCTAATGATTTTAATAGGCTTCTCTGTTCCTTTGCCTGCAGTGATTGAGGTCATGGAAAAGATGTTGAAGATATAATAATAATACATTTTTTATTTTCTTCAAATCTTCAAAAAAAAAATTACTTTTCTTGCAATTATATTCCAGTCGCGCTGTCGGGAGATGGAATTTCCAGACTCAGCTTGCACGGAACGGAATGTACCACTTTGTCTTGAATAATTACTTCGGAAAATATCATCGCACATCTGCTCATCTGATGAGAGTTGTCTACCAGTTACTCAGCTCTTCGAATACCTTGTATTGAGAGATCTATTAATTATTATAATTGCTACAGGCGTTTCAGTCGGCATCGTTATCCAGACCGCGACCAGATCGTGATTAAATAATGAATGCTAGCCTACAGCCCTTTGCGAATCTACTGCTGGATGAACCCCCCCCCCCCCCCCGTGGCTCGTGAGCGGGTTGTTTCGCCGAACCCTTTTCCATGCCGGTCGGAGCGGCTTTCGAGACGGGTAACCCATCGATACAGAAGGCCATTCGAACACCGATTTGTTCGAACACCGAATTAATGTTCCCTATAACAATGAATGTAAATGACATGAATTGGTTCCAGACACAAGAAATCTCTCATTATAAAGCATTTTTACGCGAAGTTTACAGTAATGACATGCATGAAATCATACAAAAAAACAAGAAACATAAAAAATATTGTGCATGGATAAACACCAAAAAACACTAAAATAAAGGAAATTAACGAAAAAGTTAAGGAACGATGTTTTGCGGATCTGCACTGGGTGAGAGCTACGTGTTAACTGAGCCTCTCACACCGCGGTAAAACCTTTGTCTGGGCAAGCGTCATGCATGCTGGCCATACGCGTCTCAGCCGTTACAGGTTCTTTCAAGTCGCGATTGCCCGTTCGACCTCCGAATTTCGTTCGGTTTCCGGGGCAAAAAATGTTCGGAAATATCGTTCGAACACCGATTTGTTCGAGTTCTGGTGCGTTCGATCTCCGAGGTTCGACTGTATATCACTCGCCGCTCACGTTAGCCACAGCCGGGAAATCAAACCCGGGCCGCCGAGTTTACAGTTACAGTCTGCTGACCACTTGCACAACCTCGTTCTGTCGCGTGGCGTACAAATACAAATAATTGGTGAAGTCTCTGAGCTGGATCAATCCAAATAGGTTCTGTGGTGTGATCATCTGGGGCCATTCTCTGGGATAAAATGATTCTGTCCCAGCCGATCTGAGCGACTCAAAACATACCTCCTGTCTATTGTTTAAGTTTCAAGGTTAAAAATAATACGTAGAAAAATTATCCGTAAACGTTCCAGACATTCTCACTCCACCAATGCATGACGGCCTCTGCACATGTCAGTCATGGGATTATTTCGTTGACCATACTTCACCACGCCGATCGGTGACGAGTGGGGGGGCGGCGCTCAGAACTGGTTCTCATATCGAGCGCCGCGGATATTAGCTATGGAATCGAACTCGGAACTCCGGGTTCATGCCGTCGCACGGCTAAGCACCGCGTGCATGCGACCACGTATCGATTAATTCTCTCAACTTCTTGGTTCTTTCGGTAAAGTCACGTAGGTATAAAATAAAATAAATCACGACGTTTTGGGCGCAACACAAGTGTCCATCATCAGGTGGGAAAGCATGGTCTGCTGCTGAGGCAGACTGTTTTAAAATGTTTGAAATGGGTGTGGCTCAAGGGTCATAAAGACCCTTTCCCATTTCGAGACAACTGCAAGTCGTAGGGTGCGGGTCCCGTTCACTGTTGAATCTCGGAACGCGCAAACAGTTCAGTGTTCATTTTATTTCGAGAAGCGTTAGCGCTGTTGTTTTTTAAGACATTGTACTCACCGCGGATAACTGTAGCGACACGACCGCACTCTAAGACAGCTGACGCCAAACCGTGCCACGCTCCCTCCCGCATGGCCTTGTGGGAGCCTCGGTACTCATGAAGTTATCTTACTTAAGTTTTCCTTGCGGTTCCATTCCGATGACGTACGCGTACCTCATCGGAATGGGAAAAGGTAAAAAAAAATGCTTGAACTCTCCGCGCTGTGCCAGCTATCTGTCTCTCTGTTTGTTCGAACGTCGTCGAGTTAATTTGTTGTCGCGCGTCTCTTGCCCCCTCCGTGCAGGCGAACACGCTCACGCAGGGCCTGGAGAAGATCCCCGACCAGCTGGGATACCTCGTCATGTCCGACGACGGGGTCCTTGCCGTGCGTATTTGCTCCGACGCCGCACCGCTGACACGCACACACACATACACACACAACAACCGCCATTCGCCACTAAGTGGCGGTGACGTCACCACGACGCTTGTGCCAGGCCAAGTGCACCTTGAGGTCACGTGAAGTGTCGAACGCCCGCTGGCAGGTCACGGGGCAGACCCAGGTGCCACGGGTCGACTGACCGAGATGACCGAGATGACTGGCTGATGCACCACCTGTGCCCCCTACTGTGCCAACTTGCTGTGCTTTAGCCACCCGGCGCTCCGCTCGTTGTTGTGAGCGTCGCTCCTCCGCCCTCCGTTGTTGTTGGAGGGCGACTACACACACATACACACACACGCTTCCGCAGGTGCCCTTGCCCCCTCGCTGTCGTTGTTGTCGGCCGGTAACTTCGCGCCGCTGGGCAAAAAACTCCTTCGCCACCCCCCCCCATTCTCCGCCAATCCTCCCTTTTCAGTTCCTGTCCAGTCGTGAGCTCCGAAATCTGTGATGTTGCCTCGCTGCTGCTGCTACTGCCACGTCTTCTCTTCCCTTCCCTCCCTCGGTCTGCACTCTGGCGTCGGCTTCATTGCTCGTCTCGCGTCAGCTGTTCCTGCAACAGTTCCGTTTTATTCTTTGTCGCTTTAACAACGGCAGCATCAACGGTGACCCCCTGTTCTTTCCTTAATTCCTAAACGGCCCTCCCCGAATTTCTCTTAACGTCGGTGGGTTTTTTTTTGTTTCTCTCTTTTTTATCTCAGTGCCGAGCTTACTTTGCCGAATCTTGATTTTAAAAAAAAACTTCACTCCCAGTCCAACTAACCGGGGTTGGTGGTCAAATTTGGGTTTGGTTCAAGCGAGACCACGAAGAACAGATGTGCAAATAGTTGGAAAGTTCCCGACTGCGGAGTACAAAGTGAGGCGTGTGTGGAGCTGCACTTGATTCATTCACCACGTTGTCGTTTCGTGGGAGCTCTCCGCTGTACAGGTTTTTAATGGAAAAAGAATAGATAATAGATGGTAACGTGATAATAAATGTAATGTTAATAGCTTCAAAAAGTCAATGAGCCTCCACTTCAATTTCGATTTTAAGCTTTCGTGACTGCAGGGATCCATATTCTTGGTTCTTTCGGTAAAGTCACGTAGAAGGGAAATAATAAAACAATAAAATTCTCACGACGTTTCGATTGCAACACAAGCAATCATCATCAGGTGTGAAAACCACAAATTTTCTTGCCGTGTTTTTCACACCTATGATGATTGCTTGTGTTGCAATCGAAACGTCGTGAGAATTTTATTGTTTTATTTTATTATCTCCCTTCTACGTGACTTTTACCGAAAGAACCAAGAATATGAGTCTCCACTTGTTCGCCATCATCGTCAACACGTGGCCTGGAATCTTCTCCAGTTGGTCTCCAGAGCCCGGAGGTACATCTCTTGTGGTGTCGTTGCAAATTCTCGGAAGTGTTCACATCTTTTTGAAGCGCCATGTATTCCGAGGGGTCGCCTGCAAATTCACGACGTGGTCAGTGCGCTAACTCGTGGTGTCACCCCTCATGGACCTCCGCCCGTACCACACCATACAGAATCCTTAGTAATGTTCTTTGTTTTAAAGCTTTCGTGACTGCAGGGATTCATATTCCTGGTTCTTTCAGTAAAGTCACGTAGAAGGGAAATAAAAAAAAATTAAATTACACCTTTAAATTACAATTTTTCCTTTAATTACTACTTATTTCTCAAATGTTTTCATGATATAGGTTCACAAATACTAATTACCACAATATTGCAGCTAACACACCAGAAAATTTGACAAAACCAGCGACGATAGAGACACCAGCAGCGACGAACACAACAGCGCGTGCTTGTGGCGCGTGCAGACAAACCCACGTCACTCGAAGCGTCACTGTAGTTGGGTAACAACGACGGCTCTGACCGGAGCGCATTGGAAGGTTCAAAAAGTAAATTCGCATCGAGTTTTAGCCCTGCAGGCGTATTGATACAGTACGTGTAAGCTGGGCTTACGAAAAAAAAATTGTTGTTATAACTAACTCCAGGGATATTTTATAAAAAAAAATAAGAATTAATTTCTGCTGAAACACTGCACAAAAATTGTTATAGACAGTCGTCTTGGTGTCACCCCCTCTGGTGATGTCACCCGGTGCTGTCCGCACGCTCCCCCCTAGCGACGCCACTGCCGTTGACTCAGAATCGAGACGAAAAACGCGTCACGGCGATTTGATGCTCAAACGAGCGTCATGTTTGCAGCCCTGAGCCAGTGGCGAAAATTCCACATTACCGAGACAGGAGGCCGCGTCGCTCTGTTGGACGACTGCCGTTGTTGCTTCGTCGCAAAGGGGTCGTCATTTTATCGACCCCGGAAGGGGTTATGGTTCGAGTCAACCCCCACTCCACAACCAGGGCATGAACTTGCAACCTTCCATTTGTGAGCTGCTCACTCTGCCAGTTGATGCCACGATGTATTTGTGACGCTGTCATTGGAGAGGCCCCTGAAAGCCACGTGTGCCATGCTACTGTGCACCGTAAAAGCTGGGTTGCAGTGGTAAAGCAATGTTGTCATCGCACAGTGCACACGAAGTATTACCTGGTCATTCTGATTATACACATTTGTGTGTTGAACTTTTTTCACACCGTACTTAGCCAACCCTGCCAATCGAAGCTGCGGGGGAAGGACAACAAACGAAATCACAACAAGCGGTCCTAAAGAAATGAGTTTTCAATCTAGATTTAAAAGTGCATAGCTCAAGTGGCATCCGAATATCGGAGTGAAGAGCGTTCCAGACGGCCGCAGAAGTGCATACGAAAGCGCGGCGCGATGCGGAAACCTCCGTCTTTGTTCGATGGCGGCGGTACATTTTAATATACACAGTGTGCTGCGCAGAACTCCACGCAGTATCAACCACATTGTCATGGGGGCTTGTTTGACCATATTTCACCTTGCTGGTCATGGTGGTTTGGTGAAGGGGGGGCGATGAGGGTGCCTCGGACCGGTTTTGATTCCACTCAGCAACGGATCAAACTCGTCTTCTTGGTTTTTTCGGTAAAGTCACGTAGAAGGGAAATAATAAAAATAAAACATAAAATAATTCTCACGACGTTTCGGCCACAACGTGACTTTACCGAAAGAACCAAGAAGATGAATCCCTGCAGTCACGAAAGCTTTAAATCGGGATCAAACTCGGTTCTCTGGTTCGCGTTCGTAAAGCAAATCATGAACGGACAAATTGGTAAATAATCCACGCCGGGTCGTGAACTAGACATGACCCCTGTGGGAAAAGAATCTCACCGGGGCCACGTTGATTTTATGAAATCATAATAACGTGAATTACCGACGAGGCCTTTTGTTGCATTGTCTGAGCGAGAATTTTCACGACCCGACACAAAAAGCCTCCCACAAAGGCCGCTGTCCGTAGTGCGCGTGGGGTGCAGGGGCAGCCCGAAGTGCGGGGAGCGGCAGCGCGGCGGTTAGCGCACCGCGCTTACGCACCCGGCGAAGACCCGAGTTCGATTCCTGCTCGCGGTCAGCACCAGTGACCAAGCAGTCCTGGGTTCTCGCCTCAAATGAGTACCTGGTGCGGTGCGTAAACATCACCACTGGGGAGGAGCGGGGGGGGGAGCGTGGTTAGAGCCCACACCATCCCCAATAGGTGCTCACTAACAGCACTTTCCCCCAGGAGTCTGTTAAGGATATACGGGGGATCTTTGTCTTTGTGTTGCGTGCGTCTCCAACGGCAATAAGTTATTCAAAAGCAGGAATGCGAGTGGTGGATTCTCGGTGGCGAGTTAATAGGATTACGGCGGCGACCGAAGGACGGACGTGGACGGATAATGGAACCGGCTCGGGAGTGTGCAGAGCGGAGAGACGCGGAGTGAAGGAGGAGGAGGAGGGAGGAGGAGGGAGGAGATGCGTGGGTTCTTAAGGAGATGGAGGATGAATGCGTTCTCTGGCCTTGATTCACGACGGGCAAGCGGCTAATTTTGAAAGAGAGAAAAAAAAGCACACAAATTCTTCTGCTTGGCCACCCAAAGGAACCATTCGTGGTGGAAATGTCACGGAAATGACCACTGCTGGGGTGCCCAGTTGCTTAATTGTGTTTTTAATTACCTTTCAGTTCCAGTTTCGAGTTTCCCTACGCGTACAGACAGACGCCTGAAATGTAATCTGGACTTTATCGTTTTTAACTTTGGCCGTGCCGGTAAGACTCGGGTAATGAGCAAATGAGCGTCGCTTCTTAAAAAAAAAATTCTACGGCCGTCGGAGTGTCGCTTCGTTTACGTCATGGAATCGGCCCTGGGGGACGACTCCACGGAGCTACTCCCGGAGTCTCTTCAACGGGTCCCACTCTCCCGCTGCTAGATGGCACCGCGATTATCTGCGTGTGCACGTTGAACGTCTTTCGTGCCCGTGCGTAAGCCGACCGCACTAATCGGAGGTGCGGGGGGGGGGGCAGGAAGAACAACAAAACCGAGCACAAAAAAACACTCCTAAAGAAATGAGTTTTCAGTCGAGATTATCTAAAAGCGTACAGCTCCAGTGGCTTCCTGTCATCTGAAAAGAAGAGCGTTCCAGACGTCCTGCAGAAGCGGTGCGGCGACCGTCGTTGCCCGGACGGCCCGCCAACTTTGGCGGCGACGATCACGCTGAAGGTGCGACGGCCCTTAGTGGGGCTCGTAGAAGGTGGAACACTTCCATGTGTAGCTACCGTTGAATGGAAGAAAACCGCGGTTCTTTGGGCTGCATCTGTTTAGGAGGGACGTGCGAGTTGGTCAAAAGGGCATTGCGTACACCAAGCTCGCTCGTGCGCCGTGCCGGCCTTCGTAGGCGCTCGCTCGCCTTGAAGCAGAGGTCGCAAACGGGTTTTGATTCCTTACCCGTACCCGGCCGCACCAGGGTCGCAAATGGGTACCTGTACCCGTACCCGGCCGGGTACGGGTAGCCGTTCCCTTCCCGTACCCTACCCGAAATGAGTGACAAACGGCTACTCACCAGTGACTCACGGCCTACCTGTACACGTACCCGGCCGCACCAGGGTCGCAAACGGCTACCCGTACCCGGCTGGGTAGCCGGGTATCGGGTAGGGTACGGGTATCGGGTACCCGGTTGCGACCTCTGCCTTGAAGCCCTTTCCTCCAACAGGCCACGTAGGCTGCCTGGGGGATCTTTTGCTTTGTGCTTTTTTGCGCGCGTGCGTTCGCAGTCGGGCGGCGAGCTGGAGAACGCGGAGCGCGCGGGGAAGGTGCTCGTGGCGATGCTCCGCTTGGCCGTGACGCTGACCATCGAGGACAAGGCGGAACCCTGCTTCAAGAGACTGTCTGGTGAGTGAGCTACTACTCCACCGCTGGTCGGTCGTAGGCGGTGGGGGCAGAGTGTGGGTGCCGCCAGCTCTCCCCAAAGACGTCTGGCCAGTTTTGGAAGAGTAGGCCAAAATACCCTCGCTCTCGAGGGGCTGTGGTTTGGGTGGATGCAGTTCATAAAATACGGCTATTATCCTGTTTGCTACTATATTTTTATGGAAGTACATAGACATTAAAAAAAATTTAATTGTATCAGTTTTACAAACGAGTTTGATAACGACGAATGACATTATAATTACAATTATTTATATTAAAAAAAGAACCGAACAATTTGCAACCCGTGAATGTTCAGCTTAATGCTCCGAACCCACACTCGATGAAAAATGAAGTGACATTGCAGGAAGTGACAATCGGGTTAGGTCACAACTGCTGTCAGCCAGTGCTTCTCCACTATCACCGACATGATTCAGGGCAGTGGTTCTTCACCTTTACTGCAGCCTTGCGCCCCTTTGGTTCTCAATCGTAAATTAAAAATGTTAAAGGTTAATAAACACATAGAGGTTTGATAACGCAAAGTAGTTGTTTGCTTACGTGCCCGTGATTAACTTATGCTTTCGATGATTTGACAAATCTGGCCACGTCTCGCACCCCCATGGGGTGCAGCATGCACCTCAGGTTAAGAAGAAGAACCACGGATTTAGGGCAACAATCGGAGTGAATTGTTTAATCAAACGGCACCGGCCGCCACGGAGCAGGTCCCAAAATGTCAGTATCTTTAAATAGTTCAATAATAATAAAAATATATTACCTCCGGTAAGTGTCATACTAAATAAGTTTTGCTGGCTGGCTGGCTGGCACGCGGGTGACGTCACCGAGCACATCCGCGCGGTGACGTTGAGCCGGGCTCGTGCATCGCGCTGACGTCACTCTCCGCCCCCCCCCCCGTCACCCACCCTCCAGCCCGAGCCGTGTATTCCACGCAAATGCGTGGCCATTGCTAGTCAGGGTGTCAACTGGCGTGGGGGGCATGGTGGGCATTGACACTCTCCCCCCCCCCCCGCCCTCCTCCCCCCCCACCTTGGATCTGCCACTGCAAAGGGCCCCCCCCCCACCCCGCCACTCTCTCCTCGCCGCGTTGTTGCGATTCCGCGAAAGTCTGTGAATCCTCGTCTGCGTCACGGGCCATCGGGTGAGCAACCAAAACGGCTCTTGAGATTTCGTGGTCGCAGAGACGTCCCTCACGCCGGCGACTCAGCTTTGGCGGGCGAGCTGTCTGCTCGGTTACGGACGCGCCCCGAGAATCGACGCCTGTGTGCGGGCTGGAATTTATACGGAACGAGAGAGGCGGCTCTTCGGCTGGAGCTCGAGTCTGGTTTTATTCGTCCTCGTTTTAAACTGCGCACGTCTGCATCGCGTTCTTACCGAGACGAAGACGTATCCGTTCGGATAACTTTCGCAGCTAGCGGCGTCGCCACCTTGTGTCAGGGAATGCCCCCCAAACAGATGACACGGCAGAACTTCCTTCTGAATTGCCAAACAATGGACCTCTTTTATTTCGCCCAAAGGGAGCGCCGTTCGCGTGTCCCCCGGCGCATCAATCGAACCGACGCCTCAGATGAACCTGCGCCTGGCTAGCCCTAGCAGAGGCTGCGATCGCCACGGGGGGGGGGGCCAGGTTTGCCCGCGGCCGACGATTCCTCCGCTCCGTCTCCCGTCGTTTTCGCCGGCTGACCGTCCTGTCGGCGGTCTCCTTACGAGACGTTTGCGGAGAAAGAAAGAAAAAAAAACCTCACTCTGGCTCCCCACTCATCGGCTTCCGGAAATCTTCTAAATTCTGGGAAAATGCGTAACACATGTACGCACGACACGGTTCATCGGATTATCGGAATAAATACGTTAGCGTCACGAGATGGGGACGGACGGACGGACGGACCGGATTGGGACTCGGGGACCCGGACTGCGCCAGCGTGGGCCCTGCGAGCCACAACCCCCCCCCACAACACCGGCAACACCTCCAGCCTCAAACCGGAGCGCCGTTCTTCATCGATATCAGCCTGACGATGCGTCAGTGGCGTAGCGTGATTTTCATGGGCCCTGGGGCGAGGAATGAAATGGGGTTCTCCTCCCCTTGCCCGCCTCCCCACCTCTTCGTGGCCCGACTCCCGGGCCCCTGCGGCATGCTGGGGCCCTGGGGCCCCTGCGGCATGCTGGGTAGGCAACGCCACTGCGATGGATTTACAAAAGGGCCGCACGAGGTTGCGATGTCTGAACGGCCGAAAATACTTGAACGGATGAACAGGCTTTTGGCTTTTGCCATTCTCCCAAACTGTTATATTGTTTTTCTCAGTTATAAACAGCACCTCCTGTACAGTCTATTTGTCAAATCCACTGCTGGATAACGACTGTGTTGATCCATGAGGGCATTTTGATCATACTGCACCATGCTGGCAGGACATGTTCAGTCTTCTTGTTTTGTACGGCTGCTGATGTAGATGCGGAGCTAAGGACTACAATTCACATTCAGGTGGTCAAGCCAGACAACTGTGCCAGAAGCAGCGGAGTAGCGTATCGCTGTGATGTCTCCTTCGCGTTTGTGAATCCGGGCATTGCGTCGTCATACGCTGCGCGGTCTGTTCTGGATGACCACAGTCGCACACTGGAGCGTTTTTAATTTTCCATGTGTGCAGTAGGGTAACCGCATGGTTTGTGCAGTATATGCGATTTAGGGTGGACCATGAGCAGCTCCGTGGAAGATCACACCCGGATCAAATCTTCTGCATTGTTCAGCCATCACTCGCCGGCGATGTTCCCTTCCACGTGACCGGGAATCGATCTCGTCACGCAGTTCGCGAACCACTGCACCACCGCTCACACCCCAAACAGCACGAATTCTTGAAAAGCTAAACTGATAAACTGGAAACGCCCCGTATGTAGTTCTGTTTTTCTCAAAGCCCTTGCGTAGTTATACAGGTTTTTTTTTTTATCTGTGCTATGGAGAGACTTGCCCCTGCCATGGGAATGTGGAATTGCCACTGCTGGATCAGAGCCACGGTTGGAGATGAGAGGGGGCGTCCCGCTGTTTGAGCAGTGAGAGACTCGTTTGGACTTCAAATGTTTTGTTAATGGCAACAGCGTTCGCATTTTAGACCTCGCTTTGATGTGACCACCAGTGCGGGCTCTTGAAATTCTATTTGAAGTCATTCCATAATTATATAACTGTATATATATTTACCAATGAGGTTGAGTATCTCTTTTGTGATGTCTGGGGACTAAACATAATGCAGGCCGGTAATGATCCCGTATAATTATAATGAATCACGTAACAGCCCTTTGTCAATCGAGATTAGAGACCTGGACACCGCTGGCATCCAACATCAGGCTCTCCATATGCGCTGCCAACAGCGCTACCTTGGGATCAGGTGGTTCCGCCTTTGTCACAAGACTTCACCGTGATGGCATCCCGCACTGGTGTCTTTGAAGCCATCCTTAAAAGTAAACGTCTTCACCGATTACTTTGCTATCGCGGGTAAAGCGACGTCAAGGGCGCTTCATCAAAAGCATTGTTTTTTTTACATTATGCAATTTTTGTGAATAAAAATTGCCGAGCACAAGCCCATAAAAATTTCCAAAACTCCAAGCGGTCAGCAAGCAAACAACTCAAGGTGTAAATCGACGTGAACTTGTACGTTTCTCGATTTGAGCAAAGTTATTATCATTATTATTATAACAGCTTGGGGGGGGGGAGAGGTGGGGGGGATTCAAAAGCAGAGCCGTGCGAGGGAAGAAGCAGGATTAGCAGTGTAGAGAGAGGGAAGAGAGAGGGAAGAGAGAGCGAAAGCGAGAGAGAGAGAGAGAGGCGTAATCATCCAAAGTGGGAGCGACGGAGGGACGTGGGTGCAGCTGCTTCAGATTTGTGGCGTTGTTTAAACCTCCCCCGGTCGAGCTCGGGCCGGCCGCTAATCCTCCCAGAATTCCTGGGGCACCCTCTGCTGATGGTTTGCAGAAGTGGCAGGGGCTGTCCCACGGCTCGTGCGTAAGTCGGGCGGCGCGGAGTTGGTTTTTTTGCACTCGGACCCCCAATCGTTCGATCGCCCTGGTTCATCGACGGTTCAACTCTCCAGGTAGCAGCGGTGCGACTGTGGTCATCGAGAGCAGACCGTTCAACGTGTAAACGACGCAATGCCCCGATCCACAAATACGAAGGAGACATCGCGGCGATAGACTCCGAGCGCGGCTATCTGGGTTTGACCAGCTGAATGTGAAATTGCAGTTGTTGTTCTGCGTCTACATCAGCGGCTGTACGACAAGACAAATAACGGACAACGAAGCTCTGCGACGGGATTTCGGGTCGTGCCGCTCGTCGTTGATCGGCGTGACGTCCGATGTTTCGCTCCGCGTCCCGGGAGCTTCTTCGGGAACCGAAGTAAGCGGCCGGCGTTCCTAGCCGCTCGGTTAGTGCGCGGCCTTCGTCGCTGGCTGCTGCTGAGCTGAGTTCTTCCCAAAGAAGCGGCTCCCGGCACGTGGAGCGAAACGTCGGACACCGTGCCCAGCAGCAGCGTCGACGACGAGTGGCACGACCGGGAGAACGCAGAGGGGAGCAACGCGAATGAACAACCGTGTAAAATTCAAAGTTCAAAGTTCATTTATTAGGTATAGCCCTGTGAGCCATTCGGCTCTTGAATCGGGTGCAACCGCAACAAACAAAAAACTAAAACATGAACAAGAAAACATCTTAAAGTGACTGAGTGCAAACAGAACATCCAAGAAAAGACAGCAAAATATTGCAGAAAAAATCACCGTACACCAACATTGTGTGCAAAAATCCCAGTGGGATGCAAGTCAAACAACAACAACCACTAGACAACTTAGATTAAGGCCATCAGTCTACCTCTGTACTACAACAAACAAACATGGCCAAACCAAAAAACTTTTCGAAAATCACCAAAATAAAGCCATAAAAGCAGGGTAAACGAGATGACAGGGCAGCAAGTAGATTACGGACCCCCCTTTGGTGCAGACCGTTGACTGCTATCCAACCCCACAGACCCCCAGTACACGTGGTGGGTTTTCTCCATGCACTCCGGGTGCCCCCCCCCCCACGCGCGCGGAGGCAAACGCTCCATTCACAAGGAAGTGGACGAAACGTCCCAACGGAGGGCCTGGCTCACGCGAAGGTCACGTGACTCAGCGAGGACATCGAAGATGTGGATAGTTAATCAAATAAAGCTGTTCATCGGTAGAGTTAATCGATGGATCGATTGAGCGGACAATAAATCAATCGATCTGTCAGTGAATAAACGAGCGCACATTCTTTCATCACGAGTGCTGGACCAGAGGGTGGGCCGGGCGTTGACAGCTGCCCCGGGGCAGCCCTGCGGAAAGGTGGCAGCGCCCGTATGTCCAGCCGGAAAACCCTTGCCATAGGAATGGGGAATTTCCACCGCTGACCGAGAGCCCCCAACGGAGATGAGCCAGCGAGAGACACTTGGGCTTCGGCGGATAAGGCAATTTATAGATTTTGTGAAAATTGCAATCGATTCAGTGAATGAATTACCAGAAGAATTAGCTAAATGAACGCGTTCGTTGACTGGCGGGTGAGTCGATGTTCCCGCCAAATGAACAATTGCACAATAATAGGGTTTTTCCCCTTTTTTCTGGCAACAAAACTGAAACCTTTTTACAAGGATTCATGTCTGCATTAACCACAATACTTGCAGTCAAAATGCAAACAAAAACACACGATGATAACACATGCATTGTCCTTGAAACTGATTGGTCCACACCAAGGGACGGCTTTCTTTTGAGCCTCGACCCAATTGGTGCTCGACCAGAGGACGCCAAAAGGGTATGAACCAATCAGTTTCAAGGACAATGCATATATTATCATAGTGTGTTTTTTGTTTGCATTTTGACTGCAAGTATCGTGGTTAATGCAGACATGAATCCTTGTAAAAAGGTTTCAGTTTTGTTGCCAGAAAAAAAAGGGGGAAACCCCTATTATTATATTTTGGTACTGGCAAAGGAGGTCTAATGATGAACAATTGCATAGTTACTCGAAAGCTCACTGGCAATGCAACTTTGCTCATTCAAGCCTCTCACGCTGTGACGGTGAAAATTGTCACGTGACAATCGCGTTGGTACAGCAGGGTGGTGCCTCACAGCAAGTGGATCCTGGGTTCGATGCCCAACACGGGCATTGGCCTTTCTGTGTGGAGTCTGAATGATCTCTCCCTTCTTCTTGGTTCTTTCGGTAAAGTCACGTAGAAGGGAAGTAATAAAATACCTGAAGACGGCTGCTTGCGTTGTAGCCGAAACGTCGTGAGAATTATTTTATTATGTTTTATTTTTATTATTTTATTACTTCCCTTCTACGTGACTTTACTGAAAGAACCAAGAAGATGAATCCCTGCAGTCACGAAAGCTTTAAATCGAGATCTCTCCCTTGTTCTGCACGGCTTTCCTCCGGGTTCTAGGTTTCCTCACGTAGCTAAACAACAACAACCGCCGCTCGCCACTAAGTGGCGGTGACGTCACCGCGGCGCTTGTGCCAGGCCATGTGCACGTTAAGGTCACGTGGAGTGTCGAACGCCCGCTGGCAGGAGGTCACGGGACAGACCCAGCAGGAGCTTTGGCTCGACTGACTGAGATGAGTGGCCGATGCACCAAGTGTGCCCCCTACCATGCCAACTTGCTGCGTTTTAGCCGCCCGGCGCTCCGCACGTTGTTGCGAGCGTCGCTCCACTGCCCTCCGTTGTTGCTGGAGGGCGTTTGCCTCCAACTGCCCAGTAGCGTCCTTCACGAGCCTCCTCCGTAGCTAAACACACGCAGGTGTGGTGTGACCGCTATTGGCCCAAACGACACGAAAAGTTACCGCAGAAATCCAATAATTTGCGATCCAATAATCCTAAAGTCCTTGTAATTTGCGGATTATTGGCGGTTCACGGCTAATCCCCTGCAAATTACTCAATTGGGATAACGAATAACAACATGGATTGCGAAAACTTGGCAGGACCAATTTAACAAAAAAATAATATTTAGAGATACAGTGAGGCCTTCCTGGGTAAAATAGACATTCGTTCAAATGACTTCATGAATCTGTGAGGGCAGATCTTGTAGGGCCACATGTCAACTGTGCAGCATTGCAGAATTAATACACCAAAACGTCGCGCACCTCCTGGCTTTTGCATTCCTCGAAGACGACCGGTGAGATGATCGACCGCATCAGAAACATCTACGGGCTGATGCACGCATCTCCTTGACCAATGGAAAATTCAAGATAATCCACAGTAGCGCGACTGTGGGTATGCAACCCAAACTATGGACCGCACAGTAAACCCATCGAGACTCATCGAGACCCACAGAGATACATCGATGGACAAACCGCAGAATTCTGGCGAATTGCCCGATGATGCTGGATGCAATTACCAGCGAAACGTCGTACTCAAAAATTGTAAATGTTGTGGTTTCACGCTTCAACACACCGGTGGGCTAAAGTAGTGAACTATTTGTATTTTGTCAACGTGACACTTTTTTACTGATTGGCCGTGTCGGGTGGTGGAGGGTTACGACACATTTATAAATAACGCGATCTAAACCCAAAAACGTTGATTATGAAACCGCAGAAGTTCGAGCAAAACTACACAAACTCTTTCTCCTAAAGCCCTCTCGTCATGCCCAGCAGCAGACCTAGACATTGGCATTTACCTCCTGAGCCGTACAGCCATCGTACGCGATAATAGAAAACCGCAAATTGCAATTACACATAGCAGCATCGCCCCCCCCCCCCCGCCACACACTGAAAAAATGTCCTGAGACTCAGCGAGACTTTCCTGGGTCAACGAGTTCACGGTAGTAGCAATAGTAATAATAATAATAGCAGAGCGTGTGAGAAACTGCACCCTCTTGATTCGGTGAATGTGCAACCCAGGCGAGTTAGTTGGCCACGGCGCTTGTGCACCCATCATCATGGCCCGCGCAGCGCCCTAGACATACCGAGGCCTGCCCACCACGCGGAGGGGCACAGCGGGACGCAGGTTGTCCACCGCTGGTGTAGTGTATAGTGTAGTGTAAAGCGTGTGCAGCGTAGGATGTCGTGTAGAAAGTGTAAAGCGTGTGTAGTGTATTGTATAGTGTGCAGTGTATAGTGTAGCGTTTAGTAAGTATAGTATGTCGTGTGTAGTGTATAGTGTAGTGTAAAGTGTGTGCAGCGTAGGATGTCGTGTAGAAAGTGTAAAGCGTGTGTAGTGTATTGTGTAGTGCAGTGTGCGTTTCGGGCAGTCGCCCTACTTTTTCTTCATAGCAGGTATGTGTAAAAGAATCACATGGCCAGGTTTATAAACAAATGGATAGGATGCACCTGTGTATTCTGGGCAGGGTATCATAACGGCGTGTCAATGATTGACGCGAACGTACTGGCACGGCGAGAGAGATTGGCATTCAGCGCGTTGTTGCCTCTGGAGTTAAAGCGAGCAAATAGACCATAAAACGACGAGATGAGAAGTGACTCGCACCCCGTGGTACATTTATCTGTCCTCATATTTTTTATCTTCCAGTCCCCAACCCATCCGCCACTCCCTCTGCGCCCTCCCCCCCCTCCTCCTCCTAAATGTTAACCAAGGTGAGATAAAAACCCACTCTGATGTCAGGGATTGAGTTTCTTGAGTATACTTTTGTTTTGATTTAAAGCTTTTGTGACTGCAGGGATTCATTTTCTTGTTTCTTTCGGTAAAGTCACGTAGAAGGGAAATAATAAAATAATATAAATATAAAACAAAACATTCTCACGACGTTTCGACTGCAACACAAGCAATCATCATCAGGTGTGAAATCTACAGCAAGAAAATTTGAAAAAAGTGGCGGTTTTTCCTAACGTTAGGAAAACCCGCCACTTTTTTCAAATTTCACAGCATTTGATGATTGCTTGTGTTGCAGTCGAAACGTCGTGAGAATTTTAGTTGTTCTATATTTATATTATTTTATTATTTCCCTTCTACGTGACTTTACCGAAAGAACCAAGAATATACTTTTGTCGTTTTCCCCCGGAGCCGTAAAATGTTGCACGGGTCGAAGTAGCGAAAACTCATCGACACAGAAGAGGAAGCAACGCCAAGCGGCGTCCGCCAACCTACACCCGTAGGGCCGTGTTCATCCAACAGGCACAGCAGGCACCGTGCGTGCGGTCCACAAACCCTCGCTGGGTTACAGACCGCGTGCTTAGCCGCCACCACGAGCTGTACGTACGCGTCTCCCTGCTCGACTGCGAGGCCGTGATGATGTCGCTGCCTCCGTCGAAAGACGTGCGGCGGCTGCCTCTGTCCGAGCACCCCGAGACATTGGTGGAAACTCCACATTCTTATGGCAGGGGATTGGGGACGGTCTCTCTGTTCTCTCTCCCCGTTGGGCAACCGCAGTTGTCTTATCAAAAAAAAGCCGGCTTTCTTCTTCTTCTTCTCCTCCCTCGACCTTGGAGGAGAGCAATCGGCCGACTTTGACCCCAGCACCGGGATCTCGCGATCTTGTCAGTTGAGATGGCAAGGCTGGTCAAGGCCTGAGCCGCTCTCATTGAGTCTGTTTCTTTCATTCCCGATACAAGCGGACTCGGCAATTCTCCTGCGTCACGTGCGGCAAAGCAAATAAGAAAAGATAACCTTTCCGCCCTTCCCTCTGTCCTCAATAAAGGCCGTTTACTGAAATGACGACGAGACTCAGCGATACGACAACGCACCGTACGTACACCGTTTTCTCAATCCACTGCTGGATAAAAGCCTATCCATGCCGTACGTACGTATGTAGAACGTCTTTCGCACCGTACGTAGCCGGGCTTGTTTGTTTGGCCATTCTTCACCACTCCGCTCGGTGCGGATTTTTGTGGCTCCGTATCTCGGTGGAGGTGGCGGCGGTCGGAGTGGGCGGTTGTAGAGTGGCGGCCGTTTGGATCCTTCACCGCCAGCGACTTTTATTCCCGTAGCGGTTTAAGCTGCATGGTGGGTCCGTGACCTTGTCCCCCCGCGGTGAGACGACGGCAGGGAGAGACGTTGGGCACGTCAGCGTTTTAAAACGGAATCTTATCTTCATCTTACGTCGTCCTTCTTGTTGTTGTTGGTTTTCGTTGCCTTTTTGGTTTTTTTGGAGGGCGTGCGGCAGTTTGGTTTACCGTCGCCCAGCCGCTTCGACGAATGGTTTTGAAACAAAAATGTCTTGATTTGAAAAAAAAACATAAAAATTTCTTGAATTGAAAAAATGTCTCTGAAGATTTTCGACACCCTTCTCCCCAAAGTGTTGCATCCCCGTTGCGCTCTTTGTCTTGAGCCGCAGTATCCGTTCTGAAAATTTTCTCGGGGAGGCGGTGACCCCCGGAGGCCCAAGCGACATTGCTCGTTGATGCAGAGGTTTGCATTCAGCAGGCCCGGGCCTGATTAATTCTGCACGTTTACCGTCGCAATAACGCCACCAGGCGCCGTCCGCATCACTCGTCAAAAGATCGGCGCGACGTCGATCGCGAGGGCAGGCCCCGTACTGCCGTGCCGGGCGTCACGCTGCAAATTTGCAACAGCAAGAAAAAATGTGAAGCACAAAAAAGCTTGAGAGGACTGTCTGAATGCGTGTCTTGAGACTCGGCGAGGCTTTCCTGGGTAAAACAAGCGTAGCGGTAATAATGATAACAAAATACATTTTTCTTCTTGGTTCTTTCGGTAAAGTCACGTAGAATGGAAATAATAAAATAATAAAAATAAAACATAATAACATTTTATTATATTATTTTAATATATTATATTATTATAATATATTATTATTTTACTTTATAATGTTTTATTGTTTCATATTTTTATTATTTTATTATTTCCCTTCTACGTGACTTTACCGAAAGAACCAAGAAGATGAATCCCTGCAGTCACGAAAGCTTTAAATCGAAAAATACATTTTGTGGGACATTGCGTGAGCTTTTCATGGAACGTATTCCAGAAAACCCTTCAAGTGGGACGTTTATCCTCGCACAAGAGGGGGTTGCCTTGCTCCCTCCCCCCGCTGCATTCTGCTGTGAGATCGGTGGACATCGCACGGCAGCCAAAACTTTTATTTAAACTCTCAAGAGCCGGACTTTAGCCACACTGAGTGTGAAATAGCAACTCGTTGTACGACGTTTTGTTTGTCTGCGTGTATGTTGAACTTCTTTCGCACCATACGTAGCCAACCGTCCTAATCGGAGGTGCAGTCGGTGGTGATCACACACGTAGACCATCAGCTCACCGCACTTGGGAGCCCGGCTCAATCACAGGCGGGCCGGGATTCCAGATTCAAACCCAAAATGCCAGCAACGTCGGCTCAGCCCTTTGGCCATTTTGCAAACGTATCCCTTACCAATCACTCACTGGAACATTGAACATTAGGAGCTACACGCAGCGGAGGAAGACGAGCCAATCGAGTAACACGAGCGAATTGAACGACTGGATGCCGCAGCTGTGAGTATCCACCGTCGCAGAGTTCCCGAGTCAAACACCGCCGACAGAGGCAAGTGGAAGGAGACGCCACGATTGCTGACGTCTTTGAGGAAAGGGCACACGGCGCACGGGGAAAGTTTGACGCGGACGCAAATTGCTTTGAATTTGCACGAACAACAGAGATTGCGACGCGTTTGCGCGTCATTGAAAGCGAATGACGAAACGTCCAAAAGTTCGGCCAACAATCGATTCTCGAGGTCAATATTTTCAACCGTCCTAACCACTCGGGCTGCTTGTGCGCCCCATTATTATAGCCCCAACCACCAACCCACCCCTCGCCACCTCCCCCCCCCCCACACACACACTGGCGGTAGCACATCAAGTAGAACGTGCACGGAGCATCATTCCAAGTCGCTTTATCACCTGCCGTAAAAGCGACGGAGAAACGCGCGTCGCTTTGCGGGGGGCGGGGGGCGGTGGGGGTTCAGCGGCGGCACCTGGAGTGGCTGATGAGCCCAAAGTACAGGCGAGGCTGGCGCGCACCACAACACTTGGTCGGTGTGGAGGGCAGCGTCGTTGCAGCCGACACAGCTGCAGAGTTGTTTCAAGTGCTGCCCCCCGCCACCCCCCCCCCCCTCGTATGCTGGGGTTTTCTTGGCAATTCCTCACAATAAAGACAAAGATCCCCCCCCCCCTGTATTGCCTTTAACAGACTGTTAGGGCAAGTGCTGTTAGCGAGCACCTATGAAGGCTGGTACGGTACACGAAGGGGTGGATGGCCAGCACCACGCCCGACCGCCTTTGTCTCCCCAGTGGCGATGTTTACACACCGCAACAGGTACTCGTTTGAGGCTGAGTCGACCTAGGGGAGGCCCAGGACCGGTTCAGATAATCGTCACTGGTGTTGGCGGTGAGCGGGGATAGCGCAGCGCGCTAAACGCTCCAGTACCGCTCCCCCCAACACACACACACGCATGCAATGAAACAAATAAATATACTCGAAAAGGGAATTGTCAAAAGGAAGAAAACCCAAAGCAAATGTGTTTTCAGCCTCGGCGAGACTTGGACAGGGAACAACCGATGCAGCAATAAAATGACCACTCGAATGCAAGTGATACAAGTATAACCCGTAAAAACAAAGTTTTTCCCTATAAATCCTTTATATGCGTGGCGGCTAGAGTCCTCTCGTCCTCTGGCTTGAGATGGCTGCCACCTATGGGTCAGATGATTGTCTGCCAGTATTAAGCAATTGGTAATTAAATATTTAATTTGTTTTCCATAAACAGTGTAAAATTTTTAAAACAAATTTTCACGAACATTAATTGTCTCGCACAACGAGTCTGTGTGCAAAATGTCAGCTCGATTGGATCACGGAAAGTGGGTTAAAAAGCGACCTAAAGATTTGCACGGTCGTAAGCAAGCAAGCAAGCACGCAAGCACGCAAGCAAGCGAACTTAATATAAAGGATTTAAAAATACGAGTCATTTGTCGGAGGAGATTATCAACAGGTAACGGTGCAGCCCCTGCAATTGCTTGCTCACGACACTGCTGGCCGAGGGCATCTCTTACGAGGAGAGCCAGCCGCCTTGGAAGAGGTGGCAGTACCCACACTTGAACCCAACCGCACGTGACCTGCCTAGCCGGTGCATCCCGTTTGTACTGCCGAGTGGACAAAGGCGGCGGGGGGTTTTAAGAAACCTCGTTTCAGCTGCCGCGCCGGGAGATCCAACTGGTGGCCGACTAGAGCTGTGCCAACCGTTACGCTGTTAAAAAATAAAACTATTAAACTATTTTGTTTTTATTTTTTACCAGGTCAGGCCACACTGAGCTATACAGCTGTTTTTCAGAAGCGACCTGGCCACAAATGATAGCTCAACAAAGTGGCTTATCACGTGGACATGTATAGCAGCCAAATACCCTAAGCGCATTACGTTGAGAAAAATCCATACCACCACGTGGAGAGAGAGAGACACGGAAACTCCGAATATACAGCAGGCGTCAGAGTCGGGATCGACCTGACGACCTGCTGCATACCAGGCGAGGGAGTTAACATCTCGCATCATCCTGATCATCTCATCTTATATTCATAGAGCGCCTTAGCTCAAATCGCGTTACATAATTACAAAAAACCAATAATAAAAACTCGAGTGATTGAGATGGCAAAGGCGTGCGAGGGCTGAGCAACGAGCGACCGAAGGCGCACAGGGGTCACGGAAGGGCTACAGGGGAGGGACGGGAAGGAGTGGAGGGGTGAGGGGCAGGGAAGAGGATGGAGAAGTGAGGCTTTGAGGTGAGGCTTTGAGAGAGGAACGAAAGGAGGTTCAGGAGGCGGACCGCTTGAGGTGCACGGCACTACACCGGCCACAATTAGCCGGCCGTTCGTAATGGTGCGGTGGTTTGGCAATCACATCCCGGTATTGTGGCCCAACTTGGCCGATCACGTGCCACGTGGTGGATCAAGTCGACGGTTAGCCGACCCACCGTGGACAGCCTGGCTGCCCGCCCGCCATGAGAACGTGGAAGTTGCCACCGCTGGCTCACGGCCAACCGGCGGAGGGGACGAGCCGCCTCTCTCGCCAGCTCCTATCTCACCCCCCCCGCCCCCCCCCCCCCCACATCGAATGTTGCAAAACAACACCGGGGGGGGGGGGGTGTTGCGTTGCCAGCCACCCACTCGGTGTCACGGCTCGTTAGTGGCAGCTGCCGAGATTGCGCCGAGAGCCGATAACGGAATCCGGTTCCGCAAAGCGGGGACGTGGGGGGGGGGGGCGGTGCCGACAGCAGCAACGACTGAACTCTGAACGACGAGCCTCGTGCCCCCCCCCCCCTTCCTCCTTGCCGTCTTCAAGATCCCTCTCATCTCACTCTACTCCCCTCCACGCACTCTCCTGCCTCTCATCTCACCCTACTCCCCTCCACGCACTCTCCTACCTCTCAGCTCACACTACTCCCCTGCACGCACTCTCCTACCTCTCCCCTCTCAGCTCACTCTACTCCCCTCCACACACTCTCTTACCTCTCCCCTTTCATCTCACTCTACTCCCCTCCACACACTCTCCTACCTCTCCCCTCTCATCTCACTCTACTCCCATCCACGCACTCTCCTACCTCTCCCCTCTCATCTCACTCTACTCCCCTCCACGCACTCTCCTCCCTCTCCCCTCTCATCTCACTCCACTCCCCTCCACGCACTCTCCTCCCTCTCCCCTCTCATCTCACTCCACTCCCCTCCACGCACTCTCCTACCTCTCCCCTCTCATCTCACTCTACTCACCCACGCACTCTCCTCCCTCTCCCCTCTTATCTCACTCCACTCCCCTCCACGCACTCTCCTACCTCTCCCCTCTCATCTCACTCTACTCCCCTCCACGCACTCTCCTACCTCTCCCCTCTCATCTCACTCCACTCCCCTCCACGCACTCTCCTACCTCTCCCATCTCATCTCACTCTACTCCCCTCCACACACTCTCCTACCTCTCCCCTCTCATCTCACTCTACTCCCCTCCACACACTCTCCTACCTCTCCCCTCTCATCTCACTCTACTCCCCTCCACACACTCTCCTACCTCTCATCTCACTCTACTCCCCTCCACGCACTCTCCTACCTCTCCCCTCTCAGCTCACTCTACTCCCCTCCACACACTCTCCTACCTCTCATCTCACTCTACTCCCCTCCACACACTCTCCTACCTCTCCCCTCTCAGCTCACTCTACTCCCCTCCACACACTCTCCTACCTCTCCCCTCTCAGCTCACTCTACTCCCCTCCACGCACTCTCCTACCTCTCCCCTCTCATCTCACTCTACTCCCATCCACGCACTCTCCTACCTCTACCCTCTCATCTCACTCTACTCCCATCCACGCACTCTCCTACCTCTCCCCTCTCATCTCACTCCACTCCCCTCCACGCACTCTTACCTCTGGTCTCTTGACTTCTCACCCGGTTCAACAACAACAACAACAAATGAAACTACCCCTATCGATCCCGTGCGGATAACGGTTGAGCGCAGTTAAATATCGTGCCGGTGGCCGAGATTGTCCCACTCTCGCTCGGGGGGGGTGGGGGGTGGGGGGGGGGGCTTTCAGAGAGAGTGACAGAATGCCGAAGTCAGCACAGCGGAGATTCAAATCCCACCCGGGATGAAGCCAGGATCTCAACTATGCCTCGTTTGAAGTTTCCTGCACAGTCACAAAGACAAAGATCCTCACGGGTGTAGCCTTGTCAGTCCGTAGGGACAAGTGGCTGTTAGCGGCACGGCACGTGAAGGGGGTGGGTGGCCAGCACCGCGCCCGGCCGCCTTTGTCTCCAGAGTGCTGAAGTGTTTGTTGTTTTTTACACACCGCACCAGATACCCATTTAAGGCCGAGTCGACCTAGCTCACCGCTGTCACAATGATTGTTTCACACGCACGTGCGCGTGCGTGCGCATGCGGCAACACCAAAGCATCGTCGCCCTGCGCTTAGAGTCTCGACGCTTTTGGTGAGAGCCCAACGCTTGACAGCGAAAACATGTTCGTCTATTGTTTTTGTAAAAAGCCGTACTCTTCATCGGACGAACGACGCGTGGCGATCGGCCGTCGGCGGGGGAGGGTAACGCCGTTCGGCGTTGCGCCGGCGAGGGCGATTGAAGCGGCGGCTCTGAGTGCGACTTCCCCCGATCATCGTCTTCCCACCTCCCCCAAGTGGCACGTGATGATCCGCCAGCCGACAGCGGCGCCGCGGTCCAATCCTCTCGTCGTCGCCGTTGTTTAAAGGCCGGCGTCAACGGGAACGTTTTCGACCGCTCGCAGCGGCTTCTTATTTTTAAATCCTTTATATTAAGTTCGCTTGCTTGCTTGCGCGCTTACGACTGTGCAAATCTTTAGGTCGTTTTTTAACCCACTTTCCGTGATCCAATCGAGCTGACATTTTGCACACAGACTCGTTGTGCGTGACAATTAATTTTCGTGAAAATTTTTTTCCAAAATTTTACTTTTTAGGATTTTTTTTTATATTTAATTACCAATTGCTTAATGGTGGCAGGCAATCATCTGACCCATAGGTGGCAGCCATCTCAAGCCAGAGGACGAGAGGACTCTAGCCGCCACGCATATAAAGGATTTATAGTGAAAAACTTTGTTTTTACAGGTTAATTTTTTAAAATTCATGTTTAGCATCTTGCCACTACATACCTATCTTGATTTGAAGCTTTCGTGACTGCAGGAATCCATACGCATTGGTATTTTTGGTAAAGTCACGTAGGTATAAAATAAAATAAATATATATCACGACGTTTCGATCGCAACACAAGCGGTCGATATATTATTTTTTATTTTATTTTTCTACCTACGTGACTTTACCGAAAGAACCAAAGAGTACACTACATACCTGTCAACCCCTTGTCAGTGCCCTACCTTATTACAGACCAACTCAGACCTTATTGGTCAGCCCGTGCCCCTTATACATTTTCAACGTTCATCCTACAAAGTCCCATCGCAAGGGAGAAACACAAACAAATACACAATTAAATGTGTTGCCCGTATTGAAACAGCTGTACGCCGTATAAACCTGAAAACTTGATTTCCCTGTACAAGAATACGGGTAAACTACAGTAAAACCTTCGGTTTGCGAGCATTATTCGTTCCGGAAACGTGTTTGTCATCCAAAGCACTCGTATATCAAAGCACTGGTACATCAGTTGTGATCACGTGACGCTCGGCAGACAAAGCGTATACACGTACTACTCGTGTTGCAAGACCTCGCTCGTTTATCAAATTAATATTTTTTAAAAAGTTTGCTCGTCTTGCAAAACACTCGCAGACCAAGTTACTCGCAATCCAAGGTTTTACTGTAGATGGGTTGTCAGCTGTGACATTTATCTGCTTTGCACTTCGATCCTTTTTGTTGTGTGGGTTCACCGCAGTTAGCCGATTTGGCAGGATGCGTGTGGTGGTGGGTTAAGGTGTAAAGTGTGGTCTACTCACGCCTCTTCCAAGTATGGAAGAGTAGGCCAAAACAAAAACCTCTAGAGAGGCTCTCTTAGAGCTCTGGCTAGTGGAGGCACTTTTTTCAGCAGTGGCGTGACCAAGCAATTGCAGGGCTGCGCCTGTATTCTTTCTTCTTGGTTCTTTCAGTAAAGTCACGTAGAAGGGAAGTAATACAATAATAAAAATAAAACATAATAAAATAATTCTCACGACGTTTCGGCCACAACGCAAGCGGCCGAAACGTCGTGAGAATTATTTTATTATGTTTTATTTTTATTATTTTATTATTTCCCTTCTACGTGACTTTACCGAAAGAACCAAGAAGATGAATCCCTGCAGTCACGAAAGCTTTACATCGAAATGTACCCTTTCTGTTTACCCTACCAGGGTCAGGATGTCATTACATTTTGTTTTTTTAAATCCTTTATATTAAGTTCGCGTGCTTGCTTGCGTGCTTGCTTGCTTAGGACCGTGCAAATCTTTCGGTCGTTTTTTAACCCACTTCCCGTGATCCAATCGAGCTGACATTTTCCACACAGACTCGTTGTGCCAGACAATTATTGTTCGTGAAAAAAAATTCCCAAAATTTTACACTTTTTAGGCAAAAAAAAAGTATTTTACATATATTCAAATAGAACGCATTCATGGCTTTGGCTGAACGTCAGAGTGTAGGAGCCCAGAGCGTAACTCTCCACAGGCCGTGGCGGAGTAGCGCAGTTGGTAGCGCCCTCGCTTCCCATGCCAAAGGTCGCGGGATCGATCCCCGCGTCCTCCACAGGCGAATATATTTTTAAATCCTTTATATTAAGTTCGCTGCCACACATATAAAGGGTTTATAGTAAAAAACTTTGTTTTTACGGGGTATACTTATTACTGCCATATAAATTTAATTCATTGACCCCTGCGGATCTTCAACCGGCGATTTGGCTCAGCTGGTATAGTGAGCGACTCGCAATTCGAATGTCGTGAGTTCAAACCCTGGCTGGGAGGGAGGGAGGGAGGGGGATGTGGGGGTTGACTCGGCCCCTATCATCCCTCGGGACGATAAAATCAGTACTACTTTATGCAGTGCCAGGATGAAGCGAGTGCGGGGCCTATAGCATGATGTTATGAAGGGGACCTAAATAAAAAAAACACGCAGATTTTTCACTTGCATAGTAAAGTGATTGTATTTTTTCATTTGCTATACAGCCAGATGATACGACAAATCGCTAACCTTAAACACCCGGTCGTTTATAAAAGTTGAAGGCGGTACAGTACTATAGTAATAGAGCAAGTGCAGAATCACTGAACCGGAATTGATGGCTTGAAAGCATTTAGCGCGGGGCCCTTGAAAGTGCGTGGCCCGTAGCATGTCTAGCTACTTGTGCTACCGGGATAATCCGGCACTGACTTTATGGGGAAATGCAACGTTTTTCCCATGGATAGATTCGTCCCCATCATCATCATCGCGATCCACAGGGCAGATATCCCCGTAGGTATCCACTGCACACTTCATATTTTTTTCCCCACTTTCCTCTGTCTCGTGCCAATATCTTTCTGACGCCAATCTCATACGTGGCCGTGAATCTATTCTCTGTCAGGTCTTCCTCTCCGTCCTGTTCCTTCCATTTTTCCCAGCACCACACTTTTAATTTTCCTGCTGTTGTCCATCCTCCTACACGTGTGTCCAAATGGTGCCAGTTTCCTTCTCATCACTGCCTGCACGGTCAGGCCTTATTCTACGTGCAGCCGTCATGGGAAGGAATAATTCACATGACTGGCTCAAGGGGTCTAAAGGGAGATGGGGCACTGTTCCAATTCTCCTCCGAGCAGGAAGTCACACTTTTAAATCTTGTTGCTGTGAGCACATGAGCCCTGATTAGTCATAATAATTCAATTTATATAGCGGCTTTACATCGAGGATCTCGAAGCTCTGTACAGGACACAGCAGCAGCAGACACTCAGCATAACAATAATTTAAATACATTTTAAGAATAATTTACTAAATGACCTAAAAGTTTAATAAGCAGAAGCGTATAAATAAGTTTTGAGGCGCATTTTAAACAAATGTCCACAGACTCTGAGAGATCCATCTGATGTCACGTGGAAGAGCGTTCCGTAGCCTGGGGGCTACACGGGACAAACCTCAGTCACCCGTAGACCTTGAGGGGACATATGGGTACAGCATATCAAATGATTCATAATCAACGTTTTTGGGTTTAGATCGCGTTATTTATAAATGTGTCGTAACCCTCCACCACCCGACACGGCCAATCAGTAAAAAAGTGTCACGTTGACAAAAGACAAATAGTTCACTGCTTTAGCCCACCGGTGTGTTGAAGCGTGAAATCACAACATTTACAATTTGAGTTGTACGACGTTTCACTGGTAATTGCATCCAGCATCATCGGGCAATTCGCCAGAATTATGAATACTATTGGTCGCGAAAGCCTACGTGTTAAAATGTCAAATGATGTAGGCTGCGGCAAGATGGTTCACTGCTTTGTAAGGTAACACTTTGATATTGTGTCCCTCTCTTCCCCCAGTGATGTTTGAAGATCACAGCTACTTGCTGACAGTGTCCGGCCAGAAGATTTTCGTGGTGAAGAGGAAGAGATCTCCGTCGTGTCCCAAAGAAGCATAAGAACGAGGAGACATCACGATTCACGCCGATGGTAGTGGCTGTTATTAAACCCAGTAGTTCTCAGCCTTGTTGGGGTTGTGGCCCCCCAATCCAGACAACAATTCCCAGGGTCCCCCCAAAGTTACTTCGAACAGCACGGTTGGATACGTATGGTGCGAAAGACGTTCAACATACATACATACTGAGACCAGTATTAACACGTAGGCTTTCGCGACCAACATCATCCATAATACAGGTTTTTTTTGGTGAGATCGCGGAAATATATAAAAGTGTCGTTAAACCTGCCACCACCCGACACAGCCAACTAGTAAGGGTTGTCACTTAAATAGAACGTGGCCAATTCGTTGCTAGTACAGCACTAACCGGTGTGTTGGAGAGCAAAGCCACAACATTTACAATCTGAGTACGACATTTCGCCAGTAATTACAACTAGCTTCAGTAATTGCAACAAGCTTAATTGATGAAGCTAGTTGTAATTTCTGGTGAAACGTCGTACTCAAGATTGTAAATGTTCTGGCTTTGCTCTTCAACACACCGGTTAGTGCTGTACTAGTAATTGGCTGTGTCGGTGGTGGCGGGTTTAGCGATCTAACCCAAACAAACTTGTATTGTGGATGAGAACAGCACACACGAATATTATTACGACACATTCACACCCCTAGTCATTGTGGTGTTAGCAAGTCACGTGTTTCACGCTGCGCATCCGTCTGCGTTTTTGTCACCGCACGCGACGCCGAAGCTCCCCGCACACCTTTTTAACATTTCTCCTGCACGGTATCCCTGCTGCAGACTCCTGTGTGTCCCCCCCCCCCCCCCCTCTGCGAGGCGACCGGGGCACGCCCCGCAGGTTTGAGAGCCCCGTGGGCTGAACGTGGCACGCGGCGCTGCACACGCACCACGCCCCACGTGTGCACGCACTACAGTTTGTTGAAAAAGTGAAAAGTTTTTTTGCGCTACGTTCACACGCGCACGCACACGCACGCACACGCACGCGCACGCTTCACACGTGCGCTTCCCACGTGCACGAGCGCGTGTGAAGCGCATAGACAAGTCAGGGCACACAGACGCACACGTCGTAATACAGAGGCAAAGGTACCCCCCCCCCCAGGAGCCTCGGCAGACTTCTGGGGCAAGTGCTGTTGGCGAGAACGGCACGCGAAGGGGTTGGTGTTCAGCACGGGGCTCCGACGCCGTTGTCATCGCGCCGCGCCTGGCCCCCATTTAAGGCTGAATCTACCTAGGGGGGGGAGGTCCCAGAACCGGTTCGGATGTTCGTCACTGACGTTGGCCGTGAGCGGGAATCGAACTTGGGTCGCGGGGTTACGCAGACGCGCACGCACACAAACAAAGACAAAGATCCCACTCTCCCCGTTATAGCCTTAACAGACTCTTCGGGGCAAGTGCTGTTGGCGAGCGCCTATGAACACAGTCGGGCACGTACGCATCACGGAACACTGGCATGCATTCACGCGCGCATCCGTGCGCTCACCACGAACCGGACGCTGTTAGTGCGTCGCGACGTTTGGGAAGCTTCGCTCGAAATCGCTGCTCCTGCTGCTGCTGCTGCTGCTTCTTCTATGGGAGATCACGGTGGCAGCGTTGGTCCGAATACATTTGTAAGTGGGCTCGCTGCGCGTGGGCCTTCGTTGCGTGGACATCCGCAAAATTTGCAAATAAATGCGCGCGGATAATAACGCGACGTTGTCTCGTGAAACTCGGCACGGCGTGGAGCGGCTCGGTCATGATGATTACATCATGTCGCGCGCGCTTGTCTTTGTTTTACCCCGCAAAGTCTCACCGAGTCTCGAGGCTGAGTGAGTTTCGAGGAGGGATCTGCCAGGTTACGTGCGGTCTGGGGCGCCGTTGCTGTGTGGGTGTCATCAGTGCCGGACGAAGCTAGTGGGGGGCCTGTAGCATGATATTATAAAGGGGCCCTAAATAAAAAAAACACGTAAATATTTAAACACAACATTTTTAACTTGCATAGTAAAGTAATTGGATTTTTTTATTCATTATACAGCCATATAATACGACAAATCGCTCATCTTAAACACCCAATCGTTCGTAAAAGTCGAAGCCGGTATAGTACTATAGTAATAGAGCAAGTGCAGAATCACTCAACCGGAATTGATAGCTTGAAAGCATTTAGCGCGGGGCCCTTGAAAGTGCGGGGCCCGTAGCATCGTGTGTAGCTACTTGTGCCACTCGAATAATCCGGCGCTGGGTGTCAGCCCAATTGAGTCACATTTAGCATTGGGATGATCGGCCGATACCAGTCACATCGTATGCTGCCGATGATGACAGCGCTTGCCTCTGTCAGCCGACGACGATGTTGCTACTCGTCTTCAAAAGTCTTTCATCAATTTGCTCCGTCCTATTTCGCCGATCGGTGCGTCCCGGCTTCAACGGTCACCAAATCGACTCCGCGGTGACTCGCGGCGACGCTGCGGCTGAGATCCGCCGCATGTAGACCTCGGAGCGCGATGCGCCTCAGCGGAGTTTCGGGAATCCATCCCGAAGTCAGGAGCCAGTTCCGCCAAAAGTGTTGTTTCAGAGAGCCTCCGTCAACGTGCGGTCAATGCACATTCGTGATGGACTGGACCCGTGAGAATGCACAATATCAAATGTTCTTACCGCTTTTGATGGTGCTGCTGCTGATGATGCTGATGAGGATAATAATACATAATACCATACTTGCCAATACTTGAGGCGGTAGCTAATCATATCGGTTTACATGTTTGGGGGGGGGGGAATGTAAAATATTTGGCTTCAAAATCGGTGAAAGGGGTAAAAGAGTTTAAACGTTGGCAGCCTGCCGGCGAGTTCGTTGGCTTTAGGAAGTGATACAAAGGTGACTCAGCAGTAGAGCAAGCGGCTTGCAATCGGAAGGTGTGGAGTTCAAATCCTGGTTGGTGGGTTGACTCGGCCCCATCATCCCTCCAACAGGGTTGATAAAATAGGTACTTTTTTGGAGGGGGCTGTGGGAAGCTATCCTATGGACAAACTCGCCCCTGCCATAGGAATGTGGAATTTCCACAACTGACTCAGCAGGGCTGCAAACGGGAGACAAGCACCAACGACTCGAATGCTAAATTTTGAGCAGCAAGGAAATCCCTTTGCTTGTGCTGATGGTGATGTTACCACTGCTGCTGATGGTGATGTTGCTGCTGATGATGATGGTGATGTTGCTGCTGATGATGATGGTGATGTTACCACTGCTGATGATGATGGTGATGTTGCTGCTGATGATGATGGTGATGTTGCTGCTGATGATGATGGTGATGTTGCTGCTGATGATGATGGTGATGTTACCACTGCTGATGATGATGGTGATGTTGCTGCTGATGATGATGGTGATGTTGCTGCTGATGATGATGGTGATGTTGCTGCTGATGATGATGGTGATGTTACCACTGCTGATGATGATGGTGATGTTGCTGCTGCTGATGATGATGGTGATGTTGCTGCTGATGATGATGGTGATGTTGCTGCTGATGATGATGGTGATGTTACCACTGCCGCTGATGGTGATGTTGCTGCTGATGATGATGGTGATGTTGCTGCTGATGGTGATGTTGCTGCTGCTGATGGTGATGTTGCTGCTGATGGTGATGTTGCTGCTGATGATGATGGTGATGTTGCTGCTGATGGTGATGTTGCTGCTGCTGATGGTGATGTTGCTGCTGATGATGATGTTGCTGTTGATGATGATGGTGATGTTACCACTGCTGCTGCTGGTGATGTTGCTGCTGATGATGATGGTGATGTTGCTGTTGATGATGATGGTGATGTTACCACTGCTGCTGCTGGTGATGTTGCTGCTGATGATGATGGTGATGTTACCACTGCTGATGATGATGGTGATGTTGCTGCTGATGATGATGGTGATGTTACCACTGCTGATGATGATGGTGATGTTGCTGCTGATGATGATGGTGATGTTGCCACTGCTGCTGATGGTGATGTTGCTGCTGATGATGATGGTGATGATGGTGATGTTGCTGCTGATGATGATGGTGATGTTACCACTGCTGATGATGGTGATGTTGCTGCTGCTGGTGATGTTGCTGCTGATGGTGATGGTGATGTTGCTGCTGATGATGATGGTGATGTTGCCACTGCTGCTGATGGTGTTGTTGCTGCTGATGATGATGGTGATGTTGCTGCTGATGATGATGGTAATGTTACCACTGCTGCTGATGGTGATGTTGCTGCTGATGGTGATGTTGCCACTCTGCTGATGGTGATGCTGGCTGCTGATAATGATGGTGATGTTACCTTTGCACCGCGCCAGAACAGCGAAAATGTCAAACTGCTCTGCGTTTGAAAATCAACACATTTGCCCGGCGATGCTACCGCTGCCTGCGTTGACAGCGGTGCAACAAACGCAAACAAACAACAACAACAACAAAACACGTCGGCCCTAAAAAGAAAACGGATAAAAGAGGCGACGTTTCTGGCAGATGGTCATCCTCACTCACGGCACACACACACACACACAGCGAGCGGGCCAGACTCTTGCCTCTCTGGCCTACGTGGCGAAGGGCCACAGCCCGAAACGTCGCCTATATCAACACGCTCTTCCTTTCCAAGGAGCGCCAGTTGCCTACCATCGCCGACCTTCGGCGAGTTTTTTTGTTTAATGTTTTTGTGTACGTCGTGGATAAAATCACCGGCCTCGCGTCTCCACGGTTATGCGGCGAGGCTCCGGCAGGAGCTGTCGAAACCGGCGGCTTCCCAAAACAAAAACAACAACAACAGCGACAACAACAACAAACCCCCCCGACCCCCCATAATACATGAAATCTGTTGGGTGTCATAACTGGTCCACTCCAACATCAAAGGGGCGGATTTCGGGGAGAGGGGTTTCGTGGAGTGATGAAGGAGCTGATGGTTTCCCTGCGCTCACAACTGAAGCTTCTTGGCGTCGGGGAGGTGCAGAAATGTTCACGGAGTTGACGACGCCGTGGAGGGAGCAAGTCGACCCAGCGAAGGAAGAGAGACACGTGCCAATGCACGTGCGTCTTTGTGCGTGTGTGTGTGTCTGTCTGTCTGCGTGTGTGTCTGTTTGTGGGTCTGTGTGTGTGTGCGTGTGTCTGTGTGTGTTTTTCTGTGCGTCTGTGTCTCCGTGTGTGTGGTGGGGAGCGGCGGTGTAGTGGTTAGCGCTGCGCTGCGCTACGAACCCGGAGAACCCGAGTTCGATTCCCGCTCACGGCCAACACCGGTGTGATCTCCCGTTCCTGTCGATCCCCGCCCCAAACCACCGCCGCCGCCTCCCCACCACCTCCCACGCCCCCCCACCACCTCCCCTGCCCCCCCCCCCACCACCTCCCCTGCCCCCCCCCCCACCACCTCCCCCCCCACATCCACCCTACCACCTCCCCCGCCCCCCTCCCCCCCCATTCACCACCTCCCCCGCCCCCCCCCATTCACCACCTCCCCCGCCCCCCCCCCCATTCACCACCTCCCCCGCCCCCCCCCCCCCATTCACCACCTCCCCCCCCACATCCACCCTACCACCTCCCCCCCCACCACCTCCCCCCCCCCACATACCCCCCCCCCACATACCCCCCCCACCACCAGCCCGTGATTTCCCAGCGGTGCCCCGCGCTGGATAACAACGCGGCACCGCGCGCGCCTTAAAAATAAACGGCGCTCCCCGGCGGCCCCCGGGGAGCGCCGGGCCGCGAGCGCTAATTTGGCTTAACGAGCGCTGCTCATGCAACGCGACACCACCGCGGTCGTGACGCCGCCCGTTACCACAGCCCCCGGGATTGATGTTGCATTTATTTATTTATAATCCCCTCCGAGGCCACGTGTTCCCCCACTCCCCCCCCCTTTCTCTCTTCCCGTACCCCCCCCCCCACCCCCCAATTCCATTGCAAGCTAATTATCATTCTCACCGTGCAAACAATTTGGTTTTAATTACGATCGTTATTAATCGTTGCCGTGTTCTCACCCACACCCCCTCCCCCCTTGCCACTTTAGCTACGAGAATCACCTGGGGGTGCGAATCGATTACTCGGGTGGGGGGGGGGGGCATAATCATGAATTCACTCACACACGTGTCACTCCACTGCTGGACGAAGGCTCCCCCCCGCCCACCACAACGCCGTTGTTGGTCCCAGGAATTGGCTCAGAATTCGGATCGATTAATCGCCCCGCAACTGGGATGTTTTTACCGTGGGCAGGAATCAAACTCGGGGCTCTGAGTTGCGATTGCTTGCTGGCGGAAAGGCCTCCAGGAGGGCTCGAAGCCAGTGGGGCTCTTCACATTTACTGCAGCCTGGCACCCTCTTTGGTTGTCAGAAAGGGCATCTCGCACCCCCAGAGAGGGCATCAGCACGCACCCACAGGGGATGCGTGCACCCACAGGTTCAGAAGAAGAAGAAGAAGCACCACCGCTCTAGACGAGGCAACGCGCCTCTCTGTTGCGAATGTTTTCTTTGTTGGGCATCACTCCCTTTTCACGCTGGGCCACAAACGTGTTGGAAGAGTTGCGAAGTGAACCTACGCGCGATATCCCACCACGCGCGATGGGCGGTTACGTTCTTAAAAATCTGCTGCGAAAAGTCGTACCGCATTCGCGAATGTAGATAGGGTACTGTGTTTATATTTGGGTGGGGTGGGGTTAATTCTAGATTTGAAGCTTTCGTGACTGCAAAAATTCATACTCTTAGGTTTTTTCGGTAAAGTCACGTAGGTAAAAAAATATAGAAATAAAATAATAATAAGTGAAAATGAATCAATTAAATCACGACGTTTCGGAGGCAACACAAGTCTCCGTCTTCAGGTGGGACCGTCACAGCCAGTGGGGTTAGGTTCCCGTGTCAGACTGAATATACGGGAGAAACTGCAAGTGTTTTATAACATTGACCCCGCGCACGTGAATAAAAGCCTCATCGTTCTGGCCTCGATCCACGTGAAGTGAGTGGACATATCCAGACGGTGGAACCATGGCGAATGATGAACACCGTAGGAAGTCCGGCTGATCTTCCCGAACCCGGTGCGTTTAATACTCAACGGTGGAGTGAGTGGACCGATCAATACAAAAATCGATTAGCTCATCGAACTTTTAAACTCCCTCATTAAATGCACAGTGACCCTCACTACATCAAGCAGTCAACGCCTAAGCAAAAAGAAAACCTCGCCATAATTCACCACTGCGGCGCACGTACAGTACGGACTTACAGATGGAATTGAACGACCTCTGTCCGAAGCATTCCACATTAGCGCGTTTTTTTGCTACGTACGGTGCGACAGAAGTTCCACGTGCGCTGAAGTTCACAAGGCACCGCACTCAATCGCTATTGCTCCGGAGAGCATTTGACGCATCACCAATTGTGATAATTGGTTTTTTACCCTTCTATCTGGCAACAAAACTGACACATTTTTTTTTTACAAGGAGTCATGTTTGCATAGACCACAATACCTGCAGTCATAATGCAAACAAAAAACATAACTCTGATAATGTATGCACTGTCCTTGAAGTTGATTGGTTCACACCCGAGACAGCTTTCCTTAGAGCCTAGTCTCACATGGTGTTGGACCAGATGACGCCAAAAGGCGCACAACTCAAAGACAATGCACCATCAGAGTATGAGAGCTCGGGGTAAGCATTTACAATTATCATATTTTTTACTGGCAAATGAGGTTCCAATGGTGCATCGACAATTGTCCAGGGCAGTTGTATTCAAGAGCGACTCACGCTGTTGCGCGGCCCACGACCGAATTAATCGCATCTTTTTGTCCAAAGCCGCTACGTGGTCCTCACCGGTACACTCGGCACAAAAATAAACATCGATCTCTCGCGAGAATTGTTGCGTCTCCAGAGTTGCCACGTTGGCCTGATTGACGTTCGATTAAGAGCGCGGAGGGCAAGGCGGTGGAGACCGGGGTTTTTAAATCGCTGGCTAACTTTGCCTCCCACGCGCTTATGTGACCAGTGGGGGGGGGGGGGGGGGGGGCAATCTGGATAGCGAAAAACCACCCCTGTCTATCTGTGTTGGGGATTGTAAATACTCAAGGGTCCTGTGGCCAGGTCTCATATTCAGACTATTAATTTCACCACATGAACTCCTCGACTTATGAACACCCGACTTACGAAACCCCGACTTACAACCACCCGCACTTACGAACACCCGCACTTACGAACCAGCTTCCATGACATATATTTTTAAAATGACATTGATTTTTAAACGAAAAGTCGTACTTGCAAACTGAACCGCGGAACACAATTTTGTTCAGCGGAGTGATCCTCCGCGAGGCATTAATGCGCTTCTGTGGCCGTCTGGAACGCTCTTCCGTCCGATGTTAGGAAGCCACTTTTCAACGTAGATTAAAAACTCGTTCCTTTAGAACTGCTTTTCGTGCTTAGGTTTGTTATCCTTCCCTCTACGTACGGGGCACACGAAGTCCAACGTACATATACATACGTGTGTGAGTGCGGCCTTCAAAACAAATATATAACAGGCGACGTTTCGGGCAATGTACCCCTTCTTCATCGTATAAAAGGCGGCGGTGGCTTAACAATTTTCACGGTCACTCCTGGCGCCGCCCTCTTTGTCATTCTCACGGAGCAGCCCCAACGCTGTCAAATTTCTCCTCCGACCGCAAATTCCTTCTCGGCTCCCACCGCCGATTGAAGATCCGACGAATTCCTCGTCAAAGCCGAGGGTAATGAGCTGGCGATGCGATACGTTCGGGTGTCGTGCGCACGCGCACACGCACGCCAAACAAAGACAAAGATCCCCCGTGTAGCCTTCGACAGACTGTTGGGGCAAGTGTCGTTTGCGAGCAGCACCTATGAGGGCCGGCACGGCACACGAGGGGGTGGGTGGCCATCCACACGCACGGCCGCCTTTGTCTTCCCGGTGGCGATGTTTACACACCACACCAGGTACCCGTTTTAGGCTTGAGTCGATCTAGGGGTGGTCCAGGACCGGTTCAGATAATAGTCACCGGTGTTGGCCTTGAGCGGGAATAGAACTCGGGTCGCCGGGTTCGTAACGCAACGTGCTAACCGCTGCACTACCGCTCTACACGTACATACACAGTGCGCTAAGCACTGCACCACCGCTCCCCACACACACACAGTGCGATAACCATTGCACCACCGCTCCCCACACACACAATGCACTAACCACTGCACCATCGCTCCCCCCACACACAGCGTGCTAACCACTGCACCACCGCTTCCCACACACACACAATGCACTAACCACTGCACCACCGCTCCCTATACACACAGTGCGCTATCCACTGCACCACCGTTCCCCACATACACAGTACGCTAACCACTGCACCACCGCTCCCCACACACACACACAGTGCGCTAACCACTGCACCACCGCTCCCTACACACACAGTGCACTAACCACTGCACCACCGTTCCCCACACACAGTGCGATAACCATTGCACCACCGCTCCCCACACACACAATGCACTAACCACTGCACCACCACTCCCCACATACACACAATGCACTAACCACTGCACCACCGCTCCCCACACACACACAATGCACTAACCACTGCACCACCGCTCCCTACACACACAATGCACTAACCACTGCACCACCGCTCCCCACATACACACAATGCACTAACCACTGCACCACCGCTCCCCACACACACACAGTGTGCTAACCACTGCACCACCGCTCCCCCCACACACACAATGCACTAACCACTGCACCACTGCTCCCTACACACACACACAGCGCGCTAACCACTGCACCACCGCTCTCCACACACAATGCACTAACCACTGCACCACCGCTCCCCACACACACACAATGCACTAACCACTGCACCACAGCTCCCTACACACACACAATGCACTAACCACGGCACCACCGCTCCCTACACACACACAATGCACTAACCACTGCACCACCGCTCCCTACACACACACAATGCACTAACCACGGCACCACCGCTCCCTACACACAGTGCGCTAATCACTGAAACACCACTCCCCACACACACACAGCCTGCTAACCACGGCACCACCGCTCCCCACACAAACACTGCGCTCACCACCGCACCACCGCTCCCCACTCACCGACACAGCCCAAGCGCACCGCACGTACACACGTGCACGCGCACGCGCGCGCGCCACCTGGCTAAGCCGATGCGAACGCTCGCAAGTCGTAGTCTCGCGTTTCATCGAGTGTCGCTGCACAGGACGCGGCGTTGTTCCTCCGTCTTGACTCACGGCGTTTTCGCTGTCTCCTGGCAGCGCCCAACACCCTCGGATGGAGTGCCCAGACATTTAGAAGGGACTCACTAACTTTGCCGTCTTCTTGGTTCTTTCGGTAAAGTCACGGAGAAGGGAAATACTAAAATAATAAAAATAAAACATTAATTCTCACGACGTTTCGGCCACAACGCAAGCAGACGTCCTCGGGTCTGTCGGGGAGACAGCGTCTGAATGAAACACCACCACGCTTGGAGCGTATTATTTTATTATGTTTTATTTTTATTATTTTATTATTTCCCTTCTACGTGACTTTACCGAAAGACCCAAGAAGATGAATCCCTGCAGTCACGAAAGCTTTAAATCGGGCTTTAGTCTGTTACTCAGTCGCTACTATGAATGCAACTTTGTCCCTATGCCAATGTAGATATCAAACAGGGGTGTCATCAGATTATTATTTTTTGTAAATGTAATTCTCATCAGGCCCCAATGGCGTAGTCTCCAACTCGTGTTATCCACTCTGACCTATTTATCTGCTATAAAGAACGGTCATTGTCCGAAACGTCGCCTGTTTTTTTATTTTCAAAACGGCATCATATGGAGTGAGAGCTGTAACTCCCTCTCCGCAGACATCCGTGCTGTGGGCTGCCTGCAAACGTTCAACTCCAGGCTCCCCCCACCCACAGAGTGGTACTCATTGTATCGACCCCGGAGGAATGATGGGCTTGAGTCAACCCCTCGAACTATAGTTGAACTCGCAACCATTCCGATTGCGAGCCGTTCGCTCTACCAGCTGAGCGACCGACTGACCTCAATCTCTCACCACAATGGCCATGCCCACGCTACTGCTCATCGTGTGTTGATGGTGATGATGATGATGATCTCACACGCTGTCGCCATACACACGTACACGTCTATAACAACCACATTGCACATCGCGTTGTACCCATCACGTGGGTTCGACTCCTCCTGCAAGGTCAGGATGTTGACCATGCAGGTCACATCCTGACCCACTGCGTATGGTGCGAACAAAGTTCAACATACATACAACGTGCGTGTGCGTTCACCTTTACGAAAAGCTGGGGGGAGGCAATTGCAAACTGTGAATTCCCCCACCCCACCCGCAGGTTGTGGCCCATGTCAGCAGCAATGGGGAGACAAAGACGGCTGGGGTATGCGGCGTTGGTGCTGGCCACATCAGCGCCTGACACGTGCTATGCTGGCGTGCAGATGTGCTCGCTTAACAGCATGCGCTCTGACAATAAACAGATCTTGCTGCGTAGGCGAGCTGTGGCTTGTCCATTGCACCCAACGTCAATAGCAAAGAACTCATCAATAATATGAATTTTAAAAAAAATATTAAATGAAAATAAACCTAGACCCGCGCAGACTGCGATGGTGCGCGCCGGACAGAATCCGCACATCAGAATCGGAATCGTTATTTAGACTGAGGAGGAATCCCATGGGCTGCAAAGCTCTATTCTCACAGATGTCCAGGAGTAGGGGCACGGGGTCAGAAAGTTGCTACAGAAACAACAACAACAAAACCTGATTAAAAAAAAAACACAATGGGAGTGACTAAATAAAGCAAAGGGTAAGGAAGTATGAAAAATGAATGAAACATAGATAAAGTATATCAGCACATAAAGCGTTGTTTACCGTCTTTGTTGTTGGTGTATCTCGTGACTGGGGTGACCTTAAGATGAAATTAAAAACTGAAAACCTGAAGACGTGTATGCGGCAATTGCAGGGAAATCACGGTAGCTACAAGCTCGCTATTTTTATTTTACCAGGTAAGGCGCACTGAGCTGTACAGCTCTTAAGCGACTTGGCCACACGCGATGATAGCTCAACGAAGTGGCTTATCACGCGGAAAATTCATAGCAGCCAAATACTCTTAACGCGTGGTGTTGATTCTAAATGCGGATGGAGGGAAACAACGGAGGACCCGGAGAAAAGATCCACGCGACCGCGGGGAATTCACGTGTCATCCTTGCGAAGAGGCCATGCCAATCTTCTCTGTATCGTTCCAATTTTAGTACACGTACTGCCGGAGGCAGGCAAACTCCAAATATACAGCAGGCATCAGGGTCGGGATCGAACCCATGGCTTCCTGTATACCAGGCGAGGTAGTTAACATCTGCTAGCCACCGTGGTATTGTGTTTCAGCGACGCGTTCAGTGGCACGTGTGTACGTTCAACTTCTTTCGCACCGTACTGTAGCCAACCGCGCTAATCGGAGGTGCTGGAGGTGTTTGCAGAGATTCGGGACGCGGCGAGCACCCGGTTAAATAACCACCACCGCCACCACCACCGCCACCACCACACCGCCGCCGCCGCCCACCACCACCACCACCACCACCGCCACCACCACCACCACCACCACCGCCGCCGCCACCACCACCACCGCCGCCGCCACCACCACCACCGCCGCCACTCGATTGCCAGACGATTGCACTTGCCCCGCGAGGTTGAAAGGAATCGCACCATCCCGAGCGACTTGTTGGAGCGGTGGATCCAAGAGCCAATCGGGAGGATTTCTTCACAACTCTGGCTGTCGCCTGGTGATGCTGGTCGTTGTAATCACCGGCGAACCTTGTCACGGTACTCGAATAGTAAACGATGTCGTGGGTTTTACTCTCCAACACACAAGCGGTGTGCTGGACTCGTGACGGATTGGCACGTTTTGTTGACGTGACGAACCTCGCGAATTGGCCGTGTCTGTTGGTGGCGGGTTTAACGACACATTTGTATTTACGCCATCTAACCCCCCCCCCCCAAAAAAAACCCTCTATTGTGGTGCGAACGGGCTTAGCAAAACATACTGCGCTCCAACTTCATGCGCGTGTGCGTACGGTACACGCAAACGTCACCATGGGAATATCTACTTGTTATTTTGGTGAGTCATTTGGCGAATCACCAAATAATTACGGGGAGCGGTGGCGAATATCCGAAACGGTTCTGGGCCTCTCATAGATCAACTCAGCCTAAAATGAGTACCTGGCGCGGTGTGTAAACATCGCTACTCGGGAGACAAAGGCGGCCGTGGCGTGGTGCTGGCCACCCACCCTCGTAACGCGTGCCGTGCCGGCCTTCGTAGGTGCTACTCGCTAACAGCACTTGCCCCGACAGTCTGTTACAGGCTACACGGGGTGGATCTTCGTTCGTGCGCGTGCGTGCGTGCGTGCGCGTGCGTGCGTGCGCGTGCGTGCGCGTGTGTGTTACGCACGCGCGCGTAGCCGTAATTGTTCTGGTCGCCGAAGTCATTTGGCGGCTCGCCCCTAATGGAAGGGTACATTAATAATTTCCGCCCTCAAATTCCTTTCCGAAAATAAAGCGGCGGCAGAGTTCGGTCCTAATCCCGGATTAGCCCCGAAGCGGTGAGAATGGATCGAGAGTGAACCGACGGTTGCACTATCGGGCGCTCGCCATCAAACTCCGCGCAGATTGAGTTACGTTTTTAAAAGGAAAAGAAAAATTAAATGAAGTTTTTTTTATAAATAAAAATAATACGCTTTGTAATAATGAGATAATAAGATGCGCGTGTCTTGCACATTGGAGAAGGGATAACGGTTTAATGATGTTGGAGAGTAATGTTGCCGTATCGCCAATTCAAATCAGACGTTACTCATAAGAAACAAACAAAGACTCCTTTATGCTTTTTTACGAGTGTTTAACCACGACAATGTCGTAACCACTACAATGGAGTGCCATGGCGGCGAGATGTTGACTACCTCGCCTGGTATGCAGGAGGTCGTGGATTCGATCCCGACGCTGAAGCCTGCTGTATATTTAGAGTTTGCGTGTCTCTCTCTCTCTTTCTCTCATCATCAAGGTGGCTAGGAGATGTTGACTACCTCGCCTGCTATGCAGGAGGTCGTGAGTTCAATCTCGATCTGATGCCTGTTGTATATTTCGAGTTTGCGTGTCTCTCTCTTCCCGTGGTCGCGTGGATTTTTCTCCGGGTCCTCCCGGTTTTTCCCCTTCACGTTTATAATCAACGTCAACACGTTTAGAGTCATTTGGCTGCTATAAATGTCCACGTGATGATGAGCCACTTCGTTGAGCTATCATTTGTGACAGCAGGTCGCTTCTGAGAAAAGAGCTACGCAACTCAGTCGTGGGCCTTACCTAGAAAAAATTAAAATATATTTTATATTTCGATTTAAAGCTTTCGTGACTGCAGGGATTCATCTTCTTGGTTCTTTCGGTAAAGTCACGTAGAAGGGAAGTAATAAAATAATAAAAATAAAACATAATAAAATAATTCTCACGACGTTTCGGCCACAACGCAAGCAGCCGTCCTCAGGTGAAAACCAGGTCCGTCGAGGCGACAGAGCCATTCAGACTCTGTCGCCTCGACGGACCTGGTTTTCACCTGAGGACGGCTGCTTGCGTTGTGGTCGAAACGTCGTGAGAATTATTTTATTATGTTTTATTTTTATTATTTTATTACTTCCCTTCTACGTGACTTTACCGAAAGAACCAAGAAAATATCTTTTAGAGTTTAGTAAAAAAAAAACACACAACCGAATGATTTCAAGACCGTGTTTGGTTTGAAAAACGAGGAGGGGCTCGCTGATGGCACAGGGAGACACGATGCGCCGACTCTCGATTCGAGACGAAGGGGCTTCCAGCCACGGACTTGGAAGGCGTCCATCGATGAGAGAGGGGTTCGTATGTCCAGGAGATGGAGCGACGACATTGAGCAGCTGCCGGCTGGATCGTTACTCCTCGCGAGGCGTGGCGAGGCGAGGCTTTCATCCAGCAGTGGATTGAACTTGGCTGATGATGATGATGATGAGGTCACGACAAATGAATGGCACATGGGTGACTCATTAAAGGCCGTTACAAAAATATAGCAGAAGTGAGGGCGATTGGAGCGTCCATTTCTCATTGTCAAGTTTAAAGGCAAAGAGAGAGAAAGAAAAAATATAAACTGTCATCTGTTTTCGCGGTTGACTGATATCGAAGCAGTTAAATCGCTACGTCGTTTGTTTGTAGGGTAAATATTCTTTCATGGCAAGGATGGAAAGGGGAGAAAAATATAAAAAAGTGTCGGTTTTTTTCTTCCTTTTGAACAAAAAGTGATAAGAGGGAAAGGGGACTGTGTGGGTCATCGTGTAGAATGTGAGTGTGTTTTTGTGCAACTCGTGTGAAGATGTGTGTCTGTGTGTGCGTGACTTGTGCGAGAGTGTGCACGTGTGTGTGTGTCTGTGTGTAGGTTAGATTCCCGCTCACGGCCAACGCCAGTGACGATTATTTGAACCGGTCCTGGGCCTCCCCTAGGTCGACTCAGCCTGAAATGCGTACCTAGTGCGGTGTGTAAACATTGCCACTGGGGAGACAAAGGCGGTCGGGCGTGGTGCTGGCCACCCACCCCCTCGTGTACCGTTCTGGCCTTCTTAGGTGCTCGCTAACAGCACTTGCCCCTACAGTCTGTTAAGGCTACACGGGGGATCTTTGTCTTTTGTCTGTGTGTGGGGGAGCGGTGGTGAAGCAGTTCGCGCGCTGCGCTACGAACCCGACCACCCGGGTTCGATTCCCGCTCACAACCAGTGACGAATATCTCAACCGGTCCTGGGGATCACCTAAGTCGACTCAGCCTCAAATGACTACCTGGTACGGTGTGTAAATATCGCTACTCGGGAGACAAAGGCGGTCGGGCGTGGTGCTGGCCCACCCACCCCCTCGTGTACCGTTCCGACCTTCATCAAAGGTGCTGCTCGCTAACAGCACTTGCCCCGACAGTCTGTTGAAGGCTACACGGGGGATCTTTGCCTGTGCGTGCGCGCGTGTTTTTTCTACGACGTATTCCGCCCGTATTTGACACGATGTGGCTGGCGCGCGACGTGTGAGCAGCTGTTGCTGGGCCATCACGAGGACAAGGTCCCTGCACATTGGGCCCAGCAGGGAGAGGAGCTGCGTGCGCGTGAACACCGCAAACTATTAAAACTATCGGGTTTTTTTTTTGTTAAACTAGGCAAGGCCTCCAACAACCGAGCTGCAATAGCACTTTTTTCAAACGATACCTCAACGAAGTGGCGTGAAAATGTATAGCGGCCAAATTTCCCGTAAACGCGTGATGTGGATAGAGGGTAAACAGCGGAGGACCCAGAGAAAAATCCACGCGGTCATGGGGAGAGAGAGACAGGCAAACTCCAAATATGCAGCAGGCATCAGGGTCCGGGATCGATCCCACGACCTCCTGTATACCAGGCAAGGGAGTTAACATCTCCAAGCCACCGTGGTGATGATGATGATGAGAGACTTAAACTCCAAATACACAGCAGCAGGCGTCAAGGTCGTGATCGAACCCACGACCTCCTGTATACCAGGCGAGGGAGTTAACATCTCCTAGCCACCGTGGTGATGATGATGATGAGAGACTTCAACTCCAAATACACAGCAGCAGGCGTCAGAGTCAGGATCGAACCCACGACCTCCTGTATACCAGGCGAGGGAGTTAACATCTCCAAGCCACCGTGGTGATGATGATGAGAGACTTAAACTCCAAATACACAGCAGCAGGCGTCAGAGTCAGGATCGAACCCACGACCTCCTGTATACCAGGCGAGGGAGTTAACATCTCCAAGCCACCGTGGTGATGATGATGAGAGACTTAAACTCCAAATACACAGCAGCAGGCGTCAGAGTCAGGATCGAACCTACGACCTCCTGTATACCAGGCGAGGGAGTTAGCATCTCCTAGCCATCGCGGCACCCTTGACCGTAGCCCAGCAGCGAGGGATGGTGGATCACTGCAGAGATCCAGAGATACTCCCTTCCCGCGTGCATCGTGGAAGAGCCACATCGCTCGCTCGCCAACAGCAGGTGGTGGAGCAAAAATGTCAATTCCCGATCTGTTCCGTCTGCATGGGATAGAGTGTTTCCCCCTCTCGCACGCGTGGTGTTTCTCCGGGTGCCCCGGTTTCCTCCCACGTGTAAACACCCCTTAATTGGCCGCCTTAACATATAGAGGACCGCAGAACTTGGGAAATTGTTGGTAGTGCGGGCTCATCATCGCGTGGCTGCTGCTGCTGCCTTCTCGCTCGTCTGTGGAGCCACAGACGAGCGAAAAGCTTCTTCTTGGTTCTTTCGGTAAGGTCACGTAGAAGGGAAGTAATAAAATAATAAAAATAAAACATAATAAAATAATATAATAAGCTCTTCGTGTGGAATGAGTGCGACGTTACAATGTCATCGCTTGGGCACCGGAGGCCAATCCAATCTAAATGATGATGATTTAAAAGTGCATAGCTCCAGTGGAATCCAAATATCGGAAGGAAGAGCGTTCCAGACGGACGCTAGATGATGGCCTCCCCGCGAGCGTTACTGTGAGTTACCTGCACCATACTTCGCCACGCTGCTCATTGCGGATTGGCGGTGGGACGAGTTTGGATATCGCTCATCGACGCAATCAGAAGAGAGAGAGAGAGCGGTACAATCAGGCGGTACAATCAGAGAGAGAGAGAGACTTGACTTTTAAACAACTTTTATTGCCGCCAGCAGCAGCAGCACTGGAGGCGATTTCGATTCGAAATACACAAAGTCACCAGCAAACAAATGAAAATAAACGCTACAAATCCACGCGCTGTGGCACTAAAAGCACCGCGCACAACACGAAAGAAAAGCCACGTGGTGGTGGTGGTCATCGCGCACGCCACGGTGACGAGCGAGCGCTTCAGAAGGTGAACACCACGAGGGTGCCGTGCACGCTGGTGCAGAGAGGGGCTTGTCCGGCTCCCCAGCGTTCGAAGAAGACGTGCACATCACCGACATGTGTGTGGTACATGGCGTGCTCCAGCCGGAGCCGCGCCTTAAGCAGGCCTCTGAACACTGGAAGCACAGAGCAGCCGTCAGTGTCACCTTCCAGCATCGTTTTTCTCGTTCTGTACAGAGCGGTACCATCAGGCGGTATGATCAGAAGAGAGAGAGAGAGAGAGCGGAGAGCGACTTTGCCAGTGTTGGCAGTCGTCGGCCGCGAGCCGAGTCACGCCCGCGTGCCCTCGTCACTTCCAAGTCGACACCATGAGCAACATTCCACCTTCAAGGCCACGTTTGGCCGCTACCACTGACAGTCTGACACACGAGCCAGTTGGGCTAATTGCTGCCAAATGCCCATACTGGTTCACTGGCATGTATCAGGGGGTGACGGAGTCGTTTTTTTTTTCTTTTTGGTTCAAACACTGCCTGCCATTTGCTGGTGTTGAGGCTTGGGTTTTTGAAAACACGGCTCCACTGTTTTCCTCTTGGCCCTGGCCCACGACGGCCCAGGTGCGAACACTTTGTGGAAATTTCGCTACGGACTGCGGGGCTTGCTGATGAGTGCCCGAGAACGTGAAACCAGTCCACGACGTTCGCTTCAGCTGAACGACTGCCAACGTCATTGGAGCCCAGTCGACTGAAGCCTCGATTTGTTTTATCTTTGTACTTTTGGCGAACATTGAATTTCGTTTAAAATTCACAACCTTACCGAAAGTGTTCGCATGTAGTGTCCGCTCTTGCTCACGCCAGCAATTCGGCAGCATTGCCCCGACATCGACGGGACCTTGAGCCAGAGGTGGAAATTCCATATTCCAATTGGGCGGGAGGGGACAGTTTGTTTTTTTATAATACACGGGGTGAATATTTCAGCATCGCCACAGATTGGAGCTCATTATTATTCACCCCAGAGATGGGGTTGAGCCTTTGACAACATCACGCTGCCTTAAGTCGCATGGCAACCGAATCATGGTGCTTCATCCTACGCGAAATGACCATCCTCATCATCATCAGCCATAATAAAATCAACTGCTAGATGCAGACCTCCCCAAGCCCCCCCCCCCCCCCCACACACACACGGTCCTACGATGCCACATTATTCAGCTCGGCTTCACATATTTACAGCCAGGAAGAGCCTGTGGAGAGACAACAGCAAAATGATGCGGGTCACAAGGTGGCAAGTGGAAGAAAAGAGATCAAGAGGAATGGGGGGTGGGGGGGGGCGATGTGGTGCGATTGGACACGGGGGCCCGAGGAGCGGCAAGAGAGATGGCGCAGCGTGGAGAAGGTTTGGCAAGGACAGAGGACACCCCCACATGAGTGGGACCAACGCGTGGAAGAAGAAGAAATCATTTTTCAGCAGGCTGCTGCCAGGGCGGTGCTGCTTCGCGTCAACCCAACATTTAGAATCAACGTCACGCGTTTAGAGAGTTTTGCTGCAATACATTTTCCACGCACGATGTTGATGACGTTGAGCCATTTCGGCGAGCTGTCATTTGTGATAGTCAGGTCGCTTCTGGGAAAAATGTGTCTGAAAAGGCACCCCCAAGGAAAACCAGCGCCCTCCTGGGCACCCGTGCAAAAGAGTTTTGCAGCTTCTCGGATTCCTCCAGTAGAAATAAAGACTCTGATTGTGACGGTTCTTGAGACACTTGTCCAGTATTATTCATAATTTAGATGATGATGATGATGATAATGATTTGAAGCTTTCGTGACTACAGGAATCCATACTCTTTGGTTCTTTCGGTAAAGTCACGTGGGTAGAAAAATTAAATAAATCACGACGTTTCGGGCGCAACACAAACGTCCGTCATCAGGTGGGAAAGCGTATGCTTGTGTTGCGCCCGAAACGTCGTGATTTATTTTATTTTATACCTACGTGACTTTACCGAAAGAACCAAAGAGTATGATGATGATAATAATGTTTAGTTTTATACGCGTAAAATTGTGGTTCGTTCAAAATTCCATCTCACATCTGCTGAGGAACCGCAGTCGAACGGGAAGGGAGCATCGGCAGCCACGTGGTCAGTCGCCACTACCGACAATCACCCAAGCTCTGTCGTTCTTTATACATTAAGCTGTTTTCAGCCAATTAATGAGTGCTCGTAATATTACAGCCCGTTGCCAAACCGCTGCTAGGTGAAGACCTCCCCACACCGTAGCGCCCCAGTACTGAAGTTTACACACCGCAACTGGGTTCTCATTTAAGGCCGAGTCGCGGGCAGGAATGTAATTGAGGTCACTGGTGTTCGTAGTGCAGCACGCTAACCGCTGCGCCACCGCTCTTCGTAACAACACCACCGCACAACACTGAGCATCCAACAACATTACGAATACCACCACCATCGCCACCACTAATACCACCACCGCTAACACCACAGCCGCCACCGCCACCACCACCAGCACTACCACAACCATCGCCACCAACGCCACCATGACCACTATTGCCACTATTGCCACCACCACCAGCACCACCGCCACCACTGCCACCACCACCACTGCCACCACCACCACAACCACCACCACCGCCACCACCAACACCACCACCGCTACCGCCGCCTTCACCGCCACTGCCGCCACCACCGCTAGCACCACCGCCACCGATCGTTCCGATTATTTTTGCTCACCAGCGGAGGCAGGCAGGGCTCAACGTCGTGTATGCTGGACGACCACAAGGACGTTTGACCCGGAGCGTGGCTCTGCCAGTGTCATTTGTCTGGCATCTACAGTCGCAGACATCTGCAGTGGCCCCTCGTTGACTCCAGCCGCGCTCAATCTGGACTCTATTTAAAGATCACGGCCCTGCTACGGTTCTCAAAGTGCTTGCTACTTAAGGGCAGGCGGCCGGCAAGAGTTGAATCTGGATCTTGTAATCCACATTCCAAGGAAGTGATTGATTAGAATCGTGGTGGTGGTGGTGGTGGTTATGGGTGCTACTCGCTAACAGCACTTGCCCCAACAGTCTTGTTAAGGCTATACGGGGGATCTTTGTCTTTGTTGGTGGTGGTTGGTGGTGGTGGTCATGGGTGCTACTCGCTAACAGCACTTGCTCCAACAGTCTTAAATTTCGATTTAAAGCTTTCGTGACTGCAGGGATTCATCTTCTTGGTTCTTTCGGTAAAGTCGCGTAGAAGGGAAATAATACAATAATACCTGAGGACGGCTGCTTGCGTTGTGGCCGAAACGTCGTGAGAATTGTATTTTATGATGTTTTATTTTTTATTATTTTATTATTTCCCTTCTACGTGACTTTACCGAAAGAACCAAGAAGACCCAACAGTCTTGTTAAGGCTATATGGGGGATCTTTGTCTTTGTTGGTGGTGGTTGGTGGTGCCGGTGGTGGTGGTTTTCTGTAATTTTCTTTGTCAGTTGTCTGTGTTTCTAATCCAGGTGTGGATAATATGCAGTGATTGAAAACGTTCACCACTAAGTGGTGGTGGTGGTTATTTGTTTTTTCCCCCCTATAATTATTTGTCTTTGGGTTTTGTCAAGGAAAGAAGAGGCCGTTGATGTAATTGATGATCAAGACCACTTGAGGTTTTCGTCATATGCTCATCCGCGCTGTTTATGTTGCACTCAGGGCGATGCGCGTTTGTCGACGATGGGATTTATTTGGGCTCTTCAGAAATAATGATGTTTTCGTTTTCTACAATTGCGTCTCACACAATCGCAGAGGAACCACAGACACGAGCTGGAAAGGTAGCAGCCAGGGAGTGAGCAGGCAACGCCAACAATTGCACCAAGCTCAGAAGTTCATCATATTTATGAAGTTGTTTTTCAGCCGATTCATGAGTGTTTATACTATATAGACATTTGCCAATCCACTGCTGGATGAAGACCTCCGCACAAGGAGTCAAGGGGATCGTCCATAAATGACGTCACGCGATTTTGGACGATTTTTGACCTCCCCCCCCCAAATAAAACATGCTTCAAATCGCTTTAAACTATTGTCATTGTAGTGCGTATTTAATGTGGCGCTGCACTCTGATGTTGTAGGAGAAAACATTTATTTAAAAGTCTATTTAATTAAGCAGAACGTGTTGTCTATATTTATTTAAATTTGTGCATTTTGATGAGACGTCACATTTCTCACCCCCCCCCCCCCCTCGTCACACATCGTCACAAATGTCTGACCCCCCCCCCCCCGCTAGGTGCGTGACGTCATTTATGGACGGCCCCCAATCCCAGGGGGGGCTATGCATCGCGCGCTCTCTGGCACGTTTCAGCGGCCGTCTGGAACGCTCTTCCTTCCGATGCGAGGAAGCCACCGGAGCTATGCACTTTGAAACCATCATCGAGATTGACAAACTCATTCATTTAGAACGGCTTTTTGTGCGTAGTTTTCTGTCCTTCCCAGGCACCTCCGATTAGCGCGGTTGGCTACGTACGGTGTGAAAGAAGTTCAACATGCTGACAGACATGGGAAGCATCTATACATCACAAAACGTGTTACCCTTTATGGCAATAAAACAGGAGGTGTTACGATGTTCAAACACCAAATTTAAAAAAACCTCTTCGGAGGAATGAAGTCTGCAATCACCGCACGTACTTGTTGTGAACACGCAAACAAACATGCTCAGGCATAGATAGGAAACCCGACTACAAAACGCGAGTACGAGGGGGTCAATACTTTATCCCGTACCCATGGGACAGATGGATGTGAGTCCGCACTTTGCTGTACCACCTTCACCTGGCGAGCCAGGGCACGGCCACTCGTCGATGCCCACCAGCATAAATAGACGCTCCAAGAGTGGTGGTGTTTCATTTAGACGCTGTCGCCTCGACAGACCTGGTCTTCACCTGAGGACGGCTGCTTGTGTTGTGGCCGAAACGTCGTGAGAATTATTTTATTATGTTTTGTTTTTATTATTTTATTACTTCCCTTTTACGTGACTTTACCGAAAGAACCAAGAAGATGAAAAAAATGTAAATCAATCAAAGACTTTAATTTTGATTGAAAGCTTTCGTGACTGCAGGGATTAAAATAATACAAATAATATAAATATAAAACGAATTTTCTTGCCGTGGATTTCACACCTGATTACGATTGCTTGTGTTGCAGTGGAAACGTCGTGAGAATTTTTATTGTTTAATATTTATAATATTTTATTATTTCCTTTCTACGTGACTTTACCGAGAGAACCAAGAATATCATATCAATCAAAGACTTCCCCAACATTTGTGTGTGTGTGTATGTGCGTTGATCCACTAACCCTCGCCGCTGCTGCTGCTGCCTCCACAGTACCGGCTTACAGACAGTCAAACTCGCAGCAGCAGTACAGCCCCTACCACCACCACCCGAAAATGACGAGTTTAGTTCAATCATCCGAACACCGATTAACGACGGTGACGAATCGGGTGTGAAACGGCATGTTTCACTCTGGGTATATTTAACCCTTTTTTCCATTTTTCTTTCACCCAGCATCATTAACAACCTCGATGCCATTAGCGGCAGATGTGAACGCGTGGCTTTGCTCTCGGCGTAATTTCCCACACCTTTGCACCCTTGGGGGTCACAATTAAGAGGCTCATTACCTCGAGGTCCAAATGTATTCCAAATGGGAATGAAAGGCATTCCGACTGGAAGGTGTTCTCATGGTGCACGGCGGAGCATTGATGCTGTTTGTTAAGAGAGTTGTGCCCTGTAAAGACAAACAACTAAACTTTTATTTTTATTTTATCAAGTAAGACCCCACTGAGCTACTATAGAGCTCGTTTTCAGAAGCGACCTGGCCACAGATGATAGCTCAACGAAGTGGGCTTATCGTTACGTGGGAATTTATAGCGGCCGAATTACTCTAAAACTCGCGTGATGATATCGATTCGAAACGCGAAGGGAAAACCCGGAGGACGCGGTTGAAAATCCACCGCAAACTCGAAATATACAGCAGCAGGCGTCAGGGTCGAACCCACGACCTCCTGTGTACCAACACAGAGACACACAGAGACAACACAGAGACACAGAGAGAGACACACAACATAGACACACAGAGACAAGACAGAGACACAGAGAGAGAGACACAACACAGAGACACACAGAGACAACACAGAGACAAACAGATAGAGAGAGATACACAACAAAGACACACAGAGACAACACAGAGACACAGAGAGAGACACACAACACAGAGACACACAGAGACAACACAGAGACAAACAGATAGAGAGAGACACACAACAAAGACACACAGAGACAACACAGAGACACAGAGAGAGACACACAACACAGAGACACACAGAGACAACACAGAAACAAACAGATGGAGAGAGACACAACAAAGACACACAGAGACAACACAGAGACACAGAGAGAGACACACAACACAAAGACACACAGAAACAACACAGAGACACACAGAGACACACAAAGACACAGAGAGAGAGACACACAACATAGGCACACAGAGACAACACAGAGACACGCAGATACACACAAAGACACACAGAGAGAGACACACAACATAGACACACAGAGACACACAGAGACACACAAAGACACACAGAGAGAGACACACAACAAAGACACACAGAGACAACACAGAGACACAGAGAGACACACAACATAGACGCACAGAGACAACACATAGACACAGAGAGAGACACACAATATAGACACACAGAGACAACACAGAGACACAGAGAGAGACACACATTTGAAGTCACAGAGATGTACGTGCAGCCCTTGGCAAGCGAACAGTTGTTGTTGTTGTTTGTTTGTTTGTTTTTGCCGGCTAACATTGCGATTTGACTTTCGAATGTCTGACACGCGTGTCGTACACTTCGCACTTAGGGGTGCACCTTTTTGCCAAATGCAGCTTTCAAGAAAAATAATCCCGAGCTGGTGAAGGCTGCGGCTTATTTTTTCTCTGTGCGCTTCCATTTATTTTAGCTTTTTTTTGAAACTTTTTTTTTATTTACCCAACGAGGAATTTTCCAAACACGCCAAGTTATGGACCTTCCTTTAAAAAAAAAACTAACTAACTCAAATAAAAAGACACACACACACAAGGCGGTGGGTGGGTGGGTGATAGAAGAGGCTTTCAAGGTTTGCAAAGTTTCGCCACCCAAAACGGAAATGTGTGGGGAGCCTCTCGCAGCGAAGGGGGCAAACCCCTACAGCGGTCGATCGGCATCTCACATGCAGTGAAGAGGTGGGTGGCGGGGGACTATCACTGCCATCGATGACTTCAAGCCGGCGTGGAAGAGTAGACCAAATACACCCTAAATTTCGATTTAAAGCTTTCGTGACTGCAGGGATTCATCTTCTTGGTTCTTTCGGTAAAGTCACGTAGAAGGGAAATAATAAAATAATAAAAATAAAACATAATAAAATACAATTCTCACGACGTGTTGGCCGCAACTCAAGCAGCCGTCCTCAGGTGGAGAGCAGATCTGTCTGAGAGCAGGTCTGTCGAGTAGACAGAGTCAAGCTCTCCACCTGAGGACGGCTGCTTGCGTTGTGGCCGAAACGTCGTGAGAATTATTTTATTATGTTTTATTTTTATTATTTTATTATTTCCCTTCTACGTGACTTTACCGAAAGAACCAAGAAGACAAATAAACCCTCTCGAGGTCATGGCGGAGGTTTCCTTCTGCTGGCGGTCGTGTCGAGCGGAGCACTTTCGGGGGCCTCCGATAAACGTTTCGTGCCGCAGCCTGAATCGTTGAGAAAACTGACAAAAAGCAGCAACTCATTGCGCCTTGCTTGTGGATCAGTGTGAGTCGTGGGGAGCGGTGGTGCAGTGGTTAGCGCTACGCTGCGAACCTGGCGACCCGGATTCGATTCCCGCTCACGGCCAACACTGGTGACGATTGTCTGAACCGGTCCTGGGCCTCCCCTAGGTCGATTTAGCCACAAATGAGTACCCGGTGCGGTGTGTAAACATCGACGCTGGGGAGACAAAGGCGGTCGGGCGTGGTGTTGGGCACCCACCCCCTCGTGTGCCGTGCCGCTAACAGCACCTACAGTCTGTTAAGGCTATACGGGGGATCTTTGTCTTTGTAGTAAAACATACACGGATGTCCATTCGTCTCTCCACGGTAGTTGGGTGGTGATGATGATGATGGTCGTGATGATGATGGTGGTGGTGATGGTGGTGGTAATGATGACGATGGTGGTGGTGATGATGGTAGTGGTAATGACGACGATGATGATGGTGGTGTTAAATGTGTAGATTTGTTAAAAATCAAGCAGTTGTGGGTTATCAAGTTTTTATTTCTCCCCAGGACACGGCTCGACGATGACACTTTTAATTTATTTAATTGGCTAAGCTCCGCCGAAGCATCAATAGCGCGCGTGGACCAAATCCTCACACGAGCCCCGATGCAGTGCAGCAATAGCCCGTCGGAGGCCGTCGGACTGCAAAAAGGGCTGCGTGCAGAACGAGAGAGAGCGAGAGAGTGAGCGAGAGAGTGAGCGAGAAAGAGAGCGAGAAAGAGAGCGAGAGAGTGAGCGAGAGAGTGAGCGAGAGAGTGAGCGAGAGAGTGAGCGAGAGAGTGAGCGAGAGAGTGAGCGAGAGAGTGAGCGAGAGAGTGAGCGAGAGAGTGAGCGAGAGAGTGAGCGAGAGAGTGAGCGAGAGAGTGAGCGAGCGAGAGAGTGAGCGAGAGAGTGAGCGAGAGAGTGAGCGAGAGAGTGAGCGAGAGAGTGAGCGAGAGAGTGAGCGAGAGAGTGAGCGAGAGAGTGAGCGAGAGAGAGAGTGAGCGAGAGGTGGGGGTTTTACATAAAGCTAAGTTTGAAAAAAAAAAATTTACGAAATGATGAACGAAGCAAAGTGCCGAATACACCGAGCATATTCTTGTTTCCATTGATCGTAAAAAAAAAAGAGAGAGCAACACGCGTGCAAATTACATCCAGTTCCAAACACTTCCCACTTCAGCTTCCTTCCTGAGCCCTGGCAATTACGGAGAGAGGGGAGGCAGGGAGAGAGTGGAGGGAGACAGAGAGAGAGAGGAGGGAGAGAGGGAGGGAGGGATGCCGAGTGGAGGGAGAAGGCAAGGAATGGGGTGGGGGGGGTGACGATTGATTGGGAGGTCACTCCAATTTGGGATGAAAGTGGGAAAACATTTTCACGTTCGCCCACTTAGAAGCACGGTCCTCGTTATTTATTTTCTATCCGTGAATAAGAACGTTCGGTCGACCGTTCATTTTGGGCACCACGGACACGAGATGTTAACTACCGCACCTGGTACACAGGAGGTCGTGGGTTCGATACCGACCCTGACGCCTGCTGCTGTATATTTGGAGTTTGAGTGTCTCTCTCTCTCATCATCACGGTGGCTATGAGATGTTAACTACCGCACCTGGTACACAGGAGGTCGTGGGTTCGATACCGACCCTGACGCCTGCTGCTGTATATTTGGAGTTTGAGTGTCTCTCTCTCTCATCATCACGGTGGCTAAGAGATGTTAACTACCGCGCCTGGTACACAGAAGGTCGTGGGTTCGATACCGACCCTGACGCCTGCTGCTGTATATTTGGAGTTTGAGTATCTCTCTCTCTCATCATCACGGTGGCTATGAGATGTTAACTACCGCACCTGGTACACAGGAGGTCGTGGGTTCGATACCGACCCTGACGCCTGCTGCTGTATATTTGGAGTTTGAGTGTCTCTCTCTCTCATCATCACGGTGGCTATGAGATGTTAACTACATCGCCTGGTACACAGGAGGTCGTGGGTTCGATACCGACCCTGACGCCTGCTGCTGTATATTTGGAGTTTGAGTGTCTCTCTCTATCATTATCACGGTGGCGAGGAGATGTTAACTACCTCGCCTGGTACACAGGAGGTCGTGGGTTCGATACCGACCCTGACGCCTGCTGCTGTATATTTGGAGTTTGAGTGTCTCTCTCTATCATTATCACGGTGGCGAGGAGATGTTAACTACCTCGCCTGGTACACAGGAGGTCGTGGGTTCGATACCGACCCTGACGCCTGCTGCTGTATATTTGGAGTTTGAGTGTCTCTCTCTCTCATCATCACGGTGGCTAAGAGATGTTAACTACCGCGCCTGGTACACAGAAGGTCGTGGGTTCGATACCGACCCTGACGCCTGCTGCTGTATATTTGGAGTTTGAGTGTCTCTCTCTATCATTATCACGGTGGCGAGGAGATGTTAACTACCTCGCCTGGTACACAGGAGGTCGTGGGTTCGATACCGACCCTGACGCCTGCTGCTGTATATTTGGAGTTTGCGTGTCTCTCTCTCTCATCATTACGGTGGCTAGGAGATGTTAACTACCTCGCCTGATGTACAGGAGGTCGTGTGTTCGATACCGACCCTGACGCCTGCTGCTGTATATTTGGAGTTTGAGTGTCTCTCTCTCTCTCTCATAATCACGGTGGCTATGAGATGTTAACTACCGCACCTGGTACACAGGAGGTCCTGGGTTCGATACCGACCCTGACGCCTGCTGCTGTATATTTGGAGTTTGAGTGTCTCTCTCTCTCTCATCATTACGGTGGCTATGAGATGTTAACTACCGCACCTGGTACACAGGAGGTCCTGGGATCGATACCGACCCTGACGCCTGCTGCTGTATATTTGGAGTTTGAGTGTCTCTCTCTCGTTCTCCCCGTGGTCGCATGGATTCTTCTCCGGGTCCTCCTTCGGCATGCGGACGCTCATTTTCCCCTCGGTTAAATAACGATTTGCCCCGCTCCCACCCCCCTTTTCCCCCTAAATGTGTTTCCATTTGTGCCATCGTCATTACGCAACTTCTAGAGCCAGGTCTGGGTTGCAACGTTGCAGAAGGCGGCATGTGGTTCTCCGTAGGGTCTCGCCCGGCAAAATAAAGTTACGCTGCTGTCATTATTGTCCGTGAACACATCACGTGGAGTGTGCGGAATGTCATCAGTGTCTCGATTTAAAAGCTTTCGTGACTGCAGGGATTCTTATTCTTGGTGCTTTTGGTAAAGTCACGTAGAAGGGAAATAATAAAATGATAAAAATAAAACATTACAAAAATTCTCACTTTATTATGTTTTATTTTTATTATTTTATCATTTCCCTTCTACGTGGCTTTACCGAAAGAACCAAGAATATGTTGTCAATGTCGTTTAGTTAATTTGGTTGAACCCCAGAGGTGAGGGCTCAAGTGACCAGTGATAAATGTCACTTGCACGGGCGACCCGGGGCAAGACCCCAACTTCTAGTTCAAGTAAGCGATCAGTGCCAAAATAAAAAATAAAAACCGCGGTACAGAAATAAAAACAAAAAAATTAAAATATACATTTTGATTTAAAGCTTTCGTGACTGCAGGGATTCACATTCTTGATTATTTCGGTAAAGTCACGTAGAAGCGAAATAATAAAATATTAAAATTTTTCAAACAATACAAATTCTCACGACGTTTCGACTGCAACACAAGCAATCATCATCAGGTGTGAAATCTACAGCAAGAAATTTTATTTTATTTTCTTGCTGTGGATTTCACACCTGATGATGATTGCTTGTGTTGCAGTCGAAACGTTGTGAGAATGTTTATTGTTATATATTTATATTATTATTTCCCTTCTACGTGACTTGACCGAAAGAACCAAGAATAACTAAAATATAGTATGAAAAATAAGAATAGATTTTACCTTTTCTGGCAATTAAACAGGGGTTGTTAAGATGTTCAAAAAAATAAATAAATAGCTTTCGCGAGGAATCAAGTCTGCATCAACCACACGTACTTGTGGTGAACATGCAAACAGACATGCTCTGATAATTGGTATGCTAATCTCTCACACTACAATAGCCACTTACACAGCCTCAGGCAGACCATCTCTATCCCCGCACTCTCTCCCTGAGGCTGCACCCATCTCAGGCCTATAACACATTCCTGCGGAGGGAGCTGGTAGGAACATTGGGTTGCTCGGTCAATGGCCTGCAGGGTCAACGGCGGCGTGGTGTATTCCGCACATATGGCCGACTGTGAGGGCGGGCACAAGCCGGCGTGAGTAGGTTAAACGTTGAGTTTTATAAGGGCACCACGGGGTGACCAGCCCCTCCCCACCCAGCCCCACCCCTCCCACCCCCCCACCCAGCCCCACCCTCCCCACCCAGCCCCTCCCCACCCTCCCCTCCCTACCCAGCCCCTCCCCTCCCTCCCCACCCAGCGGAGGGCAGAACCGATGCAGACTTTACTCAGCCACTGACTGATCGCCGTGAACGGGAATCAAACTCACGGAGGTCAGGTTTTTCAGGAGCCGTGTATTCAACTTTGCACCACCCATACAACCCATCCAAACCCCCCTCTCCACATGCACCCAACCCCCAGGGCCGAATGATAATTGGTAAATTTTGAGAAAGTGAAAAAAAATTTAAAATATGCAATAATTGACAAAAAATAAAGCAGCCACACAACCGAAATGCAGTGCAATGGCCTATGAATGATACTTATATTTGCCTCAAAAAATAAATATTCTGGATAATGTACGGCTCAACGCGCGACATATTGCAGGAGCGGAGAGGTAAGTTGATATAGGACGTCAATTTAAGGCGGCCTTATATTTTCATTGCAGTTATAGGAGCCTGAAACAAGGCACACATTGGAAATTAACCATCCCCATGCCTCTACTTGTCAAGTGAGCTGTGTGTTTTGGACGGGAAAAGGGGACAATCTAGCCCAACAGGTCTGAAATAACACCCTTCTCTTCGTCACCGCGGATTTCAAATTCGTAAAATAAATATGAAGGATTTTCTATGAATGTTCACGTTGCGAGCAGGAAGGCAGACAGGCGTAGAGAGAGAGAGATATTTTAAATAAGTACAACCCGTAAAAACAAAGTTTTTCACTATAAATTCTTTATATGCGTGGCGGCTAGAGTCCTCTCGTCCTCTGGCTTGAGATGGCTGCCACCTATGGGTCAGATGATTGTCTGCCAGCATTAAGCAATAGGTAATTAAATATTTATTTATTTTTCCCTAAACAGTGTAACATTTTGGAAGAAAATTTTCACGAAAATTAATTGTCACGCACAACGAGTCTGTGTGGAAAATGTCAGCTCGATTGGATCACGGGAAGTGGGTTAAAAAACGACCGAAAGATTTGCACGGTCGTAAGCAAGCAAGCACGCAAGCAAGCAAGCAAGCGAACTTAATATAAAGGATTTAAAAATACCACTTTTCTTTTGCCCTATATTTCTTTGGCGGTCATTGACGTTTATTGTAGGATTCACCGAAAGATATTGAGAGCGTTGATTCCAGCGGAGTGGAATCGTCAGCCCAGGGGCCAGCGTGTGCAAGGTGTCTGACATGCGTTTGTTGTGGCAGATTGAATCAATAACAAACAAACAAAACATCAAAATAACGTACTCAAAATATGGTGCTTTTCGACCAACTACAATTCGACTTCAAGGTCAAAGATAAAACGACCGAGTGGGGAAACGAGGAACGGTTGAAGGGCACTTCCAGGAGACAGTCACAGAGGAGATGGAGCGATTAAATCAGCTCGTATGCAGGCGCCGATCGCAGGATCGTAAGACACGAGTGCGGCTTGGGATGCCTTCATCCAGCGGTGGATCAATCTTGGCTGATGATGATAATGTTCTAAAGGTCTTGGCTGATTATGAAGTGTTTTGTTGTGGGTTTTGTTATACTCGGTCAAAGACTTAAAAGGTCAAGCGGCTAGCGAACGCGCGCGTGACTATCACAGATAAGAATGAATGTGCTTCATGAAGTGAGCAAGGTTATGAAAGCTTGGGGGGGGGGGGGTGGGGGAAGAAATGATGGGGAGGGAATTCCAAAGTGGAGCGGTGCGAGGGAAGAAGCAGAAAGAAGAGTGTCGTGATCTGCGGTGTGGTGAGTGAGTGAGCGGGTGAGTGAGTGGGTGAGTGGGTGAGTGAGTGGGTGAGTGAGTGAGTGAGCGGGTGAGTGAGTGAGCGGGTGAGTGAGTGCGTGGGTGAGTGAATAGGTGAGTGAGTGAGTGGGTGAGTGAGTGGGTGGGTGAGTGAGTGGGTGAGTGAGTGAGCGGGTGAGTGAGTGGGTGAGTGAGTGGGTGAGTGAGCGGGTGAGTGAGTAGGTGAGTGAGTGAGCGGGTGAGTGAGTGGGTGAGTGGGTGAGTGGGTGAGTGAGTGGGTGGGTGAGTGAGTGGGTGGGTGAGTGAGTGGGTGGGTGAGTGAGTGAGTGGGTGAGCGAGTGGGTGGGTGAGTGAGTGGGTGGGTGAGTGAGTGGGTGAGTGAGTGGGCGGGTGAGTGAGTGGGTGAGTGAGTGGGTGAGTGAGTGGGTGAGTGAGTGAGCGGGTGAGTGAGTGGGTGAGTGAGTGAGTGGGTGGGTGAGTGAGTGAGCGGGTGAGTGAGTGGGTGGGTGGGTGAGTGAGCGGGTGAGTGAGTGGGTGAGTGAGTGAGTGAGTGGGTGGGTGGTGAGTGAGTGGGTGAGTGAGTGAGCGGGTGAGTGAGTGGGTGAGTGAGTGAGTGGGTGAGTGGATGAGTGAGTGGGTGAGTGAGTGAGCGGGTGAGTGAGTGAGTGGGTGAGTGAGCGGGTGAGTGAGTGAGTGGGTGAGTGAGTGAGTGAGTGAGTGGGTGAGTGAGTGAGCGGGTGAGTGAGTGGGTGAGTGAGTGAGTGAGTGGGTGAGTGAGTGGGTGAGTGAGTGGGTGAGTGAGCGGGTGAATGAGTGGGTGAGTGAGTGGGTGAGTGAGTGGGTGAGTGAGTGAGTGAGTGGTGAGTGAGTGAGTGGGTGAGTGAGTGGGTGAGTGAGTGAGTGGGTGAGTGAGTGGGTGGGTGAGTGAGTGGGTGAGTGAGTGAGCGGGTGAGTGAGTGGGTGAGCGGGTGAGTGAGTGGGTGAGTGAGTGAGCGGGTGAGTGAGTGCGTGGGTGAGTGAGTAGGTGAGTGAGTGAGCGGGTGAGTGGGTGAGTGGGTGAGTGAGTGGGTGAGTGAGTGGGTGAGTGGGTGAGTGGGTGAGTGAGTGGGTGAGTGAGTGAATGAACGGGTGAGTGAGTGGGTGAGTGAGTGAGTGCGTGGCTGAGTGAGAAAGTTGGTGAATGGGTGAATGAGTGAGTGGATGAGTGAAGTGAATGGGTGAGTGAGAGGTTAGGTGAATGAGTGAGTGAGCGGGTGAGTGAGTGAGCGGGTGAGTTGGTGAGTGAGTGAGTGAGTGGCTGAGTGAGAAAGTTGGTGAATGGGTGAATGAGTGAGTGGGTGAGTGAAGTGAATTGGTGAGTGAGAGGATAGGTGAATGAGTGAGTGAGTGGGTGAGTGAGTGAGTGGGTGATTGCAAAAGTGGCTGAATGGGTGAGTGAGTGGGTGAGTGAGAAAGTGGGTGAGTGAGTGAGTGAGTGACTGGGTGAGTGAGTGGGTGAGTTGGTGAGTGAGTGGGTGAATGGGTAAGTGAAAGAGTGGGTGAGTAAGAGAGTGGGTGAATAATTAATGGGTGAGCGAGTGGGTGAATGGGTGAAGATTGGGTGAGTGGGTTAGTGGGTGAGTTGCTGAGTGAGTTGGTGAGTGCGTGAGTGAGTGGGTGGGTGAACGGGTGAGTGAGAGTGTGGGTGAATGATTAATGGGTGAGCGAGTGGGTGAATGGGTGAAGAGTGGGTGAGTGGGTGGGTGTCTGGCAAAACAACCCCGTACCTCCTTGTGGTGCCGGACGGGCAACGCTGTCGTGTGCAGTTCCGTGGTGGGAGGGCCAATTCCGATAGGATTTTCCCCTCATGGCATTTGTAACCACCACAGCGGCTAAATGGGGGCTCTGGACGGGTGTGAGGGGCTAGTAACCCCTCAACCTTCAATTAATTACCACTAAACCATGTCGAAAATATCTAATAAATTAGCTTGTGCCGGAGGCCCCGGGGGGGCAGACGTCTATGACGTCTCCTGGCCAAACTGAATATTTACCCTCGGGGCTCCTCCAGAAACAACATAAAAACACTTCGTGTGGCCACGTGGAATGTTCGAACGCTCACTGCGGAGGAGAGGCTGCCACTCCTCTGTCGGGAGCTGGACCGGTACCGCCTGGATCTCTGTGGTATTCAGGAGGTCCCGGTGGACCGGTTCTGGCTCCTGCCACCATGAGGGGTGGAAAGTCCTCTACTCGGGGCAGGAGACTGCCAAACAACTGGGTGTGGCTCTTCTTCTGAACAAAATAATGAAGGGGGCGTGGGAGCGTGGTGGTGAGGTGTGGGAAGCTGTAAGCCCCAGGCTACTTTGGGCTCGCCTTCCCATCAACCGGAGGCGAGGAGTGGTGGTCGTGGTTACTTATGCCCCCACTTAAGACGAACATCCGTGGAGGGATGCAGGCAAGACCGATGAGTCAGATGCCTTCTATGACCTCCTGTCACAGGTGCTCGCTAAAGTGGCCCCTCGGGATAGAGTCATCTTGTTGGGTGACTTCAATGCCCGAGTTGGTCATGATGCTGGCACCTGGTCTGGAGTGATTGGAAGACATCGGCCAGATCAGCTCACTAACAACGGCAGGAGGCTGCTAGATTTTTGTGCAGCCCATGGGCTTGTAATTACCAACACGCTGTTCTGGCATCGGCACATCCACACTACATCATGGATGCATGCCGGGCCCAAGCAAGAACATCTGCTGGACTACATAGTGACAGAACAGCGGATGCGGGCCCATGTCCTTGAAACCAGGGCCTACCGTGGAGCTGATCTGCCCGCTGACCGTCGACTTGTCATCTTAGATGCGCCTGCTATTCTTCCACTCCGGTGCTGGGTGTACACCCAGGACCCCATCCAAACCCAAAGTGGCCTGGTCTCAGCTAGCTGATGAAAGTTGTAAGCGAGAATTTCATCATCACTTGCAGCTGGGGTTGGCATGGTCCCCCACTCCTCCTGATGTCGAGGGCAAATGGGCGAGGTTTAGGACTGTGGCTCATGCAGGTGCAATGGCTGCTTTTGGGTACGTGGTCCAGACCTCCCAGAGACCCTGGCTGACAGAAGAGGTGTTCAAGCTGGCTGAGAAAAAGCGACAGGCCCACTCTCTTCGGCTCCATCATCCCACATCAGAGAATGAGGCTTACCGCAGCCTTCGCTCGGAGGTTCGGAGAACCGTGAGGAGCTGTAATGATGGGTGGTGGTCGCGGGTTGCTGAGGAGATGGAGTCTGCCTCAGTGGCCCGTGATCACAAATTACTCTTTAACTCCATCACAAAAGTAACCTGCAGCGCCACACCTATTACCATCATTAGGGGAAAGAACAGTGATCCAGTCTTTGACACCCAGGAACAGGTAATGCAGATTTGCTGAGTATTTCTGTGAGAGCCTGGGGGAGGGGAAATCCCTCAGTCAAGAAAATATCGTGGGACAAAGTGGGGATGACCCTGCTGAGGCTGCGGTGTCTCAAATATTGGAAGAAGTCACCACCTGTGAGTGGCTGACTGCGGTGGCATCTGTTTAGGAAGTACTGAAGGCGATCCGGAGTCTGAGACCAGGAAAGACACCGGGCAGAGATGATCTTCCAAGCAAAATGCTGAGGGAGGGTGGCGTTTGTGCAGAGACTGCCCTACATGACATCATAACAACAGTCTGGACCGCTGGACGGGTTCCGCAGAATTGGAAGTATGCCCTGGTGGTACCCCTCTTTAAGAAGGGGGACCGCACAAACTGTGACAACTACAGGGGCATCTCACTCCTCAGTGTGACGGGAAAGGTCCTGGCAAGGATTATTTAACATCGCCTTGCTAGGCACGCTGAGGAGAGGCTTGCGAGCAGAGCGCAACGAGCAGAGCGCCGGGTGGCTAAGACACAGCAAGTGCATCAGCCAGTCGTCTAAGTCAGTCGACCTGTGTCATCTGGGTCTGCCCCGTGACCTCCTGCCAGCGGGCGTTCGACACTTCACGTGGCTTCAAGGTGCACATGGCCTGGCACAAGCGTTGTGGTGACGTCACCGCCACTTAGTGGCGAATGCCGGTTGTTGTTGTTGTGGTTGTGACCTGCAGGGTGGTGATTGACCCCGGATGGAAGAGACGAAACGTGCGGTCTGGTAGTGGAAGAACCAACGAGTGCAGTTCACGGCAGAGGTAACCATAGCAGCGACAGCAGAGACGAAAGAGTGACAAGAATAAATGGTACCAATCTATCGACCCCGGGAGGGATGATGGGCCGAGTCGGCACACGACTGGAATTTCAACTTGCAATTTTACGACTTTAGGGGGTTTCGCAGGAACGTGGAAAATGAACGAGGAGAATGAGTGAAGAGATTGAACGTGGAGAATGAATTAGGAGAATGAACGAGGAGAGAGAATGAGAACGAACGAGATTGAATGAGAATGAACGAAGAGAGTGAACGAAAATTCATTAGGAGAATGAACGAGGTGAATGAACGAGGAGAATGAACGAGAATGAACGAGAAGAATGAAGGAGGAGGATGAATGAGGAGAATGAACGAGGAAAGTGAACGGAGAGAATGAATGAGAATGAATTAGGAGAGTGAATGAAGAGAATGAACAAAGAAGATGAACGAGGAGAATGAATGAGGAGAGTGCATGAGAAGAATGAACGAAGAGAACGAACGAGAATGAATTAGGAGAGTGAATGAAGGGAATGAACGAAGAAGATGAACGAGGAGAATGAATGAGGAGAGTGCATGAGGAGAATGAACGAAGAGAATGAACGAGAATGAATTAGGAGAATGAATGAGGAGAATGAACGAGAAGAATGAACGAGGAGAATGAACGAAAATGAATGAGGAGATGAATGAGCAGAATAAACGGGGAGAATGAATGATAAGAATGAATGAGGAGAATGAATGAGGAAAATGAACGAAAAGAATGAACGAGGAGAATGAACGAAAATGAATGAGGAGAATGAATGAGCAGAATAAACGGGGAGAATGAATGAGGAGAATGAACGAAAATGAATGAGGAGAATGAATGAGCAGAATAAACGGGGAGAATGAATGAGGAGAATGAACGAAAATGAATGATGAGATGAATGAGGAGAATGAACGCACCTTTCAATGTACAACTGTAGTCACGCCCGCGGGGCATGTACATGTAACAACATCTATGACGCCTGCACACTACTTTGGCAGTGATAAAAACGCCCGCCAGTGCCATTAAGATTAAAAAAAAAGTATTTGGCAAGATGTTTTGAAGGGAGATTGTGTGTCTCTTCAGGCTATGCCAAAAAAAATCCTTGTAAAATGCCGAGGTTGAAACCTGGTCAAAATCCAAACTGCTTGTGTGTGTGTCTGTGTGTGTCTTTGTGTGTGTGTGTCTGTGTGTGTGTCTGTGTGTGTCTGTGTGTGTGTGTCTGTGTGTGTGTGGCTGTGTCTGTCTGCGTGTGTGTGTCGGTGTGTGTCTTTGCGTGTGTGTCTGTGTGTGTCTGTGTGTGTCTGTGTGTGTCGGTGTGTGTCTGTGTGTCTGTGTATGTCTGCGTGTGTGTGTCTGCGTGTGTGTGTCTGCGTGTGTGTGTCTGTGTGTGTGTGTCTGCGTGTGTGTGTCTGTGTGTGACTGTCTGCGTGTGTGTGTCTGTGCGTGTGTCTGTGTGTGTGTGAGTATGCGTGTGTGTGTCTGCGTGTGTGTCTGTCTGCGTGTGTGTGTCTGCCTGTGTGTGTCTGCGTGTATGTGTGTGTGTCTGCGTGTGTGTCTGTGTGTGTCTGTGTGTGTGTCTGTGTGTGTTTGTGTGTGTGTCTGTGTGTGTGTGTCTGTGTGTGTGTGTGAGTATGCGTGTGTGTGTCTGCCTGTGTGTCTGTCTGCGTGTGTGTGTCTGCCTGTGTATGTGTCTGCGTGTGTGTATGTGTATGTGCGTCTGCGTGTGTGTCTGTGTGTGTCTGTGTGTGCCGTGCCGGCCTTCACACATGTGCTCGCTAACAGCACTTGCCCCAGCAGTCTTGTTAAAGGCTACCCGGGGGTTCTTTGTCTTTGTGACCACATCAGTGGTGTCTCTTCTCCGCAGGGTTCTTGGCTCGGATCACTGAATGAGTTTCATTAAAGTGCGCGACGGGCCTTTCATCTATTTATCATTTATCTATCGTTTATTTGAATACTACTCATAGGTAAATACAAAAAACACAAACCCCCCCCCCGTATTAGCCTTTTAACAGGCTGCCGGGGGGCAAGTGGGTGGTGCCCCCCAAGCACAGCGCCCGGCCGCCTTTGTCTTCCCAGCGGCGATGTTTTTTGCTAAGTCGACCTAGGGGAAATGTTGCCAAGCCGCTTGAATTACGGCTCCAACGAGCGGATGAAGAAGCCAACGTTTGTGTGGCTCGCCACAAGGCGCCGAAATGCCGAATACGAAACAAATGTTGGCATCTTTCAATAGTTAAGATGTCTAAACGTTTGAAAGGGTCGGTTTAGTCCCACAAGCAAGTGAACTTTGTAGTATTCATTAAAATAAAAAAAATATTTGTTGTACATATTATTTCGATTTAAAGCTTTCGTGACTGCAGGGATTCATCTTCTTGGTTCTTTCGGTAAAGTCACGTAGAATGGAAATAATAAAATAATAAAAATAAAACATTAAATAATTCTCACGACGTTTCGGCCACAACGCAAGCAGCCGTCCTCAGGTGGAGAGCAGGTCTGTCGAGTAGACAAAGTCGACGTGACTTTACCGAAAGAACCAAGAAGATGAATCGTTAAGCTGTCTAAACGATTGAAAGGGTCGGTTCAGTCCCACAAGCAAGTTTACTTTGTAGTATTCATTAAAATCGAGTTTTTTTGTACATATCATTATGATTAAGTGTGTTCATGAAGATTACTTTGTAACGGTTGTTGCCAGGGTCGGATTAAGATTTTGTAGGCCCCTGAGCTCCAGGGTACTGTGAGCCCCCCCCCCCCCAGTAATATTTTCAAAAGGAAAACAAAGTTAAAGAAAAATAAAATGTATTTTTACAAGGCTAACAACAAATAAAATTCTGCATTCACGAATGAAATCACTTTTCACTTCATCTTCTTGGTTCTTTCGGTAAAGTCACGTAGAAGGGAAATAATAAATTAAAATAAAACATAATAAAAAATATTTTATTATGTTTTATTTTTATTATTTTAATAAAAATATTTTATTATGTTTTATTTGTATTATTTTAATAAAAATATTTTATTATTTTAATTTTTCTTATTTTATCATTTCCCTTCTACGTGACTTTACCGAAAGAACCAAGAAGATGAATCCCTGCAGTCACGAAAGCTTTAAATAGAAATTTTCACTTCATCTCTGGAGGCCGCTCCACCTGGTGGAGGCTCCCTGGTCTGTAGCCCCTGAAGCCCCCCACGCCTGAACCCGGCCCTGGCTGTTGCTTTGTGGTCAGGTCGAGATGATTTCGAAAAGTGTATTGGTTTAGCCATGTTCGTTTGTTGTAGTACAGAGTTAGACTGATGGCCTTAATCTAACGATCTTAAATTTGGAGCTTTCGTGACTGCAGGAATTACTCTTTGGTTCTTTCGGTAAAGTCACGTATAAAGATAAAATAATAAATTAAATAATAGCATACGACGTTTCGATTGCAACACAAGCAATCATCATCAGGTATAAATGAAATAGCAACAAAAATCTAACCAGAAAACTATAGACAGACATATAAACAGACAGATATCACCAAGATACATAGAGAGAGCAACACAGGCTAATTTGTCTTGTGGTTGTTTGACTTGCATCCCACTGGGATTTTTGCACAAAGCGTTGGTGTACGGTGATTTTTTTCTGCGATATTTTGCTGTCTTTTCTTGGATTTTCTGTTTGCACTTAGTCACATATTCACTTCAATATTTTTTTGTTCATGTTTTTTTTTGTTTGTTGCGGTTGCACCCGATTCAAGAGCCGAATGGCTCACAGGGCTCTACCTAATACATAAACTTGAACTTGAATCGTGACAAGAGGCGCAGATGCCACCACCGCATCTTCAACGCCAGATCCCACAACAGCTGCTGCTGCTGCTGCAGAGTCGAGACACGCAGATGCCTCTCCCAAGATCAGCCCTGACAAACGTCTCTCACCGCCGTCTCAAGACAACTTGGTTTTTTTTCTGGAGGGTCTCGCCTGGAGGGGCAACGCGGAGGAGGAGAATGGGGCCACGTGTTTAATCCCAAATGGTGCCACGTGTCTAATCCCCAATTGAGTGACACGCAGGATTGAGATGTTTGCCATTGTACGTATTTTCATCTCTTCTTTTTACAATTGCACTGTTACGATTTTTTTTTGCCGATAGCACGAACCCAGACAACCCGGATGAAACCCATTGCAGAACAGAGGGGAGAGGGCATTCAAACTCGACACAGAGAGGCGCCCGATTCGGGATTAGAACACGAGAAAGTGTTGCTGTGAGGGACGAGTGTTACCACTGCGCCACCGTGCCTCCAAAAGGTTTACTGCGGGTAAACCCGCGTTCTTTGCACGAACATTCTTCCCTTATCAAGATTCAAGACCCGAGTTGCAAATATCGGCCAAACACCGCGGCTGATGCCACCACGAACACCGCCACCACCACCACGACACCTCATCGCCTCCTTCCCCACCTCGAGATCTCACAGCTGTCACTGCACAGCAGCAGCAGAGACACGCTGCGGTCTCCGAGGCCACCACCACCATCTGTGCATGATCCACCAACCCTCGCTGGACTCCAGGCAGCAGCCACGTGCGGTGATTGGCAACGCGCCGAGCACTCCGTGTTCCAACGAGCAGGAGACATTCGATATCTTTGCAACCCTGATGCAGACTCGCCTCCTTTTTTTCATTGACAAAATAATGTAACATAATGTTCCATATTCTTAGGCTTTTTCGGTAAAGTCACGTAGGTAAAAACATTAAAAAGTAAAATAAAATAAAAAATAAAAATCACGACGTTTCGGAGGCAACACAAGCTTCCGTCTTCAGGTGGTACCGTCACAGCCACGACAGCTGTATCAAGTAAACGTCGTGATTTTATTTATTTATTTTATTTTACTTTTTAATGTTTTTACCTACGTGACTTTACCGAAAAAGCCTAAGAATATGAATCATTGCAGTCACGAAAGCTTCAAATCTAGAATTAACATAATGTTTCCCGCTGCGTCATTGCCCAGTTCCAACTCGTATTGAAAATAAGAGTGAGTTTTGGGATACCTCCCCGCCCCCGTATAGACACAATTGGTTGGACCGGAAATCCACCGTCGTAATGATGATGATTGCTATTTGTATTCTCATCATCATCATTTGGAATTATAGTCATCAATATCGTCATTAATCTAACACGTACATCTCTTCGCAGGCCACGTGAATATTCGTCTATGTTTATTTTTTCTGGGGGGGGGGGGTGGTTAGGCCACGGGATTATCTGACAAAATTTGTGTCGTCAATGACCCTCCACCACCCGACGTAGCTAAAGAAATTAAAATTGTGACGCGCAGAAGCCTTTAACGGCGCACCAATTATCACCATCGCTTGAGTTCGCTCCCCGGCTCAGTCGAACAACGATCCTCAAAGCCAAACTTTAACAGCGATGAGATACCGCGACGTTTCGCGGCAAGCATCATCAGCAGGGCAAGTTCCAGGAGAGTCAGACCGGCAGTGTTGCGGCGTAGGAATTGCATCTTAATTGCTAAATCAGACAATTGCTCAGTCAGACAATTGCTCAAACTAGGCGTTACAAGTCTTCCTTTCGTCGATGTCTCCAGTCACCACCCGCGGTGCGCCTGGGCCTGCGAGGTTATTCGGTGCGGACCCAAATGCGACCACGTGCACTGCCATCGTTGGGGCTTCGCCATTGGTGCTCCGTGCAACACCACGTGGTCGCTGCGCACGTGGGGAGCGGTGGCGCAGCGGTTAGCGCGCGGGCTGCCGAAAACTCGACGTCGATTTCACGCTCGCGGTCCATATCAGCGAGGAACATTTTGAATCGAACTTGGGCCTCCCCTAGGTCGACTCAGCCTCAAACGAGTGCCTGGTGCGGTGCGTAAGCATCGGCAATGGGGAGACAAAGGCGGCCGGGCGTGGTGCTGGGCACGCACCCCCTTCGCGTACCGTGCCGACCTTCACAGGTGCTGCACTTGCCCCAGCAGGCCCTTGAAGGCTACACGAGGTGGGGGGGGGGATCTTTGTCTTTGTGTGCATCGTGGTGTGCGTGTCTCTTATTTATTTTGCCCGCCAGATTGCGCACTTCAAAGCGTCATTTTTGAAATTCATGACGGTTCTTCTATCAGCAGTGGGACCGAATAGATAATGTTTAATCTCGATGGAGACAATTCTGTCATTTGTGACAACACACGACCCAAGACACTCACACACACGAACAAAGACGCACACAGAGACACACACAGACAAAGACGCAGACACACGCAGACACACATACAAAGACAGACGTACAGACATGCACAGAGCTATATATTTCTGTAAAAAATGGGATCTAATCTTCCGTATAATTACGGTAAAATTTACTGGCAACTTACTACCAAAAAGTTACTGTAAATGTACGGAATTATTTTTGACAGTGTAGACACACACAAATCCGCAGACAAAGACACAAAGACACACACAAACGCACAGACATACACAGAAACGCACAGACACAGACACACAGAGCCACACACGGACATAGACAACAAAACAAAAACACGCGCGCGGGCGCGAAACGAGAAACGCATCTTAATTAATATATAAATGTAAATACATTTCGCTGGGGGTGTGAGTGGTGGGGGGTTCGTACGGGGTGTTAGTGCGGGGGGGTTAGAGTGGGGTTGTTTTGGTGAAGTTAGTGGGGGGGGGTGGCGAGTTTAGTGGGGGGGGGGGGGGGGTTAGTGGGGGGGGGTTAGTGGGGGCGGTGAGTGGGGGGGGGGTGAGTGGGGGGGTTAGTGCGTGGGAGTGGGGTGATGTTAGTGGGGGGGGGGGGTGAGTGGGTGGTGTTAGTGGGGGGGGTGAGTGGGGTGGTGTTAGTGGGGGGGTGAGTGGGGTGTTATTAGTGGGGGGGTTAGTGGGGGGGGTGAGTGGGTGGTGTTAGTGGGGGGGTTAGTGGGGGGGTGTGAGTGGGGTGGTGTTAGTGGGGGGGGGGGGTGAGTGGGGGGGGGTGAGTGGGGGGGGTGCGTGTAAGGCGTTAATCATCTCCTCCGCGTCCTTGTACCACGGGGGGAGGGGGAGGGGGTGGAGGAATCGTGTTTGATATTTCATGGCGCTCTGTGTAATAATATCGCGAATGAACAAAAAATGTAACCAATGATTGTGGCGGTGATTTGGACAAAGCGTGCGTTTAGCGCGGACGGGGTGACGGCCGCGCGCCTGGAGATTGGCTTGGCAAATCTTCTCCGGCGTTTGAACATAATCCGTCTGAGTTGTGTTTTTTTTATTTCCTTTTGCCGAGCCGCGTGGAAGAAGAGAAGAAGGGAAAAAAAAGAGAGACTGAGAAATAAATGTCCCGCTGATCATAACACCGATTCCCTCGAGGCAAAAGGCTTCAAAATCGCACGGCTCTCATATTCCTTTCGAATATAAAAAAGACTCCTTTGATAACGACCGCTCCTCCTGATATTCTCGATATTGAATTCCCACGATTTATACCCGACCACGCGAGATTATGCGTGTTGCTGTTGTTGCTTAAGTCCTGGCAACAACAAACGAACCGCACGTCGTTTGGACGTGATCGTCAGCCAGGAAGTCAGCCAACCAAACCTTTTTTTTTTAACGCTCTATAGAAATATATATATAAATAATCAAACCTTGCCGTGTTCGTCATTAACGTTACCTTATAAATTACACTTGTTGTTCTTTTTTTTACTCTGAACACATTCCTCAATAACACTGTGTGTGGCCTTAAAATTTAAAAATATATATAACAGGCGACGTTTCGGACAATGGCTCTGCTTCATAGCACACAAATAATGGCCCGCTCATACGCTGTGAAGAAAGGTAATTTATCTTCTTGGTTCTTTCGGTGAAGTCACGTAGAAGGGAAATAATAAAATAATAAAAATAAAACATAATAAAATACAATTCTCACGACGTTTCGGCCACAACACAAGCAGCCATCCTCAGGTGAAGAACAGGTCTGTCGGGAAAACGCTGTCTTGTGTTGTGGCCGCAACGTCGTGAGAATTGTATTTTATTATGTTTTATTTTTATTAATTTATTATTTCCCTTCTACGTGACTTTACCGACAGAACCAAGAAGATGAATCCCTGCATTCACGAAAGCTTTAAATCGAAATTTAAAGGTAATTTATTTTTCATAACGCGTTGAGTGTTGACTTTTGTTGACTCTGCTTGTGCACCACTACCAAACGCGGCACCAGCACCATCACCACGACATAGGCAGACGTTCCAGGCAATGCCCCTATTTCAGGAGTTTATATTAGAACAAAAAAAAAACTCATCAGGACGCTTGCAACCCTGTACGCATACAAACCACCTGTTCATAGTTTGTGCAGTACACAAAGTTTACAATTACGAATAGCACCCCAAGTGCTATTCGACCATACTTCACCACGCCAGTCAGTTTGCGTCGATGGCGTGGCGGCAAGGGTCAGTGAAGAAGTCACCCGCCACTGATGGTAAGTCAGGAGCCCAGGGAATTGAACTTATCTTAATTTGGAGCTTTCGTGACTGCAGGAATTACTCTTTGGTTCTTTCGGTAAAGTCACGTATAAAGATAAAATAATAGTATGCTATTATTGAATTTATTATTTTATCTTTATACGTGACTTTACCGAAAGAATCAACGTTCAATTGAACTTATGTTTCCGCGTTCAAAGAGCAATGTGCTACCACTCCCACAAAACTTTAACAATTCTTAAATCATCATCATCATCATAATCAGCCGTGATATATCCACTGCTGGAAGAAGCCCGGCCAAAGGCATCGCCAATTTCTCACTGCGATGCAATGATCCAACCAGCGCCTGCACACGAGCTGATATTATCGCTCCGTCTCCGTGGTGGTGCCCTTCCCGGCGTATCCCTTCAATTGGCTGCGACTGCCTCATTGGTCGTGACCAGCGGTCATCACCCCCCCCCCACACCTCTGATTAGCAAGGTTGGCTACGTACGGTGCGACGGAAGTTCAACATCCTGCAGAACCCCTGTTCACGACCACCCCTGTTAATGACTAATCGCTTAACGACGGGCCTCCATAGAGCCCAATGTGTAGTGTATAGTGTAGTGTATACTGTAGTGTAGTGTATAGTGTATTGTATAGTGTAGTGTATAGTGTAGTGTATAGTAGTGTAGTGTGTAGTGTATAGTAGTGTGTAGTAGTGTGTAGTGTAGTGTATAGTGTAGTGTATAGTAGTGTGTAGTAGTGTGTAGTGTAATGTATAGTGTAGTGTATAGTAGTGTATAGTGTAGTGTATAGTGTAGTGTATAGTGTAGTGTATAGTGTAGTGTGTAGTGTATAGTGTAGTGTATAGTGTCGTGTATAGTGTAGTGTATAGTGGTGTATAGTGTAGTGTGTAGTGTATAGTGTAGTGTATAGTGTAGTGTATAGTGTAGTGTATAGTGTAGTGTATAGTAGTGTAGTGTATTGTATAGTGTATAGTAGTGTAGTGTATAGTGTAGTGTATAGTGTAGTGTATAGTGTAGTGTATAGTAGTGTAGTGTATTGTATAGTGTATAGTAGTGTAGTGTATAGTGTAGTGTATAGTGTAGTGTATAGTGTAGTGTATAGTAGTGTGTAGTAGTGTGTAGTGTAGTGTATAGTGTAGTGTATAGTAGTGTAGTGTATAGTGTATAGTAGTGTAGTGTATAGTAGTGTAGTGTATAGTAGTGTAGTGTATAGTAGTGTAGTGTATAGTAGTGTAGTGTATAGTGTAGTATATAGTAGTGGAGTGTATACTAGTGTACAGTATTGTATAGTAGTGTAGTGTATAGTAGTGCATAGTAGTGTCGTATATATAGTAGTGTATTGTATAGCAGTGTAGTGTATGGTAGTGTCTAGTGTAGTGTATAGTGTATACGAGTGTATAGTAGTGTAAAGTAGTTTGGTGTAGAGTGTAATGTATAGTAGTGTAGTGCCTCCATACAGCTCAATGTGTAGTGTAGTGTATAGTAGTGTAGTGTACAGTAGTGTATACTGTAGTGTATAGTAGTGTAGTGTATACTAGTTTTTAGTAGTGAAAAGTAGTTTAGTGTAGAGTGTAATGTATAGTGGTGTAGTGCCTCCATAGAGCCCAATGTGTTCACTTACCGACCATTCCCCTGTTAACGCCGGGCAGTAAATATCAATGCAATGGTTAACCATATTTCTTATAATATTATGTGTTTAATAACGTTGTTAGTATCTTTTTGTATTATTACCCATTTCTTAAATATTATAAAGTACGTTTTTTGGGTAAAAAAGGGGTAAATTTCGATGCCATCGGAACGAATTAGGCCTTTAATGCATCTCCTATACTCGCTTAACGACCAAATCACTGAACGACCGTTTTCGTGTAAGCAATTAGCGTCGTTAGGAGGCAGAGGTCGCAACCGGGTACCCGATACCCGTACCCTACCCGATATCCGGCTACCCGTACCCGGCCGGGTACGGGTACCCGTTTGCGACCCTGGTGCGGCCGGGTACGGGTACGGGTATACCGTGAGTCACTGGTGAGTAACCGTTTGTCACTCATTTCCCAACGTCTTGTCTATTCTCACAATTCAAGTTCCTAGAATCAACCCACCCGCGCTTGCAACATGGCTTCATCCCAGAGGTCGCAATCGGGTACCCGTACCCTACCCGATACCCGGCCGGGTACGTGTACGGGTAAGGAATCAAAACCCGTTTGTGACCTCTGTTAGGAGGGGCTTCTCCTGGACACACATCGACCTCAAAGATCGACGTGATGCCCCTAACTTCGACTGTGATCACGAAGAGCGCCGCTAAAGGCGCGCCAGGAGATGCACCGCTCGGAGTTTCCACTCAGAGGGCCCCACGTGGATCAGAGGAGAGAATGGCTACAGACAGAACTGGATGAGTGACTTTCACCGTCACGTGCGTGCCTGCTGGATGACATCACACGAGGTCAAGATGGCATCGCGCCTCGACATCGCGATCTGAAATTCAAGTCCTTATCGGGCGGATGAAAATGCGCAAGGTGTTGTGTTGGTTACCGTGTGGTTTTTATTTTGCCTTTCTCGCTATACGCATTTTTTTAAAAATCATCACCGCGCCATCGGTGTTACGCAGTTAGATGAAGAATCCACATGGTTGTCTCGTTTTAGTGTGAGGAATTGGCCAGCGGAAGTGGATACCACAGAACAATTCTAGATTTGAAGCTTTCGTGACTGCAAGGATTCATATTCTTAGGTTTTTTCGGTAAAGTCACGTAGGTAAAAATTTAAAATTAATAAAAGTAAAAATAAAATAAAAATCACGACGTTTCGGAGGCAACACAAGCTTCCGTCTTCCGTCTTCAAGTGGAACCTACGTGACTTTACCGAAAAAACCTAAGAATATGGACCACAGAACAACTTCGAAGATCATGTCACGTGACCTCTGTTACACTCAGTCGGGGGCGGGCAGCACTTGTGAACCCATCCCTGCCACACAGAATAATGTCCTCCACATGGCAGTCAAACCGATACTCTTAACTTTCAGAGCTCCGACATTAAAAGAGGAACCAAAAATGCTTCATTTTTATTGTGCAGCCATTGGTGACTGGGCTGAGGCCATCAAATCGCTACAACTGAGTGCTCCGCTTAGTCTTAGAACACTGCCGACATGTGTTTCTGTTTCACGGCATAAAAAAAAACTAAATGTACCTGCAAATATTTTACATGAAGTTACTATTTCACAAACATCACTACAAACCACAGCAAAATGAACATGAAACTTAGATTTAAAGCTTTCGTGACTGCAGGGATTCTTATTCTTGGTTCTTTCGGTAAAGTCACGTAGAAGGGAAATAAGAAAATAATAAAAATATTAAACAATACAATTCTCACGACGTTTCGACTGCAACACAAGCAATCATCATCAGGTAATGAAATCCATAACAAGAAAATTTTCATATTTTCACGTAAACGGAACGTGGCCAATTCGTCACTAGTACAGCACTAACCGGTATGTTGGAGAGCCAATGGACAGAAAGGATAAGATCATAGGGCTCGCATAATGCACATTAACAATGTACATTGACTCATTAATCCCCCCCCCCCTCCACTTTGCGCAAGAGCGCAGAAGCGTGGTCACCACATCTACGCCTCTATATAAGGAACGAAACACGTGGACTTCTCCACAAATCTGGCTGTCGCCTGATGAAGCTAACTGTAATTACTGGCGAAACGTCGTACTCAGATTGTAAATGTTGTGGCTTGGCTCTTGAAATGTGATGTTTCCCAGGGGAACTCTGTTACCATTTGCGTTTTAATGCCTTTTTTGCGATATGTTCTTTCATCATAATCCTCACTTTAGGTAAATATTTTAAATATTATTTTGTAATATACTCTACATTATGTGATTTACACTATGAGACCTCCTTTACCAGTGGCAAAATATAATGATAGGTTTTTACCCTTTCAACTGGTTGTGTTGTGGTTATTGAAAACATGATGCCTTGTATAAAGGTGTCAGTTTTTCTACCAGTTGAAAGGGTAAAAAATTAACCCGTAAAAACAAAGTTTTTCACTCTAAATCCTTTATGTGCGTGGCGGCTAGAGTCCTCTCGTCCTCTGGCTTGAGATGGCTGCCACCTATGGGTCAAATGATTGTCTGCCAGCATTAAGCAATTGGTAATTAAATATTTAAAAAAATTTCCCTAAACAGTGTAAAATTTTGGAAAAAAATTTTCACGAAAATAAATTGTCACGCAAGCAAGCAAGCGAACTTAATATAAAGGATTTAAAAACCTATCACTATATTGTGTGATTTGTTGCCATTTTCCCTCCTTCACCATGTTTTTATTTGTATTATTCTTGCGACCCGTTCAGCACGTTATGTTTGCCAGGGAACCCGACGCTTTTGTTGATGAAACCCGATTCAAGAGCTGCTTTGTTCACGGAGTACTTCAAAATAAACTGAAACTAAGACTGAAAGTGACATCAGGATCGATATTGGAATGTGAATCAGACAATAAGATGTGTTCTCGCCAAAGATCCTCACAGTGAAACGAAAACACGTTTTCTGGACGGTGGATAATGGAGAAAATTGAGAATAATCTTGACGAAATGTATATTGACAAGCTGAGATTTAAGTGATTGTGGGTGGAGTGGTGGTGCAACGGTTGGCGCTCTGTGCTATGAACCCATCGGCCAAAGTTCTATTCCCAGCCACGGTGACCATCAGTGACGTCTTAACCAGCATCCGGCACTGACCAGCGTGGTGAAGTATGGTCAAACAACCCGCACAACCACCATGCTATCATCCAACAAGCTGATTGATAAAGTGCTATTACTGCAATAATATAGACTAAACTATTATTAATTTTACCAGGTCAGGCCCCACTGAGCTGTATAGCTCTTTTTCAGAAGCCACTTGGCCACAAATGATAGCTCAACGAAGTGGCTTATCACGTTGACATTTACAGCAATCAAATACTCTCAGCGAGTGATGTTGATTCTAAATGTGGAGGGTGAAAACCGGAGGACCCGGAGAAAAACCCACGCGACCACGGGGAGAGAGACACGCAAACTCCAAATATACAGCAACAGGCGGCAGGGTCGGGATCGAGCCCACGACCTCCTGTATACCAGGCGAGGGAGTTAACATCTCCTAGCCACCGTGATCATGATGAGAGAGAGACACGCAAACTCCAAATATACTGCAGGCGTCAGGGTCGAGATCGAACCCAAGACCTCCTGTAGACCAGGCGAGGTCATTAACATCTACTAGCCACCGTGATTATGATGAGAGAAATATACGTAAACTCCAAATATACAGCAGGCGTCAGGGTCGGGATCGAACCCACGACCTCCTGTGTGCCAGGCGAGGTAATTAACATTTACTAGCCACCGTGATCATGATGAGAGAGAGACACGCAAACTCCAAATATACAGCATGCGTCTTCAGGGTTGAGATCGAACCCACGACCTCCTGCGTACCAGGCGAGGTTGTTAACATCTCCTAGCCACCGCCAATGGGAATTCACTACGAGCAATCGTGAAGAACTTAATGAAGACGGCTGAAAAGTTGGGCTCAAGATAAAGACGAGTACTACAAAGGTCGCGTTCTTATATCCAACTCGCGGATTACGTGGAACAAAGACTGGCGCACGGCATTATCATTTTTACCCTAAGCCGGATTAGGGAATGTATTTCATGGAGTTTATCAGCACAGACAAACAAAAACGAACATGCCCCGTGTAGCCGATAACATGCTGTTGGGGCAAGTGCTGTTAGCGGCACACGAGAGGGTGGGTGGACAAAACCACGCCCGGCCGCCTTTGTCTCCCCGGTGGCGATGTTTACTACACACCGCACCAGATACTTATTTGAGGCTGAGTCGACCTAGGGGAGGCCCAGGACCGGTTCAGATAATCGTCACTGGGTGTTGGCCGTGAGCGGGAATCGAACCCGGGTGGCCGGGTTTGCAGCGCAGCGCGGCGCTAACCGTTGCGCCACCGCTCCCCACGGAAAAACACGCCCCCTCCCCCCCATGTCACACGGCCTAAGATTAATCTCTGCAAGCGTGGCATGTTCTGCACAACTTGAAAAGTTGTTTTGCCGAGACGGATAGAGGCAATGCACCTCAAACACCAAAACAATCGCCAAGTTCAAACATCTGAATTCGGGGAGCGGTAGTGTAGCGGTAAGCGCCCTGCACCACGATCTGAACCGGGTGCCTGTGCGTCCTCCCCGTAGGTCGGCTCAGCCTCAAATGAGTAACCTCATGGCGCGGTGATGTCATCATCGCCACCGTATCTCTTCAGTGATACGTCACGAGGTGAGGGGGTCCTCAATGATAACTGCTGCTCAAAGCCACCCAGATGTCGTCAAGGAGCTGTAGACCATCATCACGCGAACTGCGGTCATCGCAGCAGCAGTAGCTGCTGGGCCATCGGACAAAGGCGGCGGTCACCGTATCATTGCGCGGCGTTTGCAGATTGCGCTTCTGCGGCCGTCTGGAACGCTCTTCCTTCCGACATTAGGAAAGCCACTGGAGCTAGGCACTTTTAAATCGCCATCATCATCATCGAGATTGACAAACTAATTTCTTCAAAACTGTTTTTTGTGTTCAGTTTGTTTTCCCTCCCTACGCACATCAGATTACCATGCTTGCCTACGTACGGTGCGAAAGAGGTTCAACATACACACACGGCACGGGTGGCTACGTACGGTGCGAAAGAAGTCTAACACACAGCACAGTTGGCTACGTACGGTGCAAAAGAAGTTCAACACGCAACGCACCCAGCGGAGTCGGCGGTGTTTCAAGCACGCCGGCGAACAGCTGACGCCAACAAAGTCGAGCGAGTCACTTTCATTGGGAAAGTGGCGACAGGGGAAAGGGGGTGGTGGAGGCAGGCGGCTCGACAATGACAGCTCTCTGACACGGGATTCTTTTCAACACCTCCAGTGAACTCACCTCTGTGTCCCTGCAGTCAAGTGGGGGGAGGGAGGGCGGGGGGCGGCAATTGCCGCTTTTTGTTGTGGCAACTTTGGGGAGGTTATGGAACGCACGCGAACTCCAAGCCCGACTTTGCTGACTGCCCCCGAGGCAGGCGTAGCAAAGACAAAGCTCCCCCGTGTAGCCCAGACGGACTGTTAGGGCAAGTTCCTGTCGCACCTATGAAGGCCGGCACGGCACACGAGGGGTAGTGACGTGTCCGATCGAAGACGCCCGACCGCCTTTGTCTTTCCCCACTAATGGCGGTGTTTACACAGCGCTCCAGGTACTAATTTGAGGCTGAGTCGACCTAGGGCAGGCCCAGGACCGGTTCAGATAAACGTCACACTGCTGTTGGCAGTGAACGGGAATCGAACTCGGTCCGCCGGGTTTGTAGCTAAGCTACACTTCTGCACTCCCCCACAAAAGACAAAGACAAAGATCCCCCGTATAGCCTTAACAGACTGTAGGGGCAAGTGCTGTTAGCGAGCACCTATGAAGGCCGGCACGGCACACGAGGGGGTTGGTGGCCAACACCACGCCCGGCCGCCTTTGTCTCCCTAGCGGCGATGTTTACACATCGCACTAGGTACTCATTTTAGGCTGAGTCGACCTAGAGGAGGCCCGGGACCGGTTCAGATAATCGTCACTGGTGTTGGCCGTGAGCGGGAATCGAACTCGGGTCGCCGGGTTTATAGCGCAGCGTAGCGCTAACCGCTACACTATCGCTCCCCACAGCACCCCCGTGTAGCCCAGACTCCCCCACACACACACACACAGGTACGCACAGGTACACACGCACACCCACAAGGTATGGATAGAGTGGTATTTTTTTTTTATATCTCTATGGGTATCTATGTCTCTCTGTATTGGGCAATATGTTCAGGAGCTAAAACGGCAAAGTCGAGGTCTCCTGCTGGCCACAACGAGAGAGCTTCAGCAGAGAGAGAGAGTTCGTGTCGTGTCGCTGTTCCTCCTCCTCCTCATCATCGCTTGAAGGAGCGCAAACCACAGTGGGTTTACTGCGTGATCCAATGATACGAATAATGCCACATTCAATGTAGTGATACACTCGCTATGTTGATCGTGGAAACCACGGTGGCGAGATGTTAACTACCTCGCCTGGTATACAGAAGGTCGTGGGTCCGATCTCCACCCTGACGCCTGTTGTATATTTGGAGTTTGCGTGTCTCTTTTTCTCATTATTCATCGTGGTGGCTAGGAGATGTTGACTACCTCGCCTGCTATGCAGGAGGTCGTGGGTCCGATCCCCCACCCTGACGCCTGCTGAAAATTTGGAGTTTGCGTCTCTCTCTCTCTCCCAGTGGTCGGTGTTTCCACCTCCACATTTAGAACCAACATCACGCGTTTAAAGTAATTGCCTGCAATAAATGTCCATGCAATTAGACACTTCTTTGAGCTCTCGTTTGTGGCAGACAAGTCAGCAGGGGGCCTTACCTGGTGGGAAAAAAAGCATAGCTGTTAGAGTTCATCTTATGATGTCACATTGGCAGATGGTGGCAGTCGAGAGGAATGGAACGCGTCCGAGGCGGAATCGATTAGCAGAGACGGAGCGACTGCGATAGACTCGTACATCCGAACAAAATCACCGATCAAAGATTTCCCTCCCCCATATATGATGTGGATCGTTCACCGATATTAATTGTATCGATCCCGCTCCAGTCCATCGGTCATCAGAAATACCGGGGTTCACCGTCATTTGCGGGTTAATCGCCGCGTCGATTTAGTGTCAATGGATCCACAGTTCGAGTTGCGACGTGACCCCCCCCTCCCCCCTTTCATTTGATTGGCTAATATCAGCGAGATCGATGATTCAGTCGCGATTCGCTTTTATTGCTACCGCATTGCCCAGGTGGAAGTGTAACGTCCCAAGGCCGCAGTGGTTGACCGCGTGGTCCGACAGATCCTGATAATGCCACGTAAAATTTTCGATTTAAAGCTTTCGTGACTGCAGGGATTCATTTTATTGGTTCTTTCGGTAAAGTCACGTAGAAGGGAAATAATAAAATAATGAAAATAAAACATAAGAAATTTTATTTTTTATTTTATTTTATTATTTTCTTCTTGGTTCTTTCGGTAAAGTTACGTAGAAGGGAAATAATAAAATAATACAAATAAAACATAAAAAATATATTTTTATTATTTTATTGTTTTCTTCTTGGTTCTTTCGGCAAAGTCACGTAGAAGGGAAATAATAAAACACAGAAAATAAAACATAATAAAAATGTTTTATTTTTATTATTTTATTGTTTTCTTCTTGGTTCTTTCGGTAAAGTCACGTAGAAGGGAAATAATAAAATAATAAAAATAAAACCTAATAAAAAAGCTTTTTTTTATTATTTTATTGTTTTCTTCTTGGTTCTTTCGGTAAAGTCACGTAGAAGGGAAATAATAAAATAATAAAAATAAAACATAATAAAAATGTTTTAATTGTATTGTTTTCTTCTAGGCTCTTTCGGTAAAGTCACGTAGAAGGGAAATAATAAAGTAATAAAAAAAATGTATGCTTTATTATTTTATTATTTCCCTTCTACGTGACTTTACCGAAAGAACCAAGAAGATGAATGCCACGTTCACTGCAGCAAGACAATCGTCTTCTTGTCAAACCGTTTCGCCGTTTGTTCAAGCCCACGTGCTAAACTGAAGGATGGCGATTTGATGGCGGTGGCGGCCTTGAGGAAGGGGAGGCCATCATCCAGCAGTGGAATCTGAAATAGCTTCAAATTTAAATTTCGATTTAAAGCTTTCGTGACTGCAGGGATTCATCTTCTTGGTTCTTTCGGTAAAGTCACGTAGAATTCTACGTGACTTTACCGATAAAGTCACGTAGAATTCTACGTGACTTTACCGAAAGAACCAAGAAGACGCTTCAAATTTCTTTCCTACCCTCCCCCCCCTATCCACGCCCTAAACGAGCGTTGTTGATTGCCCTGCAGAGAGCGTTGCAAGTGGCTGTCGATCACACTCAGCAGTTTGAAGCTTCGCGGGTCGGGGGTTTAGACGCCACGTGATGGAAACATCAAAAACAACAAACAAAACACAAGACGGAATTCAAGACGATGCTTTTGGGGCGTGGGTTTTCACCCTCCAAATTTAGAAACACGCCTACAGACTATTTTGATTATTCTGCTGCGATGTAAATGTCCAAACGATAAACCACTTTGTTGAGCTGTCATTTGTGGCCGGGTCGCTTCTAAAAAAGAGCTACATAGCTCAGTGGGCCTTACCTAGTAAAATACAACACATTCCTGCGGACGGAGCTAGTAGGAACATTGGGTTGCTCGGTCAATGGCCAGGGTCAACAGCGGCGTGGTGTATTCCGCAAATATGGCCGACTGTGAGGGCGGGCACAAGCCGGCGTGAGTAGGTTAAACGTTGAGTTTTATAAGGGCACCACGGGGTGACCAGCCCCTCCCTACCCAGCCCCACCCCTCCCACCCCCCACCCAGCCCCACCCTCCCCACCCAGCCCCTCCCCACCCTCCCCACCCAGCCCCTCCCCACCCTCCCCTCTCCACCCAGCCCCACCCCTCCCATTTTTGGATGCACGACGGACGAACGGACGGACACAATAATCCCCTGTGGGCTGGTGTAACCAGGAAGTTCCTCCCAGTATAAGCTAATACCTCAGCTGGGCTTTGCCTGGTAGGATGGGGATGGTCTACATTTATTTGTATGTGTCTGGGTGATTAGTTTACCTTTAATACACTTTGGGTCTTTCGGTGGTAAAGTCACGTGAGAGCTCTCACCTGAAGACGATTGCCTTCGCTTTCCCACCTGATGACGGACGTTTGTGTTGCGATCTAAACGTCGTGATCTATTATGCTTCTACCCACGTGATTTTACCGAAATACCCAAAGAGTATGAATTCCTGCAGTCACGAAAGCTTCAAAGCAAGATTTGTTTACCTTTCTTGTACTTTGCACTAACATCGTGTTTTTTTGTACAGTTTGTCGTTGTAACGTTCTTACCCGCCCCGACTGGACATCTGTGAAAAAGAGCTTTGCAGCTTATCGGATTCCTCCAGTGTGAATAAATATTCTCATTCTGTATGCAGGAGGTCGTAGGTTCCATCCCGACCCTTGACACCTCTACATTTGGAGTTTGCGGTGGTGTCTGTTTCCCCGTGGTCGCCTCGATTTTTCTCCAGGTGCTCCGGTTTTTCCTCCACATTTCGAATCAACATCACGCGTTTAGAGCATTTGGCTGCTATACATGTCCACGTGATAAGCCAATTATTTTAGCTATCATTTGTGGCCAGGTCGCTTCTGAAAAGAGATATATATATATTACCTGGTAAAATAAAAATAAAAGTTCTAGTTATCTTCTTGGTTCTTTCGGTAAAGTCACGTAGAAGGAAAATAATAAAATAATAAAAATAAAACATAATAAAATAATTCTCACAACGTTTCGGCCACAACGCAAGCAGCCGTCTTCAGGTGGAGAACAGGTCTGTCGAGGAGACAAAGTCTGAATCCCATTCAGACTCTGTCTCCTCGACATTATTATTTTATTATGTTTTATTTTTATTATTTTATTATTTTCCTTCTACGTGACTTTACCGAAAGATCCAAGAAGATGAATCCCTGCAGTCACGAAAGCTTTAAATCGAAATTTAAGTTCTAGTTAATTTCTTAATTAATAATGATGACCAAACTGAGCCCATCAGCTCTCCACACTTGAGAAACTCGGTTGCACTACGGATTCTTGAAACCCGGATTCGAACCGAGGCCATCGGCAATGCAGGCTCAGTGTGTTTGACTCATGACCCACGTGCCCATGCACCCCAGAAAAATGACCAACGGGTAAAGAAATTACAGCGCTTGATTGCAATCACAATTTTTAAAAAATGCATTCATTCACTCGCCGCACAAATACAAAGATCCCCAAGGATAAATGTATGGAGTCTCGGGAAAAGTGCTGTTAGCGAGCACCTATTAATGCCGGGACAGCACACGAGAGGTAGGTCTGGTCAGAACCACGCTCGCTCACCTTTGTCTCTTCCGTGCCAATGTTACACACCGCACCGGGGAATTAATTTATGGTCGAGTCGACCTAGGGGAGGCGCCAGGGCCGGTTCAGATATTAGCCACTGATGTTAGCCATGACTGGCAATCAAACCCACATCGCCGGGTTCATAGCACAGCGCGCTAACCACCACTTCTCATCTTCTTATTTCCCGTGGCTGATGTAGATGCAGAGCAGCAACGACGACAATTTCACATTGGGGTGGCCAGGCTCAGATAACCGCATCAGCAGGAGCAGCGGAGTGTGTCGCTGCATGTGACGATGTCTCCTTCGTATTTGTGGATCGGGCGTTGCGTCCTTGCACGGTCTGTTCTGGATGACCGCAGTCGCACACAACTGGACAGTTTTCATATTTTTCATAAAATTTCCACGAAAAAAAACCTCTCCAGTGTGCGACTTGTGCTCATTCAGAACACTTCCCATACTTCCTGCCCACGCATATAAAAACAGACAAAGACCCCCCCGTGTAGCCTTCACAGACTGTTGGGGCAAGTGCTGTTAGCGAGCAACTATGAAGGCCAGCACGGTACACGAGGGGGTGGGTGGCCAACACCACGCCCGGCCGCATTTGTCTCCCTAGTAGCGATGCTTACACACCGTACAAGGTACTAATTTTAGGCTGAATCGACCTTGGATCGGTTCAAATAATCGTCACTGTTGTTGGCCGTAGAGCGGGAATCGAACCCGGGTCGCCAGGTTCGTAGCGCAGCGCGCTAACCGCTAGACCACCGCTCCCCCACACACACACGCACGCACATTCTCACACATTGTATCTATCCACACATACGCACGGTGTAAATCTATCCATCTATCTATGGACGATGTGGGTTGATGGTGGCAGGTCCAAACTTAGCGGGTGCTGGGATGGGTTCCCCTTTGAAGTGCTGGGGTCTCTTTTCATGTCACTTCAAGGTGGGAATTCCTGTCGTGATAAAGTGTGACATGTTCTCCACTCCCAACCCCCAAACACCCCCGGGGCTGAGTCAGATTGTGCCCCTTTAACTCACCACTCTAGCCTGAGTGAGGATGAGTGTGTGCGCGCGCGTGTGCGTGTGTGTGTCTTTGTGGGGAGCGGTAGTGTAGCAGTTAGCGCGCTGCGCTATGAACCTGGCGACCCGGGTTCGATTCCCGCTCACGGCTAACACCAGTGACGATTATCTGAACCGGTCCTGGGCCTCCCCTGGGTCGACTCAGCCTTAAATGAGTACCTGGTGCGGTGTGTAAACATCGCCACTGGGGAGACAAAGGCGGTCGGGCGTGGTGCTGGCCACTCACCCCCTCGTGTACCGTTCCGGCCTTCATAGGTGCTCGCTAACAGCACTTGCCCCTACAGTCTGTTAAGGCTATACGGGGATCTTTATCTTTGTCTTTGCAGGTGGGGAGCGGTAGTGTAGCGGTTAGCGCGCTACGCTGCGTTACGAACCTGCCGACCCGAGTTCGATTCCCGCTCACGGACAAAATCAGTGACGATTATCTGAACCGAGCCTGGGCCTCCTCTAGGTCGACTCAGCCTCAAATTAGTACCTGGTGCGGCCGGGCGTGGTGTTGGCCACCCACCCCCTCGTGTGCCGTGCTGGCCTTTATTGGTGCTCGCTAACAGCACTTGCCCCTACAGTCTGTTAAGGCTACACGGGGGATCTTTGTCTGTGTTTTTCTTTGCAGGTATGATCGGTCGGGCGTGGTGTTGGCCACTCACCCCCTCGTGTGCCGTGCCGTCCTTCGTTGGTGCTCGCTAACAGCACTTGCCCCAACAGTCTGTTAAAGCTACACGGGGGGGTCTTTGTCTTTGTGCAGGTTAGATCTCCTGCCAGAGAGCCTTCGGCACAGCACGTGGCCTCAAAGTGCACCTCGCCTGTCACGAGCGCTGTGGTGCCAACACCGCCAATTTATCTATCTGTCGCTAATGCAGGTCCGGGTGCACTTGGCAAAACCCTCATTGAATGAGGAACAGCAGCACACACACCAATGCGCCTACTAAAGAAGGCAGTGCTTCTCTCTCTCTCTCTCTGTTCCAAAAACGCGAGACATCCGCCGCACACGGCAAATGGAACAGAGGCTGAAAAGTGTGACGCGCGGAGAGGCGCGTGCTTGGAATGGAACCCAGGAGAGCAATGGATCGGAGAGCAATGGATCAGAGAACATACGAAGAACATACGAAGAACATACGAAGGACATACGCAAGTTGGAGACGTCACGTTATTTTTTTTGGGGGGGGGCGGATTAAGTAGGCTTGAACAGGACACGCCACGAGAGGGCATGCTGGCCGGTGGTGCGCATTAGCGAGCTGCGTCTTCCTTAGTAAGTTCGGGTTTGTTGACCTGCCTCCGCACCTCCAATGAGCACGATTGGATACGTACGGTGCGAAAGAAGCTCAACGCACGTACGTACATACATGAAGGATAAATTATAGATTTGAAGCTTTCGTGACTGCAATGATTCATATTCTTAGGTTTTTTCGGTAAAGTCACGTAGGTAAAAGATTTAAATTAATAAAAGTAAAATAAAAATAAAATAAAAATCACGACGTTTCGGAGGCAACACAAGCTTCCGTCTTCAGGTGGAACTGTCACAGCACGATAGCTGTATCGAGTGACTTCACCGAAAAACCCTAAGAATATGAAGGATAAAGGCTCATGAGGGAGGCGATCCCCAGCGGAGATGGGGCCGAATATTCATTTTCTTGTTTTTTTGGTAAAGCCACGTAGATAGAATAGTTGAAGAGTTCAACGTGTGTGTGCATGCAAGCGCTAGATGTATGGCCGTGAGAGGTGGACTTTTATCCTGCAGTGGATAGACCATGGCTGACGATGACGAACCGCACGCGAACACAGCAGTGTTTTCATTTCTCAGCCTCTACTGTTAATTAAACAAAATCCCGGGGCCGTAACCGAGGGGTGAGATTCTGCAGATCTGAGCGGCTGCAAGCATCTCTCGCCCCAAGCAAGCACGTTCGGCATGACGCGTATCGAATCACTGCCTCGAGACGTTTTTTTTTTCAGTTTCATTTATTTGGTATAGCCCTGTGAGCCATTCGGCTCTTGAATCGGGTGCAAATGCAACAAACAAAAAACAAAAACATGAACAAGAAAACATCTTAAAGTGACTATGTGCAAACAGAAAATCCAAGAAAGGACAGCAAAATATTGCATAAAAAGCACCGTACACCAACGCTGTGTGCAAATATCCCAGTGGGATGCAAGCCAAACAACAACCACAATACAACTTAGATTAAGGCCATCAGTCTAACTCCGTACTACAACAAACAAACATGGCCAAACAAAAAAAACATTTTCGAAATCACCAAAATAAATCCATAAAAGCAATGTAACAGTGATCATAGGAACTGTGACCGAATTTTACAATGTGAGCACTTGCTGTGGAAACTTGCAGAGCACCAAGCGCTTCAGCTCAGCCGTGCTGCACTTCAAAGTTCCACTGGCTCTGCTTCCCAAAACCACAATCCAGGAGCTCACTGCACCATTTTCTGGCTTGTGATGAAGTCGACATTACTGCTATAATAATAATAAAGACGTATGTATGTATGACTTGTTTCGCACCGTACGTAGCCAACTGTGCTAATCGGAGGTGCGGGGGAAGGACAACAAACTAAACACAAAAAGCAGTTCTACAGATATGAGTTTGTCAATCTAGACGATAATTTAAAAGTGCATAGCTCCAGTGGCGTCCTAATATCGGAGGGAAGAGCGTTCCAGACGGCCGCGGAATAGCATCTGAAAGCGCTGCGCGATGCAAGTGACCGTCTTTGTTCCATGGCGAGCAACGACCATCCATTTAAATTTCGATTTAAAGCTTTCGTGACTGCAGGGATTCATCGTCTTGGTTCTTTCGGTGAAGTCACGTAGAAGGGAAGTAATAATATAATAAAATAAAACATAATAAAAGAATTCTCACGACGTCTCGGCCACAACGCAAGCAGCCGTCCTCAGGTGAAGAACAGGTCTGTCGGGGAGACAGGGTCTTCACCTGAGGACGGCTGCTTGCGTTGTGGCCGAAACGTCGTGAGAATTATTTTATTATGTTTTATTTTTATTATTTATTACTTCCCTTCTACGTGACTTTACCGAAAGAACCAAGAAGAAGACCATCCATTTGTCAATCCACTGCTGGATGATGGGCACAGCCGGGCGGTAGTGACGCACACGCACCTGTATTCCAGCAGTGTCGGTGGCCGTAGCGAGGGTTGGTGGGTCACTGCACAGACGCCGTGAAACTCCCTTCCCGTGGTCGTCGAGGAGGTGACACGAGAAGGCGCGACATCAAAAATTGTGGACTTCCACCTGTTCCCTTTGTGTGGGATAGAGTGTTGCACCCTCGCACTCGTGGGTTTTCGCCAGGTGCTCCGGTGTCTTTCCACATGTGAGAATACTCATTCAAATGTCGATAACCCCTTAATATGTTGAGGGACCGCAGAGCTGTGGAGGGGGGAAATCTAGCGCAGGCTCACTGCCTCGCTGCCGTTCCCCACTCGTCTGCGGTTCCTCCTCGCGCCCTCTGCGTCGTCATCTCCCGTGTACATCACACGGTGCACAAATAACAAGAGCGCTCAGACACATTCGTCGTCAACAACGTGGCCTTAAAAAGGAACGAGTATATCATTGCCCACGTTCCGGGCATTGGCCATGTTCTTCACAGCACACACAGAGGCCAGGGAGGCAGAGTGGCCTCTCAACGTGCTGCGGTAAAGGGGCATTGCCCGAAACGTCTTTTTCAGGCAGTGTGAGTGACGAATGTGTCGAGGTTGCTTCGGCATAGAGCAGTGGTTTCTTCACCTGGGGTGTTCGCTGTACACCCTAGGGGTGCGAGATGACCTTTCTGGGGACGTGAGATGACCTTTCTGGGAGGGGGGGGGGGGGTGCGAGACATTGCCAGATTTTATTAGAAGGTAAATAATCGAAACACAAATTAAGTACGGGCACGTAAGTAAAACTACTTTGTTTCATCAAATCCCTATATATTTATTAACATTATACGTTTTAAAAAAAAATTACGATTGACAATCAAAGGGGTGCAAGGCTGCAGTAAAGGTTAAAAACTATACTCTTTGGTGTTGTCGGTAAAGTCACGTAGGTATAAAATAAAATAAATAACGACGTTTCGGGCGCAACACAAGCGTCCGTCATCAGGTGGGAAAGCATGGTCTGCTGCTAAGGTAGACTGTTTTAAAAGGTTTGAAATGGGTGTAGCCCATTTCCTCTACAATAGTTCAATCAATAGTTCAATAGTCTACAATAGTTCAATCAACTATTGTAGAGGAATCAAAAGTGTACGTGGAACTCGCTCGCCATCTGCTGGCCACATGGAGGCTTTGCAAATTTAGAATTTTTTTGCAAGGAAAATTGCACAAGATCCTGTGCAGAGCCATCGTGATGCCACCAATCCCAGGGGGGGCGTTTTCGTGCGGTGAATACCACGAAAGATTGCGTAGCGAAGTTGCATGATCTCTTCGAGGCCTCACACGTTTTGCCAACGCCTTGGCAGCTTGTGTGTTTTGTACATTTGTGGTTTAACACCGAGGAGGCTTTCGCGACCAATATCATTTCGTAATACAGTTTTTTTGGGGGGGTGAGATCGCGTAAATTTAGAAATGTGTCGTTAACCCTGCCACCATGCGACACGGCCAATTAGTAAGGTTTGTCACGTAAACAGAACGCGACAATTCGTTACTAGGACAGCACCACCGGTGTGTTGGAGAGAAAATCCACAACATTCACATTTGTCAATTTTTGTTTGCTTAATGCAGACGTGCTAGAAATGATTGTGCTGAATACTCCGGTTGTCACTAAAACCTTATTACGTCTTCTTGGTTCTTTCGGTAAAGTCACGTTGAAGGGAAATAATAAAATAATAAAAATAAAACATAATTGAATAATTCTCACGACGTTTCGGCCACAACGCAAGCAGCCGTCCTCAGGTGAAGACCAGGTCTGTCGGGGAGACAGCGTCTGAATGAAACACCACCACGCTTGGAGCGTATATTTAAGCTGGGTTGGAAGGGGAAGAGCGCCTTGACAACATAATTTGCATATCAAGAGGAATTTAGCATATTTATGGGAAATGCAGATATGGGATTAGTACTACTTGTGAAATGCGTAGGAGGTGGGCGGGGGGTTTCAAAGTCATATTATTACGTGTTTTCTCAGGATGTTAAACTCCACAAGAGAGCACTGATGTAAGAATTCACGATCATGTGCCGTGCTCTGTAAAGCAAAATGCCAAGGTTTTGAATGTGCTGCACGTACGTTCCTATGTCAGGGACCGAGCCTACCCAGAGGACAACCACTGTTGCATTCTAACAAAGTGGTACTTGTTTTGTATGTGTGTATGTTGAACTTCTTTCGCACCGTAAGTAGCTAACCGTGCTAATCGGAGGTGCGGGGGAAGGACAACATTCTAAACACAAAAATCAGTACTAAAGAAATTTGTTTTCAATTTAGATTATTTAAAAGTGCATAGCTCCAGTGGCTTCCTAATATCGGAAGAGCGTTCCAGACGGCCGCGGAAGCGCAATGCTGTGATCGTTTTTGTTCGATGGCCCAGCCATTGTGGGTTCATTTGTGGCAAAGCAACTTCGTGTGTAACGAGTTTGACCTTTTCATGTAATCGTGTGGCAACCGGAGGCCAATAAAATCTAAGAGGAGGTGCGGGGGAAGGTCAGCAAGTTTAAGTTGACAAATTAGTTTTTAAAAAATTAGTTTTCAATTTAGTTTGACTAATGTGATGAACTTGCGTGTTGGTTAAGAGACGAGGGGTTATTTTCCACAAGGCATGCAGACTGATTCACGAGGTCACATGTCCAAATAGGCTCGTGTTGCAAAAGTTAACAGTGCATTGTATTCGTGTAGTCCTTTGTTACATTTTCTCGAGATGCATTGTGGTCCTTGTCACGTGTGTGATTAAATTCCATACAGCACCACCAACGAAACGTACAAGTCCTACAAAGCAATGGGTTATACTGTACTGTCATAGAGCTTCACGATGCCCTGTGGTCCCTGTTAATTGTGGAATTACATCGCAAACGGCGTCACCAAATCAAAAGTACAGGTCCTACAAAGCACAGCGGTGCAAGGTTTCGAGATGCCATGTGGTCCTTGTACCTTGTGTAATTACATTCCACAAATGACCACAACTAATAGGGCAGGTCCTACAAAGCACAATGCTGTATGATTACATTCTACAAATCACCACAACTAATAGGACAGGTCCTACAAAGCACAACGCTGTATGATTACATTCCACAAATCACCACAACTAATAGTACAGGTCCTACAAAGCACAATGCTGTATGATTACATTCCACAAATCACCACAACTAATAGGACAGGTCCTACAAAGCACAACGCTGTATGATTACATTCCACAAATCACCACAATTAATAGTACAGATCCCTCGTGGTACCTTGTACCTTGTGTGATTACATTCTACAAATCACCCCATCTAATAGTACAGCTCCTACAATGCACAACGCTGTATGATTACATTCTACAAATCACCCCATCTAATAGTACAGGTCCTACAAAGCACAACGCTGTATGATTACATTCCACAAATCACCACATCTAATAGTACAGGTCCTACAAAGCACAACGCTGTATGATTACATTCCACAAATCACCACATCTAATAGTACAGGTCCTACAAGCACAATGCTGAATCCTCTCTGCCCTAAGGGACAACCTTTGACTCCATCCGGGTCCTGTTGGAGGGTGCCACCAACGGCGGCCTTTGCCTCGGTCGGAGTGTTTGTTGTTGTTGTTGGTTGTTGTTGTTGTCGTACACGCAATTAAGGAGCGTGCAAACCCGGGTTTGGATGAAGCTTCGCCTCCACTTTGTCTGCCTGTAGAGACCGCGGCGTCTCGATTAAGAAGCTGACGCGCTCGGGATGTAACCGGGGGAACGTTGCACGGGAAAAGCCCGACTCCCGCCGCGGAGCCTCGGCCTTGCCTAGATCGCCTACCGAGTTTGGTGCGAGGGAGGCGGCGGGCCGCGCGGGCATTAGGTGAGCGCTTTGGCTTATCACCCACCAACCACCTCGTGTCACCATCATCACCCGTGGTTTATCTTTGACCGTATCAAGGATATTGTTGTACTGTAGTGCTATGTGTGCGTGAAAGGAGGTTGGGGGGAGAGAGCCAGACGTGGTGGAGAGACACGGGAGAGTTCTGTACAGAGAGACGCAGAGAAGGAATTAGACATCGAGAGAGACAAAGGTGGATTTGGCGTGTGGACGGAGGGAGAAGAAGAGAGTTTGATGTAAACACGGGAAGTTGCACGCGAGAGAGATAGAGACGTTTGTGTTGACCAGGGTGGTGAAGTATAGTCAGACAGGCCGCCGCCACTCGGCCATGGAGATACGGGGACATGCCCCGTGACTTAAGAGGGGAGAAGACATCGAGAGATGCAATGATGTCGACAGAGACAGGTAGGATTAGGGTCAGCCAAGCAGAGACATCGGGGAAGACGAGGCGCGCACGGTCGGAGATTGACAGATGCGGAGACGAGACACAGAATCACAGTGGGGCACACACAGAAGCCAACATCGTCAGACATAGAACCACAGTGGGACATCTACAGAAGCAAACATCAGCAGACAGAGAGACACAGAAACACAGTGGGACAACTACAGAAGCAAACATAGGGAGACATAGAGACAGAACCACAGTGGGACATCCACGGAAACCAACATCGTCAGACAGAGAGACACAGAACCACAGTGGGACATCTACAGAAGCTAACATCGTCAGACAGAGACACAGAACCACAGTGGGACACACATAGAACCACAGTGGGACATCTACAGAAGCAAACATCGGCAGACAGAGACACAGAACCACAGTGGGACATCTACAGAAACCAACATCGTCAGACACAGAACCACAGTGGGACATCTACAGAAGCAAACATCAGCAGACACAGAACCACAGTGGGACAACTACAGAAGCCAACATCGTCAGACATAGAGACACAGAACCACAGTGGGACACGCACAGAACCACAGTGGGACATCTATAGAAGCAAACATCGGCAGACACAGAGACAAAGAACCACAGTGGGACATCTACAGAAGCCAACATCGCCAGACAGAGACACAGAACCACGGTGGGACAACTACAGAAGCCAACATCGGCAGACAGAGAGACACAACCACAGTGGGACATCTACAGAAGCCAACATCGTCAGACATAGAGACACAGAACCACAGTGGGACACACACAGAACCACAGTGGGACATCTACAGAAGCAAACATCGTCAGACATAGAGACACAGAACCACAGTGGGACATCTACAGAAGCCAACATCGTCAGACATAGAGGCACAGAACCACAGTGGGACACACACAGAACCACAGTGGGACATCTACAGAAGCAAACATCGTCAGACATAGAGACACAGAACCACAGTGGGACATCTACAGAAACAAACATCTGCAGACAGAGACACAGAACCACAGTGGGACACGCACAGAACTACAGTGGGACATCTACAGAAGCAAACATCGGCAGACAGAGACACAGAACCACAGTGGGACACACACAGAACCACAGTGGGACATCTATAGAGGCAAACATCGGCAGACACAGAGACACAGAACCACAGTGGGACATCTACAGAAGCAAACATCGTCAGACAGAGACACAGAAACACAGTGGGACACACACAGAACCACAATGGGACATCTACAGAAGCAAACATCGTCAGACATAGAGACACAGAACCACAGTGGGACACACAGAACCACAATGAGACATCTACAGAAACCAACATCGTCAGACATAGAGACACAGAACCACAGTGGAACACACACAGAACCACAGTGGGACATCTACAGAAGCAAACATCGTCAGACACAGAGACACAGAACCACAGTGGGACACACACACACAGAACCAGTGGGACATGTAAACACTTGCAGTATAAATGGAATGACAGCTGGGAATGAATGTTGTCTGTTAACCAAACGCAACCGATTTGCCCTGTTTTGACCTTACACGCAACGTGCACTCCGATTGCGTTGTGTGTGCGGGTTAGGTTCGTGCGGCACTGTGATGCCAAGATGCCGACGGTATGGCCCACCTTGCTCGACCTGGCCCGCGAGGAGTGCCTGGGCATACTTCGCAAGCTGGGTGAGCTGGGCTTGGTGGGAATTGGTGGGAAGTCACTTTGGGAGATGCCGGGAACGATGGGGAGATATTACGGTTGGAGATATTTTTTTTTGTAGACTTACAGTGGAAAAATTTTCGATTTGAAGCTTTCGTGACTGCAGGGATTCATCTTCTTGGTTCTTTTTCGGTAAAGTCACTTAGAAGGGAAATAATAAAATAATAAAAATTAAACAATAAAATACAATTCTCACGACGTTTCGGCCACAACGTAAGCAGCCGTCCTCAGGTGAAGAACAGGTCTGTCGGAAAGACAGCGTCTGAATGAACACCACCAAGCTTGGCAGTGTATATTTAAGCTGGGTTAGGGGGGGAAGAGCGCCTTGACGAAGGAATTTGCATATCAACAGATGAATTTAGCATATTTATGGAAAATGCAGATATGGACAGTGGAAAACACAAGCCTTCAAATTTTGACTTAAGACCAATTTGCACCCACATTCAGTGGCGTAAGTTTAAACTGGCAGCTGTGCAGAGGGTGGATGCGGCAATTGGTTCAGGTGCTCCCCCCCAATATTTGATTTGCCAAAGCCAAACGTTGACTGCTCTAATTAAATTAAAATTTTCTTCTTCCTAGCGTTGTTGCCGCTGTGGCACAGGGTCCGCTTTTCGGAATTGTCTTCTCCATTTGGCTCGATCCAGGGCATCTTCGGGGATAAAACGTGGAATGTAAATGCGAACGGCGTTTTAAATGTTTTGTTATTTTACTCTTTTGAAAACATTGTGGTTGTCAAAGGGGCCCCATCTAAACTAAACTTTTTAAAATTTTACCCAGGCATTCTTCTCACTCCTATCCTACCTATTACCCATTTGATTTTCCTCTGGGTTCTCTCCACATTTAGAATTAATATGCGCTTAGAGTATTTGGCTGCTATACCTTTCCATACGATAAGCCACCTCATTGGGCTATAATTTGTGACCAGGTCGCTTCTGAACAAAAAAGAGCTATATAGCTAAGTGGGCCTTTCGATTTGAAGCTTTCGTGACTGCAGGGATTCATCTTCTTGGTTCTTTCGGTAAAGTCACGTAGAAGGGAAGTAATAAAATGTGCTATTCGCATTCCTGCATTTCCCATAAATATGCTAAATTCCTCTTCAAATGCAAATTCTTTTGTCAAGGCTCTCTTCCTCCTCCCTCACAGCTTAAATATACACTCCAAACCTAAGACGTGTCATTTAGACTCTGTCTTATCGACAGACATGTTCTTCACCTGAGGACGGCTGCTTGCGTTGTGGCCGAAACGTCGTGAGAATTATTTTTTTATTTTTTATTTTTGTTGTTTTATTACTTCCCTTCTACGTGACTTTACCGAAAGAACCAAGAAGATAAGTGGGCCTTACCTGGCAAAATAACAAATAGTTTAGAAGTAGCCCTCACCGCGCTGCTGTCTGCGTCGCTGTGGTTTTTGTGCCCAGAGCTGGAGGCGTACGCGGCGGCTGTGAGCGCCTTGCGCGCTCAGGGGGACCTCACCGTAGAGAAGCGCGATCTGCTCAGCGAGCTCGGAAAGGTGTTCAGCATTTCCACGGAACGGCACCGCGCGGAGGTGCGCAGGGCTTACAACGATGAAAGGCTTTCCACCATCGCTTTCCAGTGAGTACGCTCGCAAGATGGGTAACTATGTCCCTTTGTTAGTTGCCTTGCCACGACTTGGTGTGCTCGGGCCTTCACGAAAGTAATTTATTGAGGAGGCCAAGTGGCTCCGTTTTTTTTTCTTATTGTGGTAAAGATGGGAATTGCAGTGACCTAAAAAGTAGTTCTGTGAAGTATTTTTCTTCAACCAATTCTCGAACACGTGGTGTTACACCGCTCGCTGTGATAGTTCCTAAAAATAATTCCTCTGTCGCGTATCATGACGCTGATGGCAGCACAGTTGGATTGTAATTGGGCAAAACATTATTTTCTGTCTTTTATTTTTCACCTTTGCCATAGACCAGAGCTGCATGTCTTCCCTTCGTTACAGTTAATGTGGATTTCGTATAGAGGAGGTTACGTGGTTGGCAGCAGAGGGCAGTGCAGCCAACTCCATTGTGGTAACTGCCTATCTACACTGTCTACTTTTTACGAGCCAAGCTGGATAGCTTGGCGAAGTACGGTCAAACAACCCTCACAACCCACATGGCATGGGGAGGCTCTTATCCAGCCGTGGCTTGACAGAGAGGCTGTACATGTTGCATAGATGGGCACTGACTTGCCCTACCCCTTTCAGATGCTCCCTCTGAAGCCATGTGGAATGCTCTTCTGATATTAGCAAGCCACTCTAGCCTTGCACTTTTAAATCTAGATTGAAAACTCGTTTCTTTAGAACTGTTTAGTTTGTTGTCCTTCTCCCCGCACCTCCCATTAGCGCGGATGGCTACGTACGATGCAAAAGAAGTTCAACATACTGTACGTAAAAACAACCCTCATATGGCCGTGACTTGACAGAGAGGCCCTACATGTTACATAGAAGAAGACTGACTTGCCCCTTCCTCCTCTCCATCGCTCCACCCTCCACCGCAGCGTGTCGGGGCCCAACAGCGGCACGGAGTGGTCCATAGAGGGGCGCCGGCTCGTCCCGCTGTTGCCCCGGCTGCTGCCCCAGACGGTGCTGACGCGCTCAGCCAACTCGGCTGCCCTTGCCATGTCCGCCCACAACGCCACGCTTCCGTCGCCCGGACTCACGGGCAACAAGGAAGGTGAGGGAGCCTGTTCCAGATTTTTGAGTTTTGAATTCCAGATACTGGATGCCCAATTCGGGATTCTGCATTTCAGATTCTGGACTCGGGGTTTTATATGCCTAATGCCGGATACTAGATGAAATATCCAGATTCTAGTTTGCGGATTCTGGATACTGGCAGGCTCGGTGAATCTTAATCAGCTACACTCGTTAAGTTGATGAGTAAATAGACACTGACTGTATGCTAAATTGTTCCAGATAGGCTGAGTACTGGGCATTTCACTCGTACCATTCAAACCTAGTGCATAATAATACTCATTGGGGTGTAGCATTGAGAAGAATTCCCGGCCACAGTTTACGTCAGCCGTTAATGATATCTCATACCATTCCTTGGCGACTCCACTTTACCAGCCCGCACGAGCTAGCATAGTGAAGTATGGTCAGACCGACACAGCGTGGGGAAGGTTTATTGAGAAGGTCTGCAACTATATTGCTTTTATTAATACACGTAGAAATTTGCAGCGCAGCAAATTGCGACATGGTTAGATCCCCGGGGCCCGTGGGTGGCCATTTGGTAATGTGCACCGCTAAACTTCGGAGTATGAAGTTTTTTTGGACTAAATTCTTACAATACTTAATGAATAAAATGATTTTGAAAGTTTCTCATTTGGAAACTCTCTCGGGTCTGTGAGACCAAGGGTTTCGTGCAGTCGTACCACATTGCTGTACAAGAGTTCAAAGTGCCGTTTGCAGTTCCAATGTTTAATATGTACCCCGTAAGTTGTACAGTAATTATCAAAATTACTCGTGGCTTCAAGGTAATGTCACATGCTGCGAGGTCGGTATATTCGCGGTTGTTCATTGGAGTTCTCTTGATGTCTTTTTGGGTTGTTTGATGTTGAGCTTGTATGCCCAAGTGACAAAGATTATCAATTACGCACGCCTACCTACATGCAACCCTTACGCCGGGCACCAGCAGCGGCCAAAAAAACGTTCATCAATTCACGGAGAACACGCGCTGGCTGCTGAGACATTCAGTGCCTGAAGAAGCTCCCCGGTTTGTGGAGCGAAACGTCGGACATCGTGACCACGATCGGCACTCGCCTTCCCTAACCGATGCGGATGTATTCACTCGAAACCAATAAAGCGGTGGACGTTTGTCATTGCAGTGGTGGTGAGCTACAGCTATGCCAGCCCGTCCCCAATCTCCCCCACCGTGTGCACCTCACCACTGGGTGGCGCCAGCAGCAGCAGCAACAACAGCAACAACAACAACAGCGGTGGTGGTGGCGGCGGCGTTGGGGCGGGTGGAAACGTTGGGGCGGGCATTGGGGCGGCAGCAGCAGCAGCGGTGGTCCCTACCAAGTCTCCGCGTCCGGCTAGTCCGGCATCGAGTGTTGTCGTGCTGCCCAGTGGGAACACCGTCTACGTGAAAAGTACGATCGCCGCAATACCATTTTTGTCACGATACGACGTGACGTAATTCTGCACGGTGTAGATTATAAAACGCGTTTTTTTTCTGTATTTTGAAGCAAAAAGCTCGGATTTAAGAAGCTTTCTGCGTACAATTATGACTTGCATCTGTATCGTTAACGATCTATTGTCGGGTGTCACACTTCGGACACGTATGTATGTTGAAATACTTTCGCACCGTACGTAGCCAACCTTACTAATTAAATGTGCGGGGAAAGCACAACAAACTAAACACAAAGCAGCATCTAGAGAACACATTGGTCCTCCTGGAAGGCGTGGTTTATTCAAGTTGTTGAGATCTTTTCCGGAAGATGGTTCTCAATAGCAAAATATATTACCACCCAAAAGAAGGTCAGTGCCAGCTGATCACATAGCTAATCAGATAGTGTTAGTAATCATCTTCAGGAGATGACTTTCCGTACTCGTACATTATCTTCAAAGAGAGAATCTGAGATTCTCACAGGATTGTCCAATCCAGGAGAGCCGGGATTGACAGTCTTAGCAAGGCTGTCCTGGGTATAATCATGATTTTATATACAGCGTCATGCTAATTGCATTCCACAGTGTTGTACATTAATTATATATGAGGGCCCAAATCCTATTTACAGCTACTACCAAGCAAATGAAAATCCTCAGAAAATAAAAATGAATAAATAAATGGCACCAAAACAAAAAAGGGCACGCACATCACAACAGAGTAAAATTAGAGCCCATTGAGTCTCCACATCCAGACCACAATCTCAACATTTCAAATGTCCAAAATGTGGTTTCCTATTTATCAGCATACGCCTGGATGAATGAAATGGCCTTCAGTTCGGAATTAAATAATGTGCAATGGAGCGATTTGTCAAATATCGACATTTCGTTCATTTTGTGTTTAGTTTGTTGTCCTTCCCCCGCACCTCGGATGAGCACGGTTGGCTACGTACGGTGCGAAAGAAGCTCAACTTGCGTACATACACGGGACACACTTAGTCCTGGTAACAAGACATCACCCATTCCACCGGCTGCGCCCTTTTTCAGGCGTCAGCTGCTCCGAGGACGACGAAAAACCCCGCAAGAGGCGTCGCACCGACTCGTCGGGCTCTCCGTCGCTCGCTCTGAGCGACGGCACCCTCCGGCTCGCCACGTCGCCCTCGCCCCAGCAGCCGCCGCCGGCGCCGCTGCCGCCTCCGCAACCACCGCCGCCGTCGCCCGCCACCGCCACGCTCACCAGCCCCACCGCCGTGTCCGTGGGCCACCCAGCCTTGTCAGGGCCGAAGGTCGGCGTCTCCGTTACGGCCGGGTCGCTGTTTTCCGGCGGCAGCGGTGGCGGCGGCGGTCAAACGCAGCAGCAACAGCAGCAGCAGCAGATGTTGAAGCAGCAGCAGCAGCAGCACACGCACCACATGTCGCCCGTGAAGATTACGTTCACGCGGCCCGTCACGCCCACCACGGCGAGCTCCACGCAGAAGGTGCGTGACGTCACCGTTTGCTCACGGTGTCTCGGGGAAGAACGCGGTGTGTGCGTGTGTGTGTCTGTGCCGTTGTCTGGCTTTGTGGAGCCAATGATTGGTGGATTGCGTTTAGATTTGTAAAACTGACAAATGTGCTCTGCGGTCTGCTAGGCGGGCATTAGATGGCAGTACATGGAACGGCCGTACACGCACCCAATATATAACGTTATTTTTTTTGACATTTTTCTCTAGACGCTCCGGCAACAAAACAAGTTTAACTTTTTAAACTCTCACCCATTTCTCCCGGTGCCGCCAACCAACTTCCCTCTCTCCTCCGCTAAGCCCCCTCCGCTCTGTCTCTCCCTCGTGTCTCTCCCGTCGCCACGGCGACTCTAGGTGATAATCGTGAGCACCACCGCGGGCCCCACCTTTCTGCCGGGCATCCTGTCCAAGCCTCACGGCCTCGTGCAGCCGGGCGGTGGCGCCGTCGCTCCCCAGCACCGCGCGCCGCCCGTGCTCATCGCGTCCAGCTCGGGCGGACACGGCGGCCAGCCCCTGCTGCTGGGGGCGCCCATCGCCGTGGCAACCGGGTCCTCGGCCGCCACCGTTTCCGTGGCGACGAGCTCGCACGCCGCCCTGCACCAAGGTGACGGGGGCTTGAGCACGCGCGCTGCGGCGGTTGGCGCCGCCGAGCTACGAGCCCCCGGCCAGCCGAGTTCGATTCCTGCTCACGGCCAACACCGGTGACGATTATCTCAACCGGTCATGGGTCCTCCCGTAGGTCGACTCAGCCTTAAGTGAGCACCTGGTGCCATGCGTAAACATCGCCGCTAAAGGAAGGCACAGGCTGGCCACCTACCCCCTCATGTGTCGTGCCGGCCTTCATAGGTGTTCGGTAACAGCACTTACCCCAACAGTCTATTAAGGCTATACGGGGGATCTTTGGTGGTGCGATGGTGTAGTGGTTGGCACAGCTGCACTAATATTGGGAGGGGGGTGGGGGGAAGCCAATGACAAGAAATGTATTTCTAGGTGCGACATAATTCCGCGCGTTTGAACGGCTTGGAATGAAACGTCGAAATGTCGGGAGCCGAAGTTGAATGTGACGGACGCGCGGGTTGCGGCCGTGGCAGGTCTGAGCGTGGTGGCTGGCGGCAAGGTGGGGCCACCCACCAAGGCGCCCGTCATGGGCCCCGCGCGAGCCGTGGCAACCAACCTGCCACAGCAGATGGGCACGGGCAGCGGAGGCGGACAGAGCGCCGCTCAGAAACCCACCATCCAGATCAAGCAGGAGTCGGGTATCGTCCGCCTACACTCACTCGTTCTGCTCGCACTTTCATTCACGTATGCACTGACACTTTCGGCAATTCATTGTATCAGTAATGTTTTAATTTCCTCTCAATATCACTCAAATCACTGACACTTTCAGTCATTCGCTCATTTGTTTATGCACGCTCCCATTATTCCTTTCGTCTACTCATTCGTTCACAATTTCATTCGTTATCCAGCGATTCACTACCTCGTTCGTAATTGCATTCGCTCCTTCTTTGACTCATTAATTAATATTCTTGCGCTTGAATTCACCTGCTGCTTCATTCAAAGACGAATTCTCTCGGCTCTTCACGTGTTCATTATTTCCTATTGTCACTCGTGATTGGGTTGTGCGTATTTTTATTGTCATGCTTTTCCTGAGTACAACAACATGCGATGACAAGCAGAGTTTCGATTTAAAGCTTTCGTGACTGCAGGGATTCATCTTCTTGGTTCTTTCGGTAAAGTCACGTAGAAGGGAAGTAATAAAATAATAAAAATTAAAATAAAACGGCTGCTTGCATTGTGGCCGAAACGTCGTGAGAATTATTTAATTATGTTTTATTTTTATTATTTTATTACTTCCCTTCTACGTGACTTTACCGAAAGAACCAAGAAGACAAGCAGAGTGAAGGTTTATCGAACGACCCACACGGCCGACGCGGCACGGGGGCCTTCATCCAGCAGTGGATTGATTGACTAAGGGCGGCTCTAAATTAATATTTTCACTTGCGCTTTCGGTATTGTCACACAAGACAAAATGCGCATCAATTCGGAGCTCTCCACACTGTGTCCACCGGTGAAGCCCCTGGAAGGTGCTGTGAAAGAACTACTTCTCAAGTCTCTTCGCTTGTTCGCCGTCGCCCACACGACGTTTAACGCGAGTGCGCGCATGCACTCCCACACTCAAGCAGGCGTGAAGATCATCACGCAGCAGCTGCCGCAGAGCAAAATCCTACCGAAGCCGGCCGGCGTGGCAACCACCGCGGCGCCTATCATGGTGGTGAGCAACCCGGCTGCCGTAGTGACCACCCGCCTCGTCACCGCGCCAACGGGTACGCACCCCCCCTCCACCCCCATCACGCTGCCCCGGCCTCGCGCTACTCACGCGCGTCTCGAGACAGTTCAATTCTCCCGTGGAAAGAAAGCGCACGTTGGAAAGCGTTGCGGAACTCGCACGCGCACGCGCGGGCAGGCGTGACTTCACCTCCTCCTTGTTTGATGATAAAGGCGACGTCCGTCCGTCCGTGCGTGCGTCTGTCAGAGGTCGCAACCGGGTACCCGATACCCCTACCCTACCCGTTACCCGGCTACCTGTACCCGGCTGGGTACGGGTACGGGTACCCGTTTGCGACCCTGGTGCGGCCGGGTACGGGTACGGGTAGGCCGTGAGTCACTGGTGAGTAACCGTTTGTCACTCATTTCCCAACGTCTTGTCTCTTCTCACAATTCAAGTTCCTAGAATCAACCCACCAGCACCTGCAACATGGCTTCATCCCAGAGGTCGCAATCGGGTACCCGTACCCTACCCGATACCCGGCTGGGTACGGGTAGCCGGGTATCGGGTCGGGTACGGGTACGGGTACCCGATTGCGACCCTGGTGTGGCCGGGTATGGGTACGGGTAAGGAATCAAAACCCGTTTGCGACCTCTGGCGTCCGTCTCGTGCAGCAGTCAGCTCCCGTGTGGCGTCGCCGGGTCCCACCTATCTGAAAACGACCAGCGGCAACATCATCACGGTGGTGCCCAAGTCGCTGGCGTCATCGCTGGGCGGAAAACTTCTGAGTTCCACCGTCATGTCCGGTGAGATTCGCACAACCTGAGATGCGAGGCGATGCTTCGCCCCATCGGATGCACATGCAGATGCGCGCCCTCCTCGGTTGCGTGTCCTCCCGCTGTGTGAGCGGAAAAACGAACGAAGCGAAAGGTGATTTCCCCCAGAAATAATGACACGCCAAAACTTGGTGAGATACGATGCACGCACACCGCGCACGGTAAGATGGCGGGACGAATAAGTTCAGGGTATGCAGACGTGTGACTGTATCACTCCGCGTACTGTATTGTACGGCTCGGCCTCGCAGTTGGAGAAAGCAGTTCGTAGTCGGTACCGCTCGGGAACCGCGTTATAACGGTGTGCGCTCCGCATTGTGTGAGAACCACGTGAAAGCGAGAACGCGTTGTGTGGACAGCGACGAGTCAAACGGGGACTTAACCTTCGATTTAAAGCTTTCGTGATTGCAGGGATTCATCTTCTTGGTTCTTTCGGTAAAGTCACGTAGAAGAGAAATAATAAAATAATAAAAATAAAACATAATAAAATAATTCTCACGACGTTTCGGCCACAACGCAAGCAGCCGTCCTCAGGTGAAGAACAGGTCTGTCGAGAAGACAGAGTCTGACTCTATCTTCTCGACAAACCTGTTCTTCAGAAGACAGAGTCAGAGTCTGACTCTGTCTTCAGTCTGACTCTGTCTTCTCGACAGACCTGTTCTTCACCTGAGGACGGCTGCTTGCGTTGTGGCCGAAACGTCGTGAGAATTATTCTATTATGTTTTATTTATTATTTCCATTCTACGTGACTTTACCGAAAGAACCAAGAAGAGGGGACTTAACCGTACACGTTTGGCGTTGGCCGTCTTGTTTATTATTTTCGTCGTCGTCGTTCAACAATGCAGGCACAACAACGAAGATCACGACCATTCCGGTGTCGATGGCCTCCAAGTCGAACGTGATCGTGGTGCAGAAAGCGCCCGGCAAGGGAGCCTCCATCCAGGGTCTCGCGGGGAAGAGCGTCGTCACAACGCTGCTGGGAGCGGCCAGCATGGGAGGAGCGGTGAGTCTCCGCTCGCGTGTGACGCCCAACTCCCTCCCACCCCCTCTCTCAGTTTCTTGAATTGGGTGCAACATGAACAAGAAACATCTTAAAGTAACTATGCGCAAACAGAAAAATCCAGGAAAAAACAGCAATCTTCCAGAAAAAGCACCGTATATCAATGCTGTGTGCAAAAATCCCAGTGGGATGTGAGTCAAACAATAACAACCATAATACAATTTAGATGAAAGTTAGCAGGCTAACTCTGTACTACAACAAACAAATATGGCTAAACCAAAACGTTTTCGAAATCACCAAAATAAAGCTATAAAAGCAATGTAACAGTGGTCATAGGAACGGTGATTGAAATTTGACAATAAACGATATACATAACATGTACTACCAAACTTTGCAGCCATATATTTCGATTTAAAGCTTTCGTGACTGCAGGGATTCATCTTATTGGTTCTTTCGGTAAAGTCACGTAGAAGAGAAGTAATAAAATAATAAAAATAAAACATAATAAAATAATTCTCATGACGTTTCGGCCACACAACATAGCTGGCTGCATGAGTCACTCCATAACATCTCTCTCCATACATCGTACCATACACAACAAGCCGGGCAAGGCAGCCCCAGTCCAATAACGGAGCCTCCAGCATGGACATTAAGAAGCGCACGCAATTTTTATCGTTTCATTCATTCACCGCGCATAGTCAGCAAAGGACCCTTGCCGCGCCAAACGTGCGACCTCTTGCGGCAGCATTCGCTTAAACTGCTCTTGGCTGCCATCCATACACCGGCGTTTCAAGTGATTTGTTTGATACACGGATCACGGAGGGGTGGGAAAGGGTTGGCGCCATTCCTTTGAAGGTCGCAGTCCATTTAAAGCGTGCAATTTGCTTGAGTTTACGCAATGTTATGAATAATCCATTTGAAACTCTTATGGGGCAATGCGTCGGCCCTGTGGTAGAGAATGGCCCATCGAAGCGGTTATTGAAAGCCGCCTCTTGAGATCGAGTGGTTTTTGGTATCATGCACTAGGGGGCAGCACCTCACCACCCACCCTGCTGTGCTGGCTTTCAAAATTCATACGTGACATTCTCAGAGCCGGGAATTGACCACATTTAAGTGCAAAACCAAATTTAATGTGATGGGTATCAATATATATATTTTGATTTATATCTTTCGTGACTGCAGGGATTCATCTTCTTGATTTTTTCGGTAAAGTCACGTAGAAAGGAAGTAATAAAATAATAAAAATAAAACATAATAAAATAATTCTCGCGACGTTTCGGCCACAACGCAAGCAGCCGTCGTCAGGTGAAGAATGAAACACCACCAAGCTTTGACAAAATTCTTTTGTCAAGGCGCTCTTCTTCCCCCCCTCCAACCCAGCTTAAATATACGCTCCAAGCTTGGTGGTGTTTCATTCTTCACCTGAGGACGGCTGCTTGCGTTGTGGCCGAAACGTCGTGAGAATTATTTTATTATGTTTTATTTTTATTATTTTATACTTCCCTTCTACGTGACTTTACCGAAAGAACCAAGAAGATATATATATTTTGTTGTGTGCAGTCATTGGTGAACGGGCTGAGCCTGTCAACTTGCTGCACTCGGGGAGGGAAACTCGTTGTCTAATCGCAGCAGAACTGTTACCCGGATTCGAACCCAGGCGCTCAGCTGTGCCAGCTCAGCACTCTGGATGCTCTTGAGCCACTCGGCCAACATCAGCATTCATTTGTTTTATTAAAACGTACAGCAGTAAGTCTACGGAAGGGGAGTGATGGCTGGTGGCCCGCACCTCTGATTAGCACGGTTGGCCACGTACGGTGCGAAAGAAGTTCAACGTATGTAGAGACGGAGTGGCAGCCAAGGAACATTTCCGTGTTAACGTCCGTCACGGAGATGGAGTGGTAAAAATCATCTCGTGCGTGGTGGCAATTTGACTTCTTGCATTGCATGACCATGGTTGTTTGCAATTTCTTGGGAAGAGATCATAATCGGAATATTTAATTATACTTCAGGAATCTGATGAGCTATAAACCTCTCTTTAACAGATGTCTAGTGGTTCATATATGTCCAATAGATCTTGGCTGATGATGATGATGATGATAGCAATAACAACACCTCACTCTTAAATCAGTTAAACTCATTTCCTTTCAAGCAGATTCAGAGAAGCGTCAGAATTCATGGCAACATTTTCTGATTTACATTCAGTATTTACGGCTCCGAGTCGTCCCGGTCATCCGAGCCGGTGGTGGAAATTCCCCATACCAGGCAGGTACCACTTTGTAATTGTCAATATCCCACATTGGATCGGAGATCAGGGCCATCAGTGGAGAGGATCAATGCTGGCAGATGCAACACTTTCGCTTGTGACTGACTTTGAGGATGTGATGAGTCACACGGTGAAAAGAAAACCAGTGTGGTAAGCTTTAGTAAGCCGGTGACGCATCATCAGTGTAAACATACAGCCCTCTTGTCAGACAACTGCCGGATGAGAATATCCGCGTGCCATGCGGCTTGCGGCGGTTCACTCTGGCTTGGTGAAGCCGGGATGCATAGAGGTGGAAGCATAGGGAGTTCGATACAATATTGGAGTTTGATACACTGTCCTCTGCTGCTCACGATGTTATCCCCACAGCCAATAACAACTTGTCGTGCATAATGGTTTCCTGTACAAGACTTCCCCTTCAGCTCGCCCTTACCGGCATGGGGAAGTACGGTCAAACAACCCCATGACTGATACTCCGTGGGGGGTGGGTGGAGAGGGAGGGCCGTCATCTAAGAGTGGATTGACAATGGACTATAAACAAATTATTATTCCTGTGATTTCCACTCCGTCACAGATGTTCCTACCCACTCATCCATTTCCTGTTTTGCAGAAGAAGCCTCCTCTTGCCGTCAAGCGCCTTGAGTCGACGTTTAATTTCGCGTGATCGCGCGGTTGAACGGGTCGTGAAGGCTCGCTCGTTGTGTTTTTCCGCACGGCAGCGGTTGGGTTAATGGAAAACATCGGCGGCAGGAGCGTGGCTTGCCACGTTCACTGCCGTCCGGAAGCTCCACATGGTACCAGTTAGTGGGCTCGGCGCCGTGGCTGTTTTTCATTTTGACGGGTTTTCTCCGCCTCTCCGTCTGAGCCCTAACTTCCGTTGCGAAGGCCCCACTTTGCGTTGCTGAGTAACGTCGTCCCCACTTTTTCACAGTGCTCACGTACCGTCCCGTCCGTCTGTACGCCGTGTTCGGCCTGTGGTTACTCGGCGTGCTGGCTGATTACATCAGTGGACTGTGATCTAATCTAACATCACGGCCGGGAAAATTGCGAAACATTGTTCGCGGTTATATATCACGTAATTTCCACCTTCCCCTGTATACGCGCACAGCCCTGTTATGTCAATCCACTGCTGGATGATGGTCGTGGTTATGATAAGGCTAGATGATGGTGATCACGTTAATCATGGTCATTTATGGCGATGACGCCAGTAATAATGATGTTGATACTGTTAATGATGATGATGATGATAGTAATGTTGGTAATGATTTTGACGATTGCCATGCCTTATAATGGTGCCAGGAATGATGATGATGCTGCTGGTGGTGATGATGATGAGAATAATGATAATGATTAATGGTAAGTGCTTCCTATGAATTATACTGCACGGCGCTCTGAAGCCCTTTGTTTGGGTATGCTGAGTCTTATATAAACGTAAATAATAATGATGATCACAACAGTGACGGTAACGCTGATAATGTTCTTGTCGGTGGTCGCGACGGTGACAACGATTGGTGGCGGTGGGCAGGGCGAGAAAGGGCTCCAAGGAACGTCGTCGGGGCCGAAGCCCACCATCCTGACGACGGCACGGTCCGGTATCGGCGGCGGCGGCGGCACCATCTCGAAGATGATCGTGACGCAGAACAAGCCGGGAGGTGTGCCTCCCGTCCCCGCCGCCAAAATCCTGCCGCCCAAAAACCCTTACACGCAGCCTCAGGTGAGCCGAGTGGCGTGCCTGTGGCTACCCAAGGCCAGCTCACAGGGCCGTCTATAATAGGGGGTGGGGGAGAGCGGCAGAGGTCGCAACCGGGTACCCGATACCCGTACCCTACCCGATACCCGGCTACCCGTACCCTGGTGCGGCCGGGTACGGGTACGGGTAGGCCGTGAGTCACCGGTGAGTAACCGTTTGTCACTCATTTCGGGTAGGGTACGGGTAGCGTACAGGTACCCGTACCCGGCCGGGTACAGGTACGGGTACCCGTTTGCGACCCTGGTGTGGCCGGGTACGGGTAAGGAATCAAAACCCGTTTGCGACCTCTGGAGAGCGGTGCGGGGCCTGGGGCAAATCACACCACGTGTGCCCCCTCCCCACCGACACCACGGTGGCTCGGAGATGTCAACTACCTTGCCTGATCCCGACCCTGACGCCTATATATTTTTAGTTTGCGTGGTCTCCCCGTGGTCGCGTGGACTTTTCTCCGCGTCCTCTGGTTTTTTTTCTCCACATATAAACTCAACATCACGAATTTTAGAGTATTCGGCTGCTGTAAATTTCCACGCGGCGATGAGCCACTTCGTTGTGCTATGATTTGCGGCCTGGTCGCTTCTGAAAAGAGCTACACAGCTAAGTGGGCCTTACCTGGTCAAATAAAAAAAATTGTTTTAATCGTTTTTAATCATTTAAACTGCAAGTATTACATCTGTGACATCAACGCGTGGGCCACCCCCCAAAGCGCATTAACCCCTGATTCACCGTGCGACCCTAGGTGACGGCTCTGCCAGTTCACACCTCCGGTCTCCCCCCCACCATCCCCCCGCTTTGTATTTCGCGTCGTGACCTCGCGACAGACAGTTACCTCTGCCGGGCACGAGTCCGCCGCTCGCGACGACGAGACGGACGATTTGAAATCGATTGCCGGTGTCGCTTTGAGAGCAGCCCGGCTGGGCCTAGGCTTGTTCATGAGCATCCTCTGGATTTGTTTTTTTTCCCCAAGCCTGTGCCAAGCGCGGGGGCGTGCGCTTGCGGGCTTTGCGTCGGCACGGCGGATAGCGCCTGTGCTTCGAGCAACACGCGTGTAGGTGTGCAAAAAAGCAACCATAGTCTCTGTACTTACGCAAACGCCATCGGCATATCCTGACCAAATCTTACTGACAGCAGCAGTGGATGCAGTGATAGACAACCGTGGATTGGTTTCGTCCTTGTTATGCCTCATCAGCACAGTTTAGTCACCGCAGTGAGCAGTGAAGGATGATTGTCTTTGATGCTACACAGCAAAAACGTTACAGTGGTGATTTGCATATCGAGATTCTTTACAATGGCCGTGTTTATTACGTAGAGAGAGGCAGGCAGGCATAGGGAGAGGAAAAGAGGAAGGTCTTGAGTCTTGGACTTGAACAGGGAGTCGACAGCATGGTTGACTGAGCGAGGGATTTCCACGCTTTATGGGGGCAGCAGCAGAGGAGAATGAGCGACCTCCCACTAAGCGTCGGTTGAGTATGGGCTTCGATAGAAATATGCGGTGGCTGGGGCAGAGAATGCATAGAGGGGAATGTACTGTATTTATAAAAATAGATTTATTTAACCAGGTAAGGCCCACTGAGCTGTATAGCTCTTTTTCAAAGCGACTGGCTGCAAATGATTGCTCAACATAGTGTCTTATCAGCGTGGAAATGTATCGCTGCCAAATACTCCAAACGCACGATGTTTCTAAATGTGGAGATAAAAACTGGAGGACCCGGAGAAAAAAATCCACGGGACCACGGGGAAAAGAGAGAGACACGCAAACTCCAAATATCCAGCAGGCATCAGAGTCAGGATCGAACCTACCACCTCCTGTGTACCAAGCGAGGTAGTTAACATCTCCTCGCCACCGGCGCCCGTTATGAACCGCGTCCATTGGTGACGTTTTTCTATCCACTTGCTCGGTATGTTTGAGGTTAATAAGCAGCGGTGTTCCCGGTAATATTTGTAGACCGTCACGGCAAATGCGGCATCGCTTGAATACTTTACAGTTCGGGACAGTGGTGTTTTTAATCCAGCGCTCCTGGCAGAAAGTGCTCTAAGTCTTTTAACATAAACACTAACAAAGCGTGACTTACAACCATTACCTTATAAAGCCCCCCAGAGTTAGCACAGGCTCGCGTCTGTGATGTTTGACGCTGTGTTGAAGTTACGATCGCTCGGCTCGGCTCGTCGCCAAAACGAGAATGCTCGGGCCTCTGTCAAGAGTTCACGTTGGGTTCGATTTGGCTCGGAACCCTAACTCTTTGCATTCCACATCCAGACCGTCTGCAAACAAACTGTAAATCACTCCCGGCCCACGTGCTCCCTTTGTAGCGATGTTGTGATCATTAGTCAAAAGATCCAGGTGTCATCGTTGCCAAAGCCATCGCGAGTGATTAACAGCGTAATGGTTTACAGCTCTCTCAATCCACTGCTGGATGCAGGCCTCCCCCGCGCCCGTTCATCTGTGCACGTTGGCGGTCACTAGCATTGCTCCATTTCAAGTGTACTTTCTGTTGTTGTTTTCAATTGGAAAACCCGTTTCAACAAACGGTGGTTGATTTTACAGCCCTTAAACTTGTACACAGCACGCGCCGCTAGGATTTGAACAAGGCATCGGTTCTGGGCTACGCTTAGGCATCGTGGTGGGTCGCGGGTCAATTTTACGATGGGTCTGTGGGTCCAGAAAGTCACTCTGCGTTCTGCCAGAGCGAGCGGGCCATCTTGTTGTTGTACAATGCCTCACGCTCGTTCCAAAAAGAAATAGGAAATGAAGCGCTGACACAGGAAGTTGCCGCTTCCGCAGTTTTTTTTTTAGCAAACTGAACTTTTTTCCCAACGGCCCACGTGACCACCACTCGCCTGAATTCGTTTTTCTTACTCAGTCCACGGCCGGGTCAACCCGTCGACGTTCACACGACACCAGCTGCGCGCCGGTGCCAATTTATTTGGCCAGCCCAAATGTAGCTCAGGGTCTGCGGTTGATGTTTAGCACCCCACTGATGATAATTGTTTTTTTACCCTTTTATCTGGCAACAAAACTGACACCTTTTGGCGTCATCTGGTCCAACACCATGTGAGACTAGGCTCTAAGGAAGCTGTCTCGGGTGTGGACCAATCAACTTCAAGGACAATGCATACATTATCAGAGTTATGTTTTTTGTTTGCATTATGACTGCAGGTATTGTGGTCTATGTCAACATGACTCCTTGTAAAAAAGGTGTCAGTTTTGTTGCCAGATAAAAGGGTAAAAAAACAATTATCATATTTTTTCTTCTGGCAAATGAGGTTCCAATGGTGTAAATGTTCACCCCACTGATGTTGTGAAACGTAGCGACTTTAACGCCGTAATGCGGGACTATTCAGCCGGTAGTCCGGCAGCCAGATATGGCCTTGGGGAGTGGCCCACTGAGACGGCATATGTATGTACGATGAAATTCTTTCACACCGTACGTAGCCAACCGTGCTAATCGTAGGTGCGGGCGGGAGGCTCGCACTTGTGTTGAGGATGATTCGTTCATTGTTGATGATTTCGCTGCTGGTGGTAATGATGATGGTGATGATGGTGATGATGATGGTAATGATGGTGATGATGGTAATGATGGTGATGATGGTGATGATGGTGATGATGGTGATGATGATGGTGATGATGGTGATGGTGATGATGGTGATGATGGTGATGATGGTGATGATGGTAATGATGGTGATGATGGTAATGATGATGGTGATGATGGTAATGATGGTGATGATGGTAATGATGGTAATGATGATGGTGATGATGGTGATGATGGTAATGATGGTGATGATGGTAATGATGGTAATGATGATGGTGATGATGGTGATGATGGTGATGATGATGGTAATGATGGTGATGATGGTGATGATGGTAATGATGATGGTGATGATGGTAATGATGATGGTGATGATGGTGATGATGGTGATGATTGTAATGATGGTGATGATGGTAATGATAATGGTGATGATGGTGATGATTCCCCGTGCTTTCAGGTGCTGATTAAGCCAAAGCCCATTGCCACGACGATGTCGATGGTGGGCGTTTCCGTAGCGACGGCCACGCATGATGCAGACAGTACAGGCGCCGGAGATGCAGCAGCAGATGAGGACAGGAGGGAGGATATGGATTCTTCCGTTGCCATGGAAACGGGCACTACCATCTTGCAAGGTGAGCGGCGGTGGTAACGCCCATTTCTTCGCGTTGTGCAATAACCTGACGTGACGTTTGTTTATTAGGTAACCGCCGCGCTCGTTTTCACCGCGTGCATTGCGCGGCTCTTGAAATTTTGAGGTTTATTGTTTTTACACTATGAGATCTCCTTCACCAGTGGCAAAATATAGTAATAGGTTTTTACCCTTTTAACTGGTACAAAATCTGACACCTTTATACAAGGCATCATGTTTGCAATAACCTCAACACAAGAAGTCAAAATGCAAACAAAAAGAAACAACTCTGATGATGATAATGATATGCACTGTCATTGAAGTTGATTGGTCCACACCCGAGACATCTTTCTTTAGAGCCTAGTCTCCATTGGTGTTGGACCAGATGACGCCAAAAGGCGTACTTCCAATGACAGTGCATATCATTATCATCATCAGAGTTGTTTCTTTTTGTTTGCATTTTGACTTCTTGTGTTGAGGTTATTGCAAACATGATGCCTTGTATAAAGGTGTCAGATTTTGTACCAGTTAAAAGGGTAGAAACCTATTACTATGTTTATTGTTTTGTTTACCGAATTCAAACAAAAATAGCTCCTCTTCTTAGATTTGGTTTGGTCTGTTTCACCCAACAATTGGACCCAGTTCTCTTGGACATGAGAGTGCAGCTGGTTGTATGATGAGAAAGACATCGTAACAAATACCCCGTAGAGGAGGCTCCCTCTCGTGCAGGCTCACCTGCCAGCAGTGGCGTAGGCGAGCAATTGCGGGGCTGCGTCTTTACCTGTAACACACGACACGGCCATCGTTAACTCCCAGAGTTATTTCGCAGCGACAAACAAACGAGTGCATTTGGTACTTGCGACCAGTCTTGCGCAACAAAGGCGCAACAGTTTATGTTTCGTTGGCTTTACAGAACATTTCCTGACTTTAGTCTTAGGCAGAACTGGCGGAGAGTCGGTGGCAAAATCGTGGACAGGGACCGGCAGTGCAGATGGCTTGGACACCGCAAGAGTGTGCCAGTGGGTGGGGGTGGGTGGGTGAGTGGGTGAACGGGTGGATGAGTGAGTGGGTGAGTAATTCATTGAGTGAGTGGGCGCTGAGTAGTTGAGTATATGGGTGAGTGAGTGGGTGGGTGAGTGGGTGGGTGAGTGGATGGGTGAGTGGATGAGTGAGTAGGCGAGCAATTCAATGAGTGAGTGGGCGCTGAGTAGTTGAGTATATGGGTGAGTGAGTGGGTGGGTGAGTGAGTAGATGGACCAGACACCGCAAAATCTGGGGGAGGGCGGGGGGGCCCATATCTCGACGCTCGACGCCCCTGCTGCTCATGTGCCACGCCAGCCGACCATTCGTCTCGTCAAAGAGTTGCGTGCCAGGCTGGAAGGACGCCATGGACGTGAGCGAGGCTTCGGCAGCCTCCCACTCGGCAACCTCCACCATCCGGGCCTTCATGGAGATGCAGAAGCCTGGAGGCTTGTACCCGCCCCTCCCTCCTCACTGCCTGCTGGGAACACTGGGCAGCAAGGCGTCCCGCAGTGTGTTTACGCGTCGCGCTGCCTTGCGGGGTCCTCGTGCGAAACGCGTGCGGTTTGGGGTCCGTAGTGGGTGCCCGGCGTGTTCATTTGGAGCGCGAGGGGTTTGGCTGAAACGGGGCACGTTCAAAGAGGGCACTTGCCGAAACCCCCCTCCCTTCCCTGCTGGGCTGCGATGTGGCCACGTGGTGGCGGTACAGCAAGTGGGTTCACTCGTTAAAAACAATGAAACACGTGGGCTTTCGCGACCAATATTGTCTATAATAGAGGTGTTTTTGGGTTAGATCGCGTAAGTATAAATGTGTCGTTAAACCCGCCACCACCCGACACGGCCAATTGGTATGATTTGTCACGTAAACAGAACGTGCCAATTCGTTACTTGTCCAGCACACCGGTGTGTTGGGGAGTAAATTACTGGCGAAATATCGTAACCAAATTGTAAATGTTGTGGGTTTACTCTCCAACACACAAGCGGTGTGCTGTACTAGTAACATATTGGCACGTTCTGTTTACGTGACAAACCTTATTAATTGGCAATGTTGGGTTGTGGCGAGTTTAACCACACATTTATATTTTACGCGATCTAACCCATAAACGTCTATTGTGGACATAAAAAAATGGTCCAAAAGTCACAATACCCAGGAATCGCTTTAAGTGGGAGTCTTGAGGTTGAGTGAGATTTTCTTGAGTAAATAAATTTGTTATCACAAATGTAAGATGATGGTTTAAATGTAGGTCATGGTCAATATAACTACAACTTTATTATGACCACTACCCATATTATAATAGGTCATGTGCCCTTTGTAATAGAGTATATATATATATAACAAGTGAATGATCTGGTCAATGACAATTTCCTCTGCTCTAAACGATGGCTGGCTCGGTTTTTGAAATGTACATTTCGTATTGTAGGAAAATATGATTAACGATGATGATGATGACGGTAAAGTGTGGGTTTCTATGTTGAACTTTTTCGCACACCGTATGTAGCCAAGCGTGCTGCTATTTTACCACAAACAACGCAATTCCTGTCCTCTAAAAGAAATATATATATATATAAATCACTGACTAGTTTACAGTCGTTCAATAACAAACAAAATTCAAGGGTAATCAAAGGGTCGCTGTGTTTTTTTTTTAAAGCGTACGGGGGAGTGGTGGCGCAGTGCTTACACACACTATGAATCTCACAACCCGGTTTGACTCCAGGCAATGGCTAACATCAGTTTGAAAGTGATATACGAACCGGTACTGGGCTACTCCTTTTTTCACCATTCTGGCCTGACCAGCATGGTGAAGTATGGTCAAACAAACCCACCTTATGCATGTTGAACTTCTTTCGCACCGTACGTAGCCAACCGTGATAATCGGAGGTGCGGGGGAGGACAAAAATCTAAACGCAAAGGAGCAGTTTTGTGTTTAGTTTATTGTCCTTCCCCGACAGTGTAAACCTTCATTGACCAGTGTATTTAGTGACTAATGGCTGTAATTACCATTATTAGTGTTAATAGAGACTATCATAATTGTGTCTGTGGCCATAACGGTCGACTCGCAATCTGAAAGTTGCGAGTTCAGTTCTCAATCAACTCAGCCCATCATCACAGCTGGGTGAATAAAACGAGTACCCAACTATTTTGCGACAAGTGAACTTCAGTCATCTTGTACAGAGGCTTGTTTGCCGCCATGAGAACTGTGGAATTTCCACGACTTGGCTAAGGGGTGCCGATGTATGCAGGTGCCGTGCCATTGCTCATTTGAGAAGCGGGACGATGAGTCGATTAAGTCGACCAAGAATGACGATCGACTACTTCGTTTGTGGCCGATTACTCGGATCCCTTTTTGAAAACATGGCCACCCCCGCACTCATGCTTCCCGAAGGCTGGAAACCCCCCAACAATCTACAACCAGCGCGGTTCGGCAGACGATGCCGATGACGTCAAGTAGCCTCCCCCCCCGGCCAGTCAGCCGCGACCTTCTTTTGCAAGGTGTCAGTTTTGTTGCCAGATAGAAGGGTAGAAAAAACGATTATCGTTGAGGCTTTGTTTTTCCCAACTTTTGAACGTTTAGTGCGATTCGTCGAGTTGCCGAGCCGACGGTCGATTTACGGAAATGATTCGATTTAGGGCCCGGCTCTAAACTTTTAATCGCTGATTCTCCTTCGCCCTGACCAGTCCCCCCCCCCTCTTCCCCGCAGGTCGGGACAAACCTCGCATGCCAACCATCGACCTGAGCCACATGGTGATTCCCGTCGCCAGGGGAACGGATGTTGTCGTCACGACAACCACGGGCGACCGGACAAACCGCACGGTCACGGCCAGCATCAAGGTACGTGTTGACGATGGGATAACCGCGCAGCGCTCTATAAGGGCGCCACGGTGGCGAGATGTTAACTACCTCACCTGCTATACAGGAGGGCATGGGTTCGATCCCGACCCTGATGCCTGTATATTTGGAGTTTGCATGTTCTCCCTGTAGTTGTGTGGATTTTTCTCCAGGTTCTCTGGTTTTTCCCTCCACATTTAGAATCAACACGCATTTAGAGTATTTCCTCATCTTGATGATAAGCCACTTCGTTGAGCTATCGTTTGTGGCCAGGTCGCTTCTGAAAAAGAGCAGTATAGCTCAGTGGGCTTTGCCCGGTAAAATAAAAATAGTTTCAGTTTTATCTTAGTCGTAAGTCAACGGCAGTCGGCCTACGAATCTACTGGCTCCCAACTGCGGGAATGTGGAATTTTAAAAGCTGTTTATAGGCCACCGGTAGTTTCGAGTTGCTGCCTTATGTGCATTTGAAGCACGGACATTCGCAAGATGGAATAAAAGCCGAGAAATGTGCAAAGCAGAGAGGCGTGGTTGGAATTACACGGAGAGACGGGACGAGGAAGGCGTAGATTAGAAACATGCTGCCACGTAGATTGGCTTGGGCAGGACACGGCGGCACTAGAAGGTGGTCGAGACTGGCGACGGAGTGGCAGCCAAGGGAGGGAGCACGCACGGGGTGGACGTCCTGGGCGGAAACGGACCGTGAGAGATCGTGCGATGGTTTTCGCGACGCATTAATGCAGCCCAGCAGTGGATGTATCGTGGCCGGTTACGACAATAGTAATATTCATGGACTTTGGCGGTAATTGTGTTTTTTTTCTTTGCTCGCCACAATCTTCTCAGACACAAGAGGGGGTGACCATGGTGGGCACAAGGGCTCCAAGCGATCACGACTACCCGGGAGGCGAGGACGGAATCCTGGACCCGCAGACGGGCCTGTTTTACCGCGCTCCTCTCTCCCGCCTGCCCGTCGCCGCCACAAGACAGCCCACCGTCATCGCCTCTACCTCCACCATCACCACCACCACCTCCATCGGCACCAGTAGCACCATCAGCAGCACCATAACTGTGCAGGTCAGCGTTACAAAATAGACACCGCAGAGGCGCAAAGTGAAAAGCAAAATGAAAAGTGGAAAGGCCGCAACTAGCCCTAGCTGTAACCGCACCAGCCAACCAGACGATGGCCCTGTCCCAGCCCTTAAACACATTCCTGCGGAGGGAGCTGGTAGGAACGTTGGGTTGCTCGGTCAATGGCCAGGGTCAATGGCGGCGTGGTGTATTCCGCAAATATGCCCGACTGTGAGGGCGGGCACAAGCCGGCGTGAGTAGGTTAAACGTTGAGTTTTATAAGGGCACCACGGGGTGACCAGCCCCTCCCTACCTAGCCCCACCCCACCACCCACCCGGCCCCACCACTCCCCGCTCAGCCCCTCCCCACCCTCCCCACCCAGCCCCTCCCCACCCTCCGCACCCAGCCCCTCCCCACCCTCCACTCTCCATCCAGCCCCACCCCTCCCATTTTTGGATGCACGACGGATGGACGGACACAATAATCCCCTGTGGGCTGGTGTAACCAGGAGGTTCCTACCAGTATCATACGAACCAAACACTCTACCTACCTAACTCCTTCTCACTCCTGCCTAAATCTATAAGTCAGCACCTCCTGCTGCTCAACTCGGAAACTCATCACTCCTTCAGCTCGCCACTCTTGCATCAGCGACGTTGCCGCTAATTTCGAATAAAAACGTCCTTGACCTTTCATCGCTTAATGTTCACGAAACCAAAAATATCAGGCCCCCACTTGCATCATCATCATGAGCAGCGTCATCACAAGCAGCATTATTTGTATTGGTACCAGCGGAGCCAGCTAGAGCATCCTGAGTGGCTGCAGAGTCACAGATATGGGTGTAATGATTCCATACCTTTCAACCCATACGGTCCAGGGAAATTGAGTTTTCAGGTCCGTACGTCGTACAGCCGTTTCAATACGGGCAAAATAAAAATTGTCTATTTGTTTGTGTTTCTCCCTTGTGATGGGCCTTTGTAGAATGAACGTTGAGATGTTTAAGGGGCACGGGGTGACCAATAAGGTCTGAAATGGTCTGTAATAAGGCAGGGCACTGATAAGGGGTTGACCGGTATGCAATTAATCTAGGATTGAAGCTTTCGTGACCACAGGAATCATGTCTTGTGATGACATTGACTTAGGTACAAGCCATCAGCAGGATATTCAACACCACTCGCAGCATCATCGTCGTCATCGTCATCATCACCAGAAACAGCAGTATGATATAGCATTCCCTTCAGCAGCAGCGCCATCAGTAGCAACAACAGAATCAGAATATAGTCGATTATCGATTATCCGGCAGCTTCCAACATTATCCGGCGGTCCCAGGCTGATCCGGCAAAACCGCTCCAAATGCTGTAACCGTTATGGCGATCGGCACCGTGGGAATGACAAAAAAAAGTAGCTACGCTTGATTATAGCATTAAGTATATGCAGTATATTATACACCACATACAACAACTTAAACAATGAAAATACTGCACATTTATACGTTTTCATGACTATTAACTTCAGGAATAAAAACATTAAATATACACGGTGCGATCCGGTGAAAAGTGCCATGTGTAATTCGGAGTTTGCTGGAGCGCCGGTCTAAAGGTTGCATCAGTCGGGCGATAGTCCAACACAAGTTGTTGAAACAAGAGCGTTAGTAGAGTTAGTACATCACTCCATGATTACAGAGTCTTCGAGATTGGAGTGGTTGCAAGTGCGGTACAGTCAATACAGTAACTTTTTACAGTGGGATATTTATTTTTGTCTATTTGGATGTTTATGCCAATTTCACAAAGTAAACAAATTTAAAACGCTAAAAAAAACATGCAAAAGTAAACTATTTAAAATAATGACAGTGATTATCCGGCGTTTTTGAAAAAACGGTGCCCCGTCTCCCCCCCCCCGAAGCCGCTGGATATTCTGTGATCTACTGTAATCGGAATCATAATATTTATTTACAGTGGTGGAATCCGATGAGCTATGAAGCTCTTGTACAGATGTTCAGTAAACATCCAGTTGACAGTTTAACACATCGGCTTTCGTGGCCAATATCATCCATAATAGTTTTTGTTTGGGTTAGATAGCGTAAATATATAAAAGTGTCGTTAAACCCGCAACCACATAAACAGAACGTGGCCAATTCGTCACTAGTACAGCACACCGGTGTGTTGGAGAGCAAAGCCACAACATTTACATTCTGAGTACGACGTTTCGCCAGTAATTACAACCAGCTTCATCAGGCAACAAGCCAGATTTGTGGATAAATCCTCCCGTTTCGTTCCTTCACATCTCACCGCGGGCACACCAAATCCCCTCACCTCCGCCGCCCCATCACCACCGAGGGCTAAACGCATTAAAAGAAACGATTTCCTGCATCCCTTTTGTGGTCGTTTTATTTAAACAGGCGATGAAAAAAAAGTGCCAAATTGATGTCAGGCCTTCTTAAAAGGTTGGGGAAACCACACGAACCACAACTGAGAACGAGAGCATTTTTCCTGCTTTCATTCGAGTCAACGACTCTCTCTCTCGCTCCCTCCCTCCCTTTCTTCTTTAATGCGTCTGTCTCTCTTTTTTTTTTGCGTGTGTCTTCGCGCAGCCTTTGATCACCAAGGGGGGCGCGGTCCCCAAGATAAGTTTTGCGCCGTCCGTGAACCGAGCTGAGGTGCACACCCTCTCGTGCCGGCCTGCTCTGCCGAGTCAAGGACAGAAACCTCTGGTGAGATGATGCCACACCTGCACTCACGAGTGTGCGCGCGTAAGGGTGGTGTTGGCCACCCATCCCCTTCGTGTGCCGTGCCGGCCTTCGTAGGTGGTCGCTAACAGCACTTGCCCCCAGCGGTCTGTTAAGGCTACACGGGGGATCTTTGTCTTTTGTGTATGTGGGGAGCGGTAGGGTAGCGGTTAGCGCGCTGTGTGCTACGAACCCACCGACCAGAGTTCAATTCCCACTCGCAGCCAACACCAGTGACGATGATCTGAACCGGTCCTGAGCCTCCTCTAGGTTGACTCAGCCACAAATGAGGACCTCGTGCAATGTTTAAACAGCACTTGCCCCAACAGTCTGTTGAGGCTGTACAGGGGATCATTGTGTGAGTACATACAGGGGAGCGGTGGCGCAGTGGTTAGCGCTCCGCGCTACGAACCCATCCTACCCGAGTTCGATTCCCGCTCATGGCCATTACCAGTGACGATTATCTGAACCTACTGTTAGTCTTCCCCGCTGGGAATACAAAAGCAGTCAGGCTTGTGGCCTGCTGCCTACGTCCCTCGCTCGTGTACAGTTCCGGCCTTCATAGGGGCTCGCGAACAGCACTTGCCCCAAATGTCTGTGAAGGCTATATGGAGCTGGGGGGGGTGATCTTTGTCTTTTTTTTGTGGGGTGTTAGAGACAATAGATATCGTGATGAGTTGGCATACCCCTGGCCACGGCTAACATCGGTTAGCGAGTGATGTATGAACCAGAGGTCGCAACCGGGTACCCGATACCCATACCCTACCCGATACCCGGCTACCCGTACCCGGCCGGGTACAGGTACGGGTACCCGTTTGCGACCCTGGTGCGGCCAGGTACGGGTACGGGTAGGCCGTGAGTCACTGGTGAGTAACCGTTTGACACTCATTTCCCAACGTCTTGTTTCTTCTCACAATTCAAGTTCCTAGAATCAACCCACCCGCGCCTGCAACATGGCTTCATTCCAGAGGTCGCAATCAGGTACCCGTACCCTACCCGTACCCGGCCGGGTACGGATAGGGTACGGGTACGGCAGGGTACGAGTACCCGTTTGCGACCCTGGTGCGGCCGGGTACGGGTACGGGTAAGGAATCAAAACCCGTTTGCGACCTCTGGTATGAACAGATTCTGTACCACACTGACCGCTGTGATGAGGTGTAGTCAAGCATCCCCCTCACAACCAAAAGGCATGGTGGGGGGGGGGGGCATTGTCCAGCATGGCAGTCACTGCAGCTAAAAATAACTTACCATCAGCAGAGTTGGCCAACACTGTGCGAGACAATCTAGTGCATCGCTGACGTGGTGACTGCTGCTTTTGTAGACATGATGACATTTCCTGCTGCATCGTCCGGGATGTTCTCGGTTAACAGTAATCAGCGTGATATTGATTAATATATTTATTTAATATTAACATTTTTGTTTCTCAATTCCCTGCTGGATGAATGCCTCCTCGAGCTGCGTTGGTCGTGGGGGGATTGTTTTTTACCATACTTCACCACGCTCGTCAGTGTGGGTTAGTGCAGGGGGTTGAGGGGGGGGCGCGGGTTCCAGGACCAGTTCGGCTAGGATTCATTCCCGATGTTAGTCGTGTCCGGCATCGAACTCGGGCCGCCGAGAGCGCAGTGTGCCACGCGTGCGTGCAATTGGACACGAGAAAGCCGTTTAAGTATTATCGACCGCCGGCTCATTGCGTGCTGAGCGCTGTGCACGTGTCGGCAAGGTCGCAGGGCTCCTCGTGATTTGACGGCTGTGTCACGTTCCGTCGTTGGGGGTGTCGACGTCGAGGGCGCGCTGCCACTGATACCTTCGTTTCACTTGGTCAAGCTCGCCCCACGAGACCCGACACTTCGAAACGGCACCACAAACAACGATAACTCTCCGCCACCGCCCTGACACCTTTAGCCGCACTCTTCTTGGCACCAGAGGTGAATGGCGACGCGGTGGCGAGACGTTAACTCCCTCGCCCGGTCTACAGGAGGGTGTGGGTTCGATCCCGACCCTGATGCCTGTATGTTTGGAGTTTGCGTGTTCTCCCCGTGGTCGTGCTGATTTTTCTCCGTGCCCTTTGGTTTTTCCTTCCACATTTAGAATGAATGTGCGCTTCAGGGTATTTGGCTGATATATACTTTCACGTGATAAGCCACTTTGTTGAGCTACCATTTGTGGCCAGGTTGCTTCTAAAAAAGAGCTACATAGCTCAGTGGGCTTCACCTGGTCAAATTGTGTTGTTTTTAGTTTGAGAACGTTTTGAACCTAGCCGCAGTGCCCCGTTTCTAAGTCTAGCACCGCTCGGTCACTAGCGTCGCTCACTGCGGAGAGATCTCTCCGCACTCCGGTCGGCACGGGACGTCGGTTTTCCACTGCGGTGTGCGTTGATGAATAGCGCCGCGGTGCATGTCGACGTGCGATTGCCCGCCAGAGTTTTTGTTTTGTTTTTTGGAAAGTCCCATTCGGCCCGAGGACAGGAAAAAAGGTTCCCCGCTCGCGGCTCACGGAAATGTTTACTGCTGCAGGCAGGGGCTCGCGCGACAGACATCCTGCGGATGTCGATGCTGGAAGCTCGCCTGGACGTGAGTGAAGCGGCCAGGGAGGCCGCGAGGGCGGCGGCGGTGGCGGCGGCGGCGGCAGCGGGCAAGGGGGGGGCAGGCCACGGGCAAGGTCAGGGAGCGGTGACAGCCGTCGTCGGCAGCGGGGGCACGGCGGGCGACGAGAAGAAAATAATAACCGGGCGAATTATCGACCTGCAAAAGTCTGGCGTCCTCAGGTGAGGTTGCGTGCGTGCTTACCTCCCTCCACAGTGGGAAGGCGTGTGCGTGAACACGCGCGGTTATTTTGTTAATCGTTTAGTAGTGGCGTGCGCGGCAAGTTTTTCATATTTGGGCAAAATTTGGACCGTTGACGCCGGCACGCAATGGCCCACTCGCGCGCACGCGTCACAGCGATTCTTCAGCGTCCGTTGGTGTTTACGAATAGTTCGTGGGTCATACTATTAGGTTTTTTTCGGTAAAGTCACGTAGGTAAAAAATAAAAATAATAGAAATAATCATAGAAATAAAAATTATAACGTTACAAGATCCCGTGACGTCATCAGGCCACTGCGGGCCAGCGTCAACGGTCCAAATTTGGCAATTAAAAATTATAAATCACGACGTTTCGGACGCAACACAAGTCTCCGTCATCAGGTGGGACCGTCACAGCTAGATCTACTGTATACAGTGAGGCGAGTTCGTGGGTCAATTTAATAAAAATTGCCAAATTTGGACCGTTGACGCTGGCCCGCAGTGGCCTGATGACGTCACGGGATCTTATAACGTCCATTGTTAAGCAGGACGGCACGCGGTGTCTTTTCGATGAATGTGCCCGCAGTGTTAATCAGGGCGGCCGCTGAATTAGAATCGTTAAGCTCTGCAGCAAGCGGAGAATCGCGCTAACACCATGGCCGTGTGAGAGAGCGTATGCTCGTTCAGTTAGATTTTTTATTTTTTTTATTCAGCAGGAAGGGCTTAATGAGCTGTTATACTCTTCTTCATGGGCATCCTGCGACGGTACGGATGTTATCTTGTGCAGATGTTATACAGGACAGATCTTAGTTATAATCAAGTATCAATGAGTTTCAGCATTTGCTGCATTGGCCATCCACAGCTTTAGGAGGCCTTCATCCAGCAGTGGATTGACAAAAGGCTGTAGAGTTATATTATCATAATTGTTTAGCTATATACTCCAGTGGCAACAGTTTATGAACAATATTTTTAAAGACAACTAAATGTAAAAAAAAAACACTGCAGTAATCGTAGGAATACAAAAACCGCCGCTAACCTCGCGGTTATTCCCGTACCTCACCCAAACAAAGCGGGGAGCAAGGCATGCTGGGAGTGCGACTGGTGCCGACCACGGCGCGGGCATCCGGGAAAACGGGCGACATCGCCGGGCGACATCGTCCCTCAGGTGAGCGCCGCTCCGCTCTATCAGCACACCCCCCCAACGCCCTCTACACCAGGGCCGCTCCAAACCCCCTTTGCTCGTCGCATCGCCCCTATCGGGGGGACCGGTGGCTCAGCGGTCGAGTGATTGGCGGTCGACGTGAACCGTCGTCACCTCTGGGGTCGATGGAACGAGTCCGTAAGCGGTTGTCCCTTTGGATGGACTCGCCTCGACCGTAGGAATGTGCCATTTCCTCCACCACGATTACTATTTACTTCAACAACTATTTTTGTTTATCTTACCAGGTAAGGCCCACTGAGCTAATTAGCTCTTTTTCAGAAGCGACCTGGCCGTAAATGATAGCTCAATGAAGTGGCTTATCACGTGGAAATTTATAGCAGCCAAATACTCTGAAGCGCACGCTGATTCTAAATGTGGAGGGATAAACTGGAGGACCCAGAGAAAAATCCACGTGACCACGGAGAGAACATGCAAATGTACAGGCGTCAGGGTCGGGATTGAACCCATGACCTCCTAGTATACCAGGCAAGGTAGTTCACATATCGCCACCAGCTTAGTGGAGGACTATAGTTTGAGAAATGCTACTCCTAAACAGTGCAAATGATAAAGAGTAAACGTGTCAAATCGGTGACGTACACATTAACATATCTCCATTTTATTAACATAAACAGCGCCTTCAGTTAATGCAAAATGCTGCTTGCGTCAAGCATACTTGGTGACGTAAAGTTAGCTTGCTATACAGCAAGTCCATGAATGTATCTTCTATTATTAAACAATTATAATTAGCCAGGCGGTGGTGGCTATGCGCACCTGTAATCCAGCACTGTGGACGAGTGTGGACTAGCATCATCTATCCCACATCTATAAACACCAATTAATTGGCTGAAAGCATCTTAATGTATATAGAGGACCGCAGAGCTTGGGAAATTGTTGGTAGTCCCGGCTCACTGCCTGGCTGCATTACATCTTGTCGTGAGGTGCAATTTGCATGAACGGCACTATATAAAACCAAACATTGTCACAACATAATATAACTCTCCTTTTGCCCGTCCAAGGATGGGTGTATTGCAGTAAATCTTGCAAGCGAAAAGCAGACCGCGACATGATATTCATTGCATTAATGCGTGTGCAATTTGTAAGGGCGCGGTGACACAGACCTATTTCATTTTAAGGTTATAATCCCTTGTTTATCATGACATCCTTTTTACTTTGATGTCTCAACGGCGTTACGGAGATTGCGTGATGTGAGGGTTTTGCCTTTGTAGTGAGGGTTGTGAGTTGACGCCGAGGAGGGGGGAGGAGGCACCTCGCCTCCCCCCATATGGAGTGACGTCAGCCACTAATTATTATTGATGGAGGGGGGGTGTCCATTTGGAGGACGTCACCTGTTCATGATTATTAATGAGGGGGACTGTTCGATGTGGAGTGACATCATTTGCTCATGATTATTAGTGAGGGGGGTGGATTACTCCATATTGAGTTATTGAGTGACGTCACCCACTCATGAATACTAATGAGCGGGGCTGGTCGATGTGGAGTGACGTCACGAGCGTTAATGACAGTCACTCCTGGGTGATTCTAGTCGGTATGATTGTAACGAGCTATTCTGAAAATGAGTCCGCAAAAACTTTCGGCTGACAACAAAAAACGCTCCGCGTGTGCTTCGTCTGCGTCCGCAGCGACTGGCCGGCTTCCCGATCGTCTGCGGGGGGACCATGCTGATGAGCACCAGCGGCGGTCGAAGCAGCCCGAGCGTCAGCAACTCCAGCGTCGCCGGCGGTGTCGCTGGCGGTGGAGGTGTCGCTGGTGGTGGAGGCGTCGCCGGTGGCGTCGCTGGCGGTGGAGGCGTCGCCGGCGGTGTCGCTGGCAGTGGAGGCGTCGGCGGCGGTGCTGGCGGTGGAGGCGGCGGTGTTGCTGGCGGCGGCGGCAGCGGCAACGAGGGCGGGGCGAGGGGGCCAGCGGGTTCGAGCGGCGCCAGCGTCGTGGTGGAGCCCAGCGGGCTGCTCAACGTGACGGCCTTCACCAGCCAGCGCGTGCGCGAGGACCCCTTTGGGCGGCCGAGGGAGTCGCCCGACTCGGCCTCGGATGACGACGTCGACGAAACGTGATGCGTCGCGTCGCGTCGAGTGCACGGGGACCGTGGTACGTGTGAGTGCGTGTGCGTTATGCGTGCGTTATGTGTGAGTGCGTGCGCGTTACGTGCGCGTTACGTGTGAGTGCGTGCGCGTTACGTGTGCGTTACGTGTGCGTTATGTGTGCGTTACGTGTCAGTGCGTGCACGTTACGTGTGAGTGCGTGCGCGTTACGTGTGAGTGCGTTACGTGTGAGTGCGTGCGCGTTACGTGCGCGTTACGTGCGCATTATGTGAGTGCGTGTGCGTTACGTGTGCGTTACGTGTGAGTGCGTGCGTCGAGCACCACCGAGTGTGCTACGTCAAGTGCGTGCGTGTTACGTGTGTGCGTGTGTGCGTTGAACACCGGGCGTGTTCCGTGCGAGCGCTTGCGTTGAGAGCGAGCGTGTTACATGCGAGTGCGTGTGCGTTTAAGCGCGAGCGCGCATTTACTGTATTTTTATTACTAACCGACCGCCAATGTTATTAAATGTACTTTTTTACGTTTTCAGTTATTTTATTAAATGCCTTCGAGTTGGTTTGGCAACGCGCACAACGTGCGCGCCAACGGTAGGAAATCACGACTCTTATTTGTACCCAGCCTGCACGCATCTTGCTCTTGTGCGACGGCATTTGCTCATAACTTACGTAAAGTGTTTGCAATTGAATCTCCGAGTTGATGTTTTTTTTTTCACGTCATATTATATTTTATTAAAGAGCGTTGAACAGTGGTCATTGCTCATCATTCACTCACGGTAGCCCTTTCATGTTCTGACAAAAGGGATTTTGCCGTGTTAGGCTATGGGAAAATGCGTAATGAATGAAGGTCAAGACGCCTTCACTGCCAGTGCCGTTGACTCCAGCGCACCTCCCGCCGTCCTGCCAGATCCCGCAGCAGTTGAAGGGTCGACATCCAAAATTCAAGGTGCGATGAAATGCTCAAACCGAAGCAAATGCAGATCTATAAATAAAGTTGCGGCAAAATTTTAAAGGCGGCCATCTCATTGAAAGCGAAACTGTCCGTTGGTGATCGCGTTGTTCTCATTGCTTTCCAATGTGGGCAGTAATAAAACGAGGTGTGGTTATATTTGCAGCAGCATGTAAATCCAACCCATATGGTCAAGACGCTGTACAGAAACCAGTTCTAAGAGTGTAGACAAAGTGTCAGAGTGACGGAAACTAGACTGGCTGGCTGGTAGTGTGTAGGGGAGTACATTTTAAACAACAAAAAAATGAATCAACTCACGATACCGACTAATAAAATCCCTGTGAACTCGTGATACGGTCGCTGCATTCATTCTAAAGGGGACACGTTTGCCAGATTCTGGTGAACGTCACAGGAAAAATAACAATTCGTGCGGTTGACTTCCCCCCCCCCCCCCCCCCTCTTGCCCCGACCAACGTCTTAGTGATGCTGCGAGAGATCGCATTGCAAAGGTTTCTGGGGGGAAAGTGTTTGCGACGAGCTGCGTAAATATTCTGGTAAGCCAAAGGAATGAATTGACCTTTCTTGTTCCTCTGCCTCTTTCCTATACAACTCTGTTGTCTTGAGTTTCGTCGCACTTCCCGTACTTTGCAGATAGTACGATGAAGGCTTTGATGATCATCTTTAAAGCTTTTAAATAGAACCCACAGAGGCATTCGGCACGTGAAGCTCATCTGTGTCTGTGTCATAATGACCTAGCATTAAACTTTTTCTGGCTATACTCAGATTTAAGTGTGAATTTGTGAGTTGCCTTGCAATGGTGGCTGCTTTGTCAATGCACTGCTGGATAGAGGACCTACTCATCAGGGTTGCCATCACCTCTCCAGGTTTGACCTGGACAGATGGCCTGGACAGTCGAAGAATTGGAAACGTAAACTAAACATTTCGATTTAAAGCTTTCGTGACTGCAGGGATTCATCTTCTTGGTTCTTTCGGTAAACACGTAGAAGGGAAATAATAAAATAATACAAATAAAACAATAAAACAATTCTCACGACGTTTCGGCCACAACGCAAGCAGCCGTCCTCAGGTGTTTTTCCGACAGACCTGTTCTTCACCTGAGGACGGCTGCTTGCGTTGTGGCCGAAACGTCGGGAGAATTGTATTTTATTATGTTTAATTTTTATTATTTTATTATTTCCCTTCTACGCGAGTTTACTGAAAGAACCAAGAAGGTAAACTAAACCATTTTTATTTTACCAGGTAGAGCCCACTGAGATGTGTATAGCTCTTTTTTAGAAGCGACCTGGCCACAAATGATAGCTCAACGAAGTGGCTTATCGTGTGGAAATTTATAGCTGCAAAATAACTCTTGAACGCACGTTCATTCTAAATGTGGAGGGGAAAACCGGATGACCCAGAGAAAAAAACATGCGTCCACGGGGAGAACATACAAACTCCAAATATACGGGTGTCAGGGTCGGGATCGAACCCACGACCTCCTGTATACCAGGCGAGGTCGTTAACATCGCGCCATTGTGGCACTCTTGTCCAGATGGCAGGAATTGAGTTCTAAAGAGATCTGGTGCCCACATTGTGTTGAACGGTTTTGAGAATAGACCTCGTGTGCTGCCGACTGAGAAATAAGTTTGGGTTGCGCTTTGCCGTAGGAAAGTTGGCAACCCCACTGCCCCCGTTCCGTATCGGACGTGGTAGTTGTGTTACCACCCTCTACCACACTGCTGCTCGGCCCTGGCCCGCGTTCAAATTTAGGTCGCTGGGTTCATGGTGCGGAGCACGAACCACTGCGCCACCGCTCCATCCGCAAGGAACACGGCGAGAGTAAAATAAGCAACGCTCAGAATTTGAACAATCGGGCACACGGTGGTTTGATTGGGTAAACACATCTCATGGGAACATTTCAGTCGATATAATAGATGTACAGGCGGTTTTCTGAACGCATTGTCAAAACACAAAAAAGATCAAAGTAATTGATGTCCTGCTCAAAACCTCTAGAGAGTGCTCATTCCATTTTACAGCCCTGAGCCAGTGGTGGCGTTTCCACATTCCTATGGCAGGAACGGGGGGTGGGCAGGTCTCTCCACAGGACGCCCACTTTCACAAAATGGTACTCATTCTCACGACCCTGAAGCGATGATGGGTTAAGTCAACCGGCAACCTCGGGTTTCGAACTCGCAAACTTCCAATTGCGAGCCGCTCGCTCTTCTGCTGACCCACCGGGTTGGCTTCGTACACCAACACATTGGTGTTTTTTTTTACAATGACTTTTCAAAATATATTTGATCTAAAAGACGATGCAAATCTCTATTTGTGTACAAGCCTCGACTGCTGCGATTAATTTACTGCCGTATTCACAAGTGTCTCATTCGATTCGAACAACCTTTGCAATGCTATAGGGGCAATGCTGCCGGGTTGACCTTCGAACTTTAAGGAATGCAAATGTTTGCGCGAGAATTGGGAGTTCAGCCATCTTCAAACATGAACAGAAAAAAATGCAGAGGAGGCTCGAACAATGAATACAGTGTCCAAGAGCGCCGTCGGTAGCCCTTTAGAGTTCCAGTGTTCAAATCGAGGGTTCCAGCCACCTGTCAATAACCCTGGTTCTCATGTGTAGCGAGTTGATCGTTTCAGCTGGGTCATCGTTGGCTACACACACACAAAAACACTGTCAACTATATCTCGGGTCACCCCTTCATTTGGCTATGTTCCATCTCTCGGGGATTAAATTTTTTTTATCCCGTTTGCTACGCGACGCAGTGTGTACAGGGCATGTGAAAGGTGTGGTCCTTTTGGCTAAAGTGGCCAATTGAGGTGACCTCAAGTATTTTAAGTGGAGCGAGTCTGTGGTCTCAGCCTCATTTTTCTCGGTTTAAAGCTTTCGTGACTGCAGGGATTCATCTTCTTGGTTCTTTCGGTAAAGTCACGTAGAAGGGAAATAATAAAATAATAATAAAATGTACATAATAAAATAAAATTCTCACGACGTTTCGGCCACAACGCAAGCAGCCGTCCTCAAGTGAAGAACAGGTCTGTCTGAAAGACAGCGTCTGAATGTCTGTCTTTCCGACAGACCTGTTCTTCACCTGAGGACGGCTGCTTGCGTTGTGGCCAAAACGTCGTGAGAATTGTATTTTATTATGTTGTATTTTTATAATTGTATTATTTCCCTTCTACGTGACTTTACCGAAAGAACCAAGAAGATAGTTTTCTCGGGTTAAATATTTCTGTTGCAGGGCCCTGCGGTGGCGACAATGTTAACTGCCTCGCCTGGTTTACAGCAGGTCGTGGATTAGACCCCAACCCTGACGCCTGCTGCTGCTGCTGCTGTATATTTGAAGTGTGCATGTTCTGTCTCCCTGTGGTCGCGTGGATTTTTCTCCGGGTCCTCCGGTATTTTCCCTCCACATTGAGAAACGTGCGTTCAGAGGATTTGACTGCTATAAATGTTCACGTGATAAGCCACTTCGTTGAGCTATCATTAGTAATAGCCAGGTCGCTTCTGCAAAAGATTGATATAGCTCAGTGGGCCTTACCTGGTATAATGAAAAAAATAGTTTAGTTTTATCGTTTAGAGTAACACTTTTTGCAGACCATTTTAAATCAAGGGACTTCAGTAACCTTCTGTGACCTCATCTTTTTGGGTCGTTCTCTAACCTGGGTGCGAATGCCGATGTGATGACGAAGAATTTTCAAGTCCATCGTTGCCGCACGGGCAGGAACTTTCCTCTCTCTTGCGATGGGCTTCTCGCTAGTTTTACTGTAAGTGCCGCTGATGTGGTTTTCGGAATTGTTTAAAGTGGAGCTCTTCTGAGAAACGAAGGCGCTTTTTTATTCAATAAAGCTGTTGTGGGAATGCCGTGGCCAATCGTCGGGGAAATCTAAAAAAGGGACCCTTCTGGTTGTTTTTTCCGCTGCACTCCCCATCTTTTGGAGCGAAAAGAAAAGTTTGCTAAACAAAATTCCCCGGGGCATCCATTCGAAAGACCCCGGCAACTGTGCGAAAGATTTTCCGCAACCCTGCGGCCTATTTCACTGGAAGCGTTTTCACTGGCGGTGTCAAATTGTCCATAATGACCGCATTTAATTAACAAAAATTACTGGTGCTTTCCCCCGGCGGTGACCGATGAGTACGGTTGGCTACGTACGGTGCAAAAGAATTTCGATTTAAAGTTTTCGTGACTGCAGGGATTCACCTTCTTGGTTCTTTCAGTAAAGTCACGTAGAAGGGAAGTAATAAAATAATAAAAATAAAACATAATAAAATAATTCTCACGACGTTTCGGCCACAACGCAAGCAGCCGTCCTCAGGTGAAGACCAGGTCTGTCAGGGAGACAGCGTCTGAAGTTAGTCTTCACCTGAGGACGGCTCCTTGCGTTGTGGCCGAAACGTCGTGAGAACTATTTTATTATGTTTTATTATTTTATTATTTCCCTTCTACGTGACTTTACCGAAAGAACCAAGAAGGTGCGAAAGAAGTTTGCCACGCGTACGTGCATGACTTAGGGATTTGCTGCGGTGACGTGCACGGAGATTATCCGTTCCGAAATGATGTCGGCGAAACGAGCGCTGCGAGTTGGCGCTGTAGGGTGGCTTGGTGGTAAAACTCGTGCCTCTCACCAAGAAACCCGAGGTTTGATTCCTGACTCGGGTGCCTTTCTGCGTTACAGTACTTTGAACGTTCTCGGCCCCGTTCTGTATGGCTTTCCTCCGGGCTGTCCCGTTTCCTGCCATAAAAAAAAAACACTGTGACTGGTATTGGCCAAACGTCCCACTTGCCGAAAACAATGCCTGCAATTACTCATTTGCGAGTACACACTGCAACATCGCCCCCCTAACTGCAAAAAACTTGGCAGGACCTTCCTAAAAAAATGGCTTTTCTGGGTAAACCAAGTGCAATAGTAAATAACTAAAACTTTTCGGTAACAGATTTTAGTGGCAAGTGGGCACTGGGTTTTCACATGCTTAATTATTGACAATGTATATCTATCAATTTGGTGGTGTCTCTTTTTTTTAATTATAAATAATCATGCATGTGTTCTCTAAATAGTCCAGATTGATGGGACAATTGGCTAGGAGGGGTGACGTCCGATGGTCAAGAGTGGCGGTCGAGGAACGGAACGCGTCCGATGGGACGTCCAACCGAGGCGATGCCGGGCGGATTGTTACAAGAGAGTAGGAAGTGGATTGGGGAGGCCTTCTGGCAGTGGATGAACCATGGCTGATGATTACATACTTCAACCCAGGTGGTTATTTATAACCACGAGGGTGTGACACATTTATTTTGGCCCAAGCAAATCCGATCAAACAATGGGCCTTGCTTGCTTGGTCCCATCAACGTGTAGACGAGGAATTGAGATGCTGGTGACGTATTGCCCCCACCGAAGAGTAACGTCAGTAGAGGGACCCAGGCAAGGCCAATGAGTCAGATTCCTTCCATAACCTTTCTGTCGCAGGTGCTGGCTAAAGTATTGCCTCCTCGGGATAGAGCCGGCCTGTTTGGGTGACACTAATGCCCGAGTGAATCATGGCGCAGGCACCTGGGCCCGGAGTGATTGGAAGGCACAGGGCAGATCAGCTCAATAACAACGGCAGAAGGCTGCTCAACTTCTGCGTGGCTCCGTGAACTTGTGATCACCAACGCGCTGTTCCGGCACCGGCGCAACCACGACAACGTCAAGGATGCACGCCGGGTCGAAGCAAGAACAGCTGCTGGACTACACAGCGACAAACCCCTGCCCCGGTCCCGACACGCGTTCACAACCGTACCACGGAATCTCAGCCTAAAATGGGCTTTACCCAGTAAAAATGAATCAAAAGTTTTTTGTTTGTTAGTGATGTGCTCACCTTTCCTATACATCGCACTCATATCGTAGTTTTTGTATTTGTCGTAGTAACGTTCTGACCCAGCCCCCTACTGGACATCTGTAAAAAAATAACTCTATAGCTCATCGGATTCCCATCAGTCCGAAAACAAATTCTGATTCTGTAAGAGCCCACGATATGTCTAAGGCAGCGGTCGGGAACCTATGGCTCGCGAGCCATATATGGCTCTTCCGGTGACGGCATATGGCTCCCAGACAATTTTGAGTTGAAAAAAATAATAATAAAATCAGTTTGGAACTGATTTTAAAATACTTGTGATATTGCTTAATAATACTGTGTCATTTTAAAGTAAACAGAAATTAGTTTTGAAGATAACATTTCTCGGGTCACGGGTGCCGTGACCAGAAGTCGCATTAAAAGTAAGACATATTTAATTTATTATACGTTAAAAAATACTATATGGCTCTCAATGAAATATATTTAGAAATATTTGGCTTTTATGGCTCTCCCAGTCAAAAAGGTTCCCGACCCCTGGTCTAAGGGCATCGTCACACTGCGCGCAGCACCGCGTGGGTTGCAATGCCTCCTCCTCCGAGTAGGAGAAGGACGAAGGATCAAGCACAGACGCTACGTAAATGATGCATCGTGGCTCGTGAGTAAACCCCGCAGCTTCGTCCCTCCTCTGCATCCAGCACCCACGCTCTCTCCTTCAACATTTTTTCTCTCCCACAAACATGGCACAGAAACTCCAGACACGGTTGTGATGGGAACCTGCTGTTATTTGAAAACAAATTGCGGTTGTGGGTCAGCGCAACAAAAAGCCCAGTGCAAATGTTATATAAAATACACGCAGAAGCTATGAGACATAGGCAAATTGTATGGAAAATATGTTTAATGTGTTTCGCACCGTACGTAGCTAAGCGGGGGTGAGGGGACAACACAAAATTGGTGTCTAGACAACGTGGCCTGCCAAGTCTCCCCTCTTTGGCCAGGTCTGCGATTGAGTTCATTGATGATGATTATTACAAACGTGACTGGCTTTGGCTTGGCGTTGCAAGTTAAAATACGGCTCATTCATGGCAAAGGCCGTACGTACGAGGATTAACACTTCAATGTTGGGGAAGAAAAGATAAGAAACCCCGTGACTTTTCGATGTGCGTACGTTGAACTTCTTTTGCACCGTACGTAGCCAGCCGTGCTAATCGGAGGAGCGGGGGGGGGGGACAACAATCTCGCACCCCCCCAGAAAGGGAATTTCGCACCCCCAGAAAGGGAATTTCGCACCCCCAGAAAGGGCATCTCATACCCCCCCAGAAAGGGAATTTTGCACCCCCAGAAAGGGCATCTCGGACCCCCAGAAAGGGCATCTCGGACCCCCAGAAAGGGCATCTCATACCCCCCCAGAAAGGGAATTTTGCACCCCCAGAAAGGGCATCTCGGACCCCCAGAAAGGGCATCTCACACCCCCAGAAAGGGCATCTCACACCCCTCCAGAAAGGGAATTTCGCACCCCCAGAAAGGGAATTTTGCACCCCCAGAAAGGGCATCTCACACCCCTCCAGAAAGGGATTTTTGCACCCCCAGAAAGGGCATCTCACACCCCCCCAGAAAGGACATCTCACACCCCCAGGTTAAGTCGTAGAAGAAGAAAAAGAAGCACCACTTGCTCTAGAAGCAGCGTCAAGAGAAGAAGCTCCTCTACAGACTTTGCCTCGGCGTCTAACCCCTCCACCCCCCCACTCTGTTTAGCACGTCGGCTTTCGCGACCAATTATGAATAATAATCCCCCTCTGCCCGACATTGAAATGCACACGTGTCGAATTACGACGCGGCGAAGGTAATTGTATAGGGACAGCCGAGCAGGGGACATCCAGGTGTAACACCAATATACCCCTCTATGCATACAAATAATTTAAATGATTCGCGGAAGATTGCATCACGTCGGTTTGAAGCGGGTGATTCGGGGCATTTAGTTTGTGTTCTCACGAAGAGGAACTGAAAGTCGGTGGGACCTCCCCCCTCCCCTCCCCTGTGATCAACGTGGACCAGGGTTATGAGTTCACTTTGCTTCAACGTAGCACTCGGTTCGTGTCTCTCTCTCTCTCGGACGTTTTGTTAAGCTCAACGGAGTCGTCGTTGTTGCGTTACAATGTCACATACGTAGTTGCTTGCGTTGTGCTTGACGCAGGGGTGAAGAAAGTCCGGCCCGCGGGCCGTACAAGCCCCACGAAATCATTTGGTGTGAGCCCTGCCAAGCCACTCGAAATTCAATAAATCTAGGAGCAAACCTGGAAAAGCAGTTGCGAGTAGCAGCAACAACATCGTCAATAACCAGCTAACATCATCACACGACTCGCCAAAGAGAAGCAGTTCCAGCCCATCGCATTAGGGGTTGAGTTAATTAAATGTTTGGCCAAATATAAACGGGCACATTTTTAAGTTGATAATTTTGTATGGCCTCGCGAATGATGTTATAAATATACAAATGGACCTTTGGCAGGAAAAAGGTTCCCCATCCTCTGCAGCTAGAGAGAGCTTGGGGGGCGAGGGGGGTAGGAGGTGGTCTTTGTCCATGGCTAAACAGGAAGGTCATTTCACTTGCCCGGGTGACCCCCATAGGGTACACTGCGTCTCGCAAACGCCTGCACGGTTCAACATCTGCATGGCGTGTTCTTGTCGTGAGCGCCTACACGATGTATGTATACACAACCTTAGGGGCCGGCCATAAATGACGTCACGCACCTGGGGGGGGGGGGTCAGACGTTTGTGACGATGTGTGACGAAGGGGGGGGGGTTTAGAAATGTGACGTCACATCAAAATGCACAACTTTAATTAAATATAGACAACACGTTCTACTTAATTAAATAGACTTTTAAATAAATGTTTTCTCCTACAACATCAGAGTGCAGCGCCACATTAAATACGCACTACAATGACAATAGTTTAAAGCGATTTGAAGCATGTTTTATTTTTTTGGGGGGGGGGAGGGGCAGAGCTTTGTGACGTCATATTTGAGAGGGATGCCATGTGACGATGGGGGGGGGTCAAAAATCGTTCAAAATCGCGTGACGTCATTTATGGACGGCCCCATAGTTGCTTACGTTGTGCTAGAGAGAGCTTGGGGGGCGGAGGGGGGTAGGGGTTAGTCTTGTCCACGGCTAAAATCGTGGCGTGGTTCACGAAGGTCATTTCACTTGCCCGAGTGACCCCCTACGATACACTGCGTCTCGCAAACGCCGCCACGACTCAACATCTTCTTATGCTTGTTATTGTTTGACTTGCATCCCGCTGGGATTTTTGCACACAGCGTTGAAATAAGGTGTTTTTTTTCTGGAAGACTTTGCTGTTCATTTCCTGGATTTTTCTGTTGCGTGTGGTCACTTTAAGATGTTCATGTTTTTGTACTGGTAGGAACCTCCTGGTTACACCAGCCCACAGGGGATTATTGTGTCCGTCCGTCGTGGAGGGAGGGGCTGGGTGGGGAGGGTGGGGCTGGGTGGGGTGCAGTAGAAAACCCCTCTTTAACGACGCTAATTGGTTCCACGAAACCGTGCGTTAAGCGATTTCGACGTTAAGCGAGTATAGGAAATGCACGTCAAATGCTTAATTTGTACCGATAGCATCGAAAGTGACCCCTTTTCACAAAAAAAGTACGTTATAAAATGTTTATAATGGATATTAATACATAAATATACTAACATAAACACAATATAAAAAAAAACGTAGTTAATCAATGCTTTAAAATGTACTGTACCTACAATTCCCCTTCGTTAACAGGGGAATGGTCGGTAAGGGAAGTCATTGGGATCTATGGAGGCACTAGACTACGATACACTACACTATACACTACATTACTATACACTACACTATACACTACTATACACTACATTACTATACACCACACTATACACTACTATACAATATACACTACATTACTATACACTACACTATGCACTACTATACACTACATTACTATACACTACACTATACACTACATTACTATACACTACAGTATACACTACTATACACTACATTACTATACACTACACTATACACTACTATACACTACATTAATATACACTATACACTACATTACTATACACTACATTATACACTACATTACTATACACTACACTATACACTACTATACACTACACTATACACTACACTATACACTACTATACACTACATTACTATACACTACACTATACACTACATTACTATACACTACACTATACACTACTATACACTATACACTACATTACTATACACTACACTATACACTACTATACACTACATTACTATACACTACACTATACACTACTATACACTATACATTACATTACTATACACTACACTATACACTACGATACACTACACTATACACTACTCTACACTATACACTACGATATACTACACTATACACTACTCTACACTATACACTACGATACACTACACTATACACTACTCTACACTGTACACTACGATACCCTAAAATACTGTACACCACTACTATACGCTATACAGTGCTGCACACTACTATACAGTACTGTACACTACAATACTGGACACTATACACTACTGTACACTACTATGCTTTACAATACTGTACACTCCTATACAGTATACAGTATTGTACACTACCATACTCTACAGTACTGTATACCACTATTATACAGTACTGTACACCATATACGCTACAGTACTGTACACTACTACTACACTACTATACAGTACACAACTATGTACTATACGGTACTGTACACTACTATACACTGCAGCACTTTACACCACCACACACTAGACAGTAATGTACACTACTTTACTCTACAGTACTGTACACACTACTGCACAATACAGTACTGTATACTACTACTATACACTACTGTACATCACTACTATACAGTACTGCACACTACTATAAAGTACTGTACACTACAATACACTACTGTACACTACTAGACTCTACAGTACTGTACACTCCTATACACTATACAGTATTGTACACTATTACTATACAGTACTGTACACCACTACTATACACTACACAGTACTGTACACCACTACCATACAGTACTGTACACTACTATACACTACACAGTACTGTACACCACTACTATACACTACACAGTACTGTATACTACTATACAGTACTGTACACTACCACACACTACACAGTACTCTACACTACACAGTACTGTACACCACTACTATACACTACACAGTACTGTATACTACTATACAGTACTGTACACTACCACACACTACACAGTACTGTACACCACTACTATACACTACACAGTACTGTATACTACTATACAGTACTGTACACTACCACACACTACACAGTACTGTACACTACACAGTACTGTGCACCACTACTGTACAGTACTGTACACGGAGCGATGGTGGACACTAAAAAGGGCCACACAGATGGATTCAATAATCCACTGACGTTGCTGCTGCCATCACCTGGCTACCACGTGGCCCAAGGCAGCTAGCACAGCTGACTCCTGGAGCTAAACATTGTTCAGTGAATCAGCTGGTGAGGTCACCAAGGTGCAGTTCAGGGAGTTCCCCTCCAACCCCAATGTTTACACGCACTGTGCCGTCTATTGACAACTCGTGATTGGGTGTGCGTTGAACTTCTTTAGCACCGTACGTAGCCAACCGAGGGGCGGATCGATTAATTGGGGCTGGTTCGTTTCGATAATGCGGTGATTTTTTTTTTTATAGGGGTTTTCTGTTGCGTGTAGTCGCTTAAAGATGTTTCGTGTTTTTTTTTGTTGCGGTTGCACGGGGGTTATACCTAATCAATGAAACTGAAAGAAACTAAAAACATGAAAATGTGTTGCCCCGTGTCATTCCCCCCACCCCCACCCCGTCGATGTACTTCTCTACGTGATATTACTGGTAGTAATTACCTGGTTACACCAGCCCACAGGGGATTATTGTGTCCGTCCGTCGTGCAAGGAGGGGCTGGGTGGGAGGGAGGGCTGGGTGGGAGGGTGGGGAGGGGCTGGGTGGGGAGGGTGGGGCTGGGTGGAGAGGGGCTGGGTGGGGAGGTGCTGGGTGGGGAGGGGAGGGGAGGGTGGGGAGGGGCTGGGTGGGGGGGGGTGGGGCTGGGTGGGGAGGGAGAGTGGGGAGGGGCTGGGTAGGGAGGGGAGGGAGGGGCTGGGTGGGGAGGGTGGGGCTGGGTGGGGGGTGGGAGGGGTGGGGCTGGGTGAGGAGGGGCTGGTCACCCCGTGGTGCCCTTATAAAACTCAACGTTTAACCTACTCACGCCGGCTTGTGCCCGCCCTCACAGTCGGGCATATTTGCGGAATACACCACGCCGCCGTTGACCCTGCAGGCCATTGACCGAGCAACCCAACGTTCCTACCAGCTCCCTCCGCAGGACAATGTGTTTAACTCTGGAACTCTTTGCATTGGACAACTCCTCAACTCGCTTGCAGCAAGCGGTGACTTTTAAATCGCCGTCTTCTCCGGCTAATGATCGAGTCATTAACTAGCCTCGGTTATCAAACTCGGAATATGTATTTATACCCGGAGGAATCCGATGAGTTATGCGAAGATCTTCATCGCAAGATGTGTTCGAGTAGGCGATGAAAGCACGTGTGAAGGCAACACGAAATGTTGTTGCTGCTGTTACTGCAACATTTCTGTTACTGGACGGCTTAATTTGTTTTTTTCGAACTGGCCAAACGCCTGGTCTGTCACTTCGACTAAACTGATTTGGATGTACTGAATGTTTTTTCCCAGTACATGTATACACACTTAAGCGGTGTGTTTTCGCTAAGTTGTTTCCCTACCTGAAGAAAGACGCTTGTGTTGTGCCCGAAACGTCGTGATTTAATGTATAAAAATTTTTTACCTAGGTGATTTTACTGAAAAAAACAGAGTATGAATCTAGATTTAAAGCTTTCGTGACTGCAGTGATTCATCTTCTTGGTTCTTTCGGTAAAGTCACGTAGAAGGGAAATAATAAAGTAATTGTTTTATTGTTTTATTTTTATTATTTTATTATTTCCCTTCTACGTGACTTTACCGAAAGAACCAAGAAGATGAATCCCTGCAGTCACGAAAACTTCAAATCGAGAATATACACACACAGTTTATCGGTAACCCTGTAGCGTGACAAGAAATAAAGTACAGCAGCTACGCTTGATTTCAGTGTTGAATATTACAGAGGTGGGACAAAGTCATTGTTATGCAAGTCCAAGTCGAGTCTGAAGTCATCAAATTCATGACTCGAGTCTGACTCGAGTCCAAGTCACATGACTCGAGTCCACACCTCAGAGGTGGGACAAAGTCATTGTTATGCAAGTCCAAGTCGAGTCTCAAGTCATCAAATTCATGACTCGAGTCCAAGTCACATGACTCGAGTCCACACCTCAGAGGTGGGACAAAGTCATTGTTATGCAAGTCCAAGTCGAGTCTGAAGTCATCAAATTCATGACTCGAGTCTGACTCGAGTCCAAGTCACATGACTCGAGTCCACACCTCTGGAATATTACATACAATACATTATACACTACATACAACTGAATTAAAATATTGCACGTATTCGTCTGTCTAGTGATCGTCAAACACATGGTTGTTCAAACAAGAGCGTTAGTAGAGTTAGTACATCACCCCATGATACAGAGTCTTCGAGATTGGAATGGTGGTAAGTACGGTGCAGTAAATACAGCCTCTTTTTTACATGTATGTATGTTTTGTTGTCTATTTGCATGTTTGTTTATGACAATTTCACATCGTAAACAAATTTAAAAACACAGAACAACACCTGAAAACAATGCCGTGCAAGAATGTGCAAAAACAAGCAATTTTAAATCATGATTTAGTGATTATCCGGCGTTTAAAATATCTGGTGCGTCATCCCCCCCCCCCCCCGAATAATTGATGATCGATATATTTATGTATTGATATTGAAGGTACACTGCTGGGCGGACAGGAGACGAATCGATTTAGTAAGCTTACCGATCGTTGCGGTGATGCTGACTCTTCCACCACGGACACACCGTGAGCAACGCGGTAGAAAGTGGACACACGTAACCTCCAATATAAATATATCTACATAATTTTGTTGTTGTCTTGTCCTGGTATGTCCATCGTGGAGATGAAGCTGTGAAATCTAGCAACCTGCTAGAGCACTGGTACTTCACCTGGGGTGCGAGATGTGGCCAGATTTATTTTTAGAAGGTAAATAATCGAAACACAAATCAAGCACGGACACCCAAGTACACCTACTTTGTTTCATCAATTCCCGATGTAATAACAAGGTGGCACTAAAGATGAAGAACCACTGCGCGAGACCTTCACAAGTCCGCTGTGCTTAACCACTTCATTAAAACCTTCACAATAGCATCCCAGTTTCTCAGTAAATGGTCTAAGCGGTGAAAGGTCGACGAGGCAAAAACAAACACACACCAACGGGGGAGTTACAAAAAAAACCAGATCACCATCATTACAATGACACGGCCAAAATGTTATTTGAGCGCCTCTAAAGACTCTTCATGGAACAACTCTTGTGCCTTCCAAAAAAGTACTGCTCATATGAGCACGTGTATGGTAACCACCATTGGCTAAGAACATAATTTTTTAAACTGAGTGAAAGTGTCAGTGCATTTGGGGGAACCCCCCTAATCTCGTAGCACGCAACTGTAGCAGTCTATGGAACATCACGCTCACAAATAGACCAAAACAAAGCAAAAAATACACAAATTACCCTGAATAACTGCGTTTACACCCTACAAATATTGTAACGTTTTTATTTTTCCCTGGCCACACACACACCACACACCACAAAAAACCCCAACTCAATGTGAGTAAACATACGCCCTCGGTGCTAAACCAAACCTTCCACTTTTTTCTTCTTCTTGGTTCTTTCGGTAAAGTCACGTAGAAGGGAAGTAATAGAATAATCAACGTTCCACTGTATTACAATGTTATTGTTCATGTTATTTAAAAAAAAATAAATGACACATGACTCTGTAGAAATATTCAGTTTCCTTGTAGTAAACCTAGGAATGAATACTGCTGCTCGCAATGGTGTAGTGTACAAATTTCCTTGCATGCTGTCTATTATGAGAGATACATCGTAATTATGATGATAGTAATACGCTGAGAGACATGCAGAAGATGAACGTGTGGGTTGGTCAAGGCACGCCGGTCAGTCGGTGGCTTCACTCAAACCGTAAACAAAAGTAGGCAATTCTAGATTTGAAGCTTTCGTGACTGCAGGGATTCATACTCTGGGTTTTTTCGGTAAAGTCACGTAGGTGGGGGGGGGGGGGGTTGAGAAAATGCGCAACTTTAAATAAATATAGACAACACGTTCTACTTAATTAAATAGACTTTTAATAAATAAAAATTTCCTACAACATCAGAGTGCAGCGCCATATTAAATACGCACTACAATGACAATAGTTTAAAGCGATTTGAAGCATGTTTTATTTGGGGGGGGTGGCATAGCTTTGTGACGTCATATTTGAGGGGGGGGGGGTCTGACTTTTTGTGACGCCGTGTGACGAAGGGGGGGGGGGGGTAAAAAATCGTCCCAAATCGCGTGACGTCATTTATGAACGGCCCCTTTGCAGGACGAGTGCGGTGGAGTGGATTGTGGCATCTCGCGTTTGCGCGACGGACGGCTGCCGATTTAAAAATGTCCCTTTAAATCCAGCAGTGGAATTGGCACAATGGGGATCATTGTGAACCCCTGTAAACTCGCTCTCAGGCCTCGGCGACGTCACATCGCAGGGTGTTTATGCGAAAAATAATCATTCACAAGCTTCCCTTTCCATTTCCCCACAGTGTTTCACGTTTTTACTCGGCGATGCGCGTGCCCGTGTCTCTATGCGGCGGAGGCGGTGGTGCAGTGGTTGGTCCACTGTGGCGAACATGTGGGCCTCCTCTATGTCGACTCAGCCTTACGTTAGTAACCTAATGCAAGTGTGTGTCAAACGTCAGAACCTGGGAGATAAAGATCCTCCGTGTAGCCTTCACAGACTGTTGGGGCAAGTGCTGTTAGCGAGCACCTATGAAGACCGGTACGGCACCTACCCAGTCGTGGCCTCCAAACGGCGTCATTTTCATTCCACCCTCATCTTCTCGTCCTTTCTCTCGAGGTGCCTCACCTGGCTAACAAGCGCCATGACCTCGCCAACTTCGCCTGTGCTCAGGCGAAGATGGCGGTGTACAGAACGAGAAAAAAGATGCTGGAAGGTGACACTGACGGCTGCTCTGTGCTGCTTCCAGTGTTCAGGGGCCTGCTCAAGGCGCGGCTCCGGCTGGAGCACGCCATGTACCACACACGTGTCGGTGATGTGCAGCGCGTCTTCTTCTCTGTGTCTCTGTCTCTCTCTGTGTCTCTGTCTCTCTCTGTGTCTCTGTCTCTCTCTGTGTGTCTCTGTCTCTCTCTGTGTCTCTGTCTCTCTCTGTGTCTCTGTCTCTCTCTGCTCAAGACGCGGCTCCGGCTGGAGCACGCCATGTACCACACACGTGTTGGTGATGTGTACGTCTTCTTCGAACGCTGGGGAGCCAGACAAGCCCCTCTCTGTACCAGCGTGGACGGCACCCTCGTGTTCACCTTCTGAAGCGCTCGCTCGTCACCGTGGCGTGTGCGATGACCTCCACCACGTGGCATTCCTTTCGTGTTGTGCGCGGTGCTTTTAGCGCCACAGCGCGTGGATTTGTAGCGTTTATTTTCATTTGTTTTCTGGTGACTGTATATTTCATATCGAAATCGCCTCCAGTGCTGTTGCTGCTTGCGGCAATAAAAGTTGTTTCAAAGTCAAAGGTCTCTCTGTCTCCAGCTCCGCAGCGGGCTACGTATCTCGTCTTCACGATAGCGTCCTGCCCATTTCCTCTCGGCCGAGTGTAAATCATCGTCCGAGCGCCGGTGAGACATCGACTGCGTGTTCCCACGTGCGTCGCTCGTCTAGCGTCGAGAATATTCATCGTGTGTTTGTTACTTCTGAGCTCGGCTGCGACCACAGACTCCCACTGGGTACCCCACTCATGCGAGGTCGCCAAATGAGTTGCGTTTCCCCCTCTCTGCCTGGGAGATGAAGTCCAGATGTGCGTGTGGGTGTGTGTACATATGTGGTGTGGGGAGCGGTAGTGTAGCGGTTAGCGCGCTGCGCTATGAACCTGGCGACCCGGGTTCGATTCCCGCTCACGGCCAACACCCAGTGACGATTATCTGGGCCTCCACTAGGTCGACTCAGCCTCAAATGAGTAGCTGGTGCAGTGTGTCAACATCGCCACTCGGGAGACAAAGGTGCCAGGCTGTGTGCAGTTCCGGCCTTAATAGGCACCCACTAACATCACTTGCCCCCATAAGTCTATACGGGGAATATTTGTCTGTTACGTGTGTGTTGTGAACTGATAGGGTCTGGAGGGGGGCCTTCATCCAGCGGTGGAACGACAATGTGCTCTAAACTACACTGCGTATATGTAAACAGAGCAATAGGGAAATTCCCATCTCATCCTCTTCGTCGGTGGCTATGAACCAGTGGTGGAAAATGCACATTCCCTTGGGACGTTTATATGCCAAGACAGGGCGTAATTCACTCAACAATTATAGCCACGTTCTGTTTATAACTGCGTGAGAAAACAGAGCCATTCTTCAGTGATATTAGTATGGGGTGTTTTTTTTTCTCTCCCCGCAAGGAAAACTGTTGACGATATCCATAGTTATGTTGAAAGTAAAGAACGTGTATAATTTCGTTTGCAATTTGTGGGTAAATATTTACATTCGGAGTTTAAGTTGAGACTGCTACAACCACTTCATTCCGTCTAATGGGGCCGTGTCAAAGACTGAGCAAGTGGTTTGTGGACTCTGAGTCAATGGTGGAAATTCCACATTCCCATGGGCGGTGCCAGCCGATGCATAAGACACCCACTGCTGATTTTCCATAGCGTGGTGCCACTCATAGAAAAATATATTCACTTTCATAAAATGTTTCATTCCTATTGTGCTATCGGCTCAGATCTTTCGTGTTATTTGATGGCCCACGTAAGAAGATACCACGGAAATATGTGTCTCTATGCGAGTCTATGGGTCTCTGTGTGAGTCTATGGGTTTCTATGCGAGTCTATGGGTCTCTATGCGAGTCTATGGGTCTCTGTGTGAGTCTATGGGTCTCTATGCGAGTCAATGGGTCTCTGTGTGAGTCTATGGGTCTCTGTGTGAGTCTATGTGTCTCTATGCGAGTCTATGAGTCTCAGTGTGAGTCTATGGGTCTCTGTGTGAGTCTATGTGTCTCTATGCGAGTCTATGGGTCTCTGTGTGAGTCTATGGGTCTCTGTGTGAGTCTATGTGTCTCTATGCGAATCTATGGGTCTCTGTGTGAGTCTATGGGTCTCTGTGTGAGTATATGGGTCTCTGTGTGAGTCTATGGATCTCTGTGTGAGTCTGTGGGTCTCTGTGTGAGTCTATGTATCTCTATGCGAGTCTATGGGTCTCTGTGTGAGTCTATGGGTCTCTATGCGAATATATGGGTCTCTGTGTGAGTCTATGTGTCTCTATGCGAATCTATGGGTCTCTGTGCGAGTCTATGGGTCTCTGTGTGAGTCTATGTGTCTCTATGCGAATCTATGGGTCTCTGTGTGAGTCTATGGGTCTCTGTGTGAGTCTATGTGTCTCTATGCGAGTCTATGGGTCTCTATGCGAGTCTATGGATCTCTATGTGAGTCTATGGGTCTCGGTATGAGTCTATGGGTCTCTATGCGAGTCTATGGGTCTCTGTGTGAGTCTATGGGTCTTTGTGAGTCTGTGGGTCTGTGTGTGAGTCTATGGGTCTCTGTGTGAGTCTATGGGCCTCTGTGTGAGTCTATGTGTCTCTATGCGAGTCTATGTGTCTCTTTACGAGTCTATGGGTCTCTGTGTGAGTCTGTGGGTCTCTGTGTGAGTCTGTGGGTCTCTGTGTGAGTTTATGGGTCTCTGTGTGAGTCTATGGGTCTCTATGAGAGCCTATGGGTCTCTATGCGAGTCTATGGGTCTCTATGTGAGTCTATGGGTCTCTATGCGAGTCTATGGGTCTCTATGGCAGTCTATGGGTCTCTATGTGAGTCTATGGGTCTCTATGAGAGCCTATGGGTCTCTATGTGAGTCTATGGGTCTCTATGTGAGTCTATGGGTCTCAGTGGCGCCAGCTCAGCGTGTCTGACCTCAGAGTCACGTGGCCGCCACTAAACGATCTTCACTTCAAAAGGAAAGTCCTGGACATCAAAGACGGAGGACGAGTGTGGCGAGTGAGTCGAGAGGTGACACCAGTCGCTTGAAAAATAACCGCGGTCATTGATACAACAAAAAAGCAAATTCCACCAATGCCTCCCGTGTGTGCTGTGTTGTATGCAGGATTTCGTGAGTTCTCTCCCGACCCTGACGCCTGCTGTATATTTGGAGTTTGCGTGTCTCTCTCCCCGTGGTCGCGTGGATTTTGTTTTCTCCGGGTCCTCCGGGTTTTCCCTCCACATTTAGAAACACTCGTTGAGACTATTTCGATTATTTTGGCTGCGATAAATGGTCCAAATGGTAAGCCACTTCATTGAGATGTCATTTGTGGCCAATTCGCTTTTGAAAAATAAGTTAATGCCTCAGTGAGCTTAGTCTAGTAGGATGGGGATGGTGAAGTTGTATTTGTATGTGTCTGGGTGATTTGTTTACCTTTCTTGTACTTGGCACTGCTGTCGTGTTTTTGTGTTGTTTGTTGTTGTAACGTTTCTACCCGCCTCGATTGGACATTTGTGACAAAGAGCTTCATAGCTCATCGGATTCCTCCAGTATAAATTCATATTATGATAAACACGCCACTCAAATGCAACACAAAATTGTCTATGATTGGGTTTTAACAAAGACGTTGTTTTAAACCGGATTAACCTATAGGTGTCATTAAATACGTCGGTTTATTTTAACTTTCTGGATTTTATTCTGAGTTCTTGGTTTCGTCATGACGATGCTTCACGTAGCTTCAAGCAAAACGCCGTTGATTCAATACGAGCAGAGACCCTTCCACCAGCGGTCGCGTTTCCAAGTAATCGCAGGGCTGCAATGCAAGGCTGTGATGGGGTGAGTGGCGCGCCACGCATGCATGAGTGTGTTGCCACTCGAGCAAGGAGTCGTTAAGCTGCGGCTCTTTGATGACTGCTTCGTGACGCTAATTATTAAGGAGTCACCGTCTCGTATTCACCACATTGCGTTGCGGCTCTTTAAATATATTTTTTTTACAGAACTTTAAAAAAAAATGGCTCTGCTTGTCATTGGGTTGCCGACCCTTGACCATGGCAGTCCAGTTTACCATGGAAGTCCAGGTCACCATGGAAGTCCAGTTCACCATGGAAATCCAGTTGATCATGAAATTCCAGTTTACTATGGAAGTCCAGTTCACCATGAAAGTCCAGTTTACCACGGGAGTCCAGTTCACCATGGGGTCCAGTTTACCATGGGAGTCCAGTTCACCATGGGGGGTCGGCATGCGGCTCTTTAATGACTGCTCCGTGATGTTATTTATTGATAACCGTCTTGTATTTCGGCTTTTGAGGGCCTCTTCAAATCAGTTGCCATCCATCACGGAACACGAGATGGCTCAATCCAGCGCACTCCCTCTCAGAAGTGTCTCCCTCCTTTGACTGTCATTCTGTCTGTTGTATACACAACCCCCTGGGGAGCGACCCGAGTTCTATTCCCGCTCACGACCGACACCGCCAAGTGACGATTATCTGAACCGGTCATGGGGCCCTCCCGCGAGGCGACTCCGCTATGAATGAGTTAGAATCTTTATTGAGACTGCAGGAGGAATCCGATGAGCTATGAAGCTCTTCCCTCCCTCCTCCCCCACACAGATGTCCAATAGGGGCAGGTCAGCAAGTTACAACAATTCTAGATTTGAAGCTTTCGTGACTGCAAGGATTCATACTCTTAGTTCTTTCGGTAAAGTCACGTAGGTAGAAAATGAAATTATAATTAATAAAAAATTAAATAAAAACAATAAAATCACGACGTTTCGGAGGCAACACAAGCTTCTTGATACAGATATTTTGCTGTGACAGTTTCACCTGAAGACGGAAGCTTGTGTTGCCTCCGAAACGTCGTGATTTGATTGTTTTTATTTTATTTTTTATGAATTTTAATTTCATTTTTTACCTACGTGACTTTACCGAAAGAACTAAGAGTAAATTTCGATTTAAAGCTTTCGTGACTGCAGGGATTCATATTCTTGGTTCTTTCTTACCGAAAGAACCAAGAAGAACTAAGAGTAAGTTACAACAAACAATACAATTATTGACCTGTCCCTACTGAGCGTCTGTGATAAAAAAAAATAACTTTATAGCTCATCTGATTCCTCCAGTCTTTACATATTCTGATTCTGGGTATCTGGTGCGGTGCGTAAACATCGCCACTCGGGGAGACAAAGGCGGCCGGGCGTGGTGCTGGCCACCCGGACCCTCGTGTGCCATGACGGCCTTCATTGGTGCTCGTAATTAATGGTTTTGAGTTAGATCGCGTAAATATAAATGTGTCGTAACCCTCCACCACCCGACACGGCCAATCAGCAATTGATGTATCACGTAAAACAAAACGCCAAATAGTTTACTGCTTCAGAGTAAATCCACAACATTTACAATTCGAGTAGAGAGTAGTACGACGTTTCGCTGGCAATTACATCCAGCATCATCGGGCGATTTGCCAGAATAAGTGCTGCTCGCTAAAACAGCACTTGCCCCAACACTCTAGCGCGGCTATACGGAGACTCCTTGCCTTCGTACACACAGAGCGCTCGCTCGGCCGGCTGCCCGACCGGTAGCAATTGCATCGTCACCCTCCGATGCAGACAGCAAACTCCCCGTGGCTCCTCCGAGGCTCTGTCGGTCGTGTGATTCACTCGGAGTCCCGACTGAAGCACGTCCCACCCCCCCCCCCACCAGTGACTCACCAACCCCACCGTTCACTTTTGGGTGATCCATCCATCATCACTTTCGGGGCCTCTATGACTATCGCACCTCGAGCGTGCCACTGCGGTTGACGTGCAGTGAAAGTGGACTGTGAACGCACGTGCGTGCGTGTGTGTCTGTGTGTGTGTGTGTCTGTGTGTGTAGGGGGAGCGGTGGCGCGATGGTTAGCGCACTGCCGCGCTACGAATCCTGTGCGACTCGAGTTCCATGCCCGCTCACGGCCAACACCTGCTGACGATTATCTGAATCTGGTCCTGGGGCTCAAATGAGTACCTGGTGCGGTGTGCAAACGTCGCGGCCGGGCGTGGTTATGGTCACCCCATCCCCTCGTGTGCCGTGCCGGCCTTCATAGGTGCTCGCTAACAGCACTTGCCCCAACAATTTGTAAAGCCTATACGGGGAATTCTTGTCTCTTGTCTGTTTAATATCGCCACCAGGGAGACAAAGACGGCCGGGCGTGGTGTTGGCCACCCACCCCCTCGTGTGCCTTCGTAGGTGCTGCTCGTCAAACAGCAACTTGTCCCAACAGTCCGTCTATAAAGGCGACGTCACAGATGTGCTGACTCACTCGGCTGCCAGGAGATCTCGCTCAGCTCTGTGCGTCACTCCGCATTGGGGTGCAACTGACCTTGAAGAGAGAGAGTTCACCTGGCAAGGATGCGACACCAACGGGGAAGAGGGGAAATGCGTCGGCGAACAGCATCACGCATCACTTTATACTGGTAGGAACCTCCTGGTTACACCAGCTCACAGGGGATTATTGTGTCCGTCGTGCAGGGAGGGGCTGGGTTGGGAGGGAGGGGCTGGGTGGGGAGGGGAGGGTGGGGAGGGGCTGGGTGGGGAGGGTGGGGATGGGCTGGGTGGGAAGGGTGGGGCTGGGTGGGGGGTGGGAGGGGTGGGGCTGGGTGGGGAGGGGCTGGTCACCCCGTGGTGCCCTTATAAAACTCAACGTTTAACCTACTCACGCCGGCTTGTGCCGGCACTCACAGTCGGGCATATTTGCGGAATACACCACGCCGCCGTTGACCATGGCCATTGACCGAGCAACCCAACGTTCCCTCCCTCCACAGGAATGTGTTTTTTAAATGCAAATAAAGGCGCAGCCCTGCAATCGCCTACTCTCGCCACCGCCGGCGAATGTGCACACCGCCGGGTGGATGCAGGTGGAGGGGGAATCGAACCTGGTAACCTGTGGATTGCAAGTCGGGCGTGCTGACCATTACAAAATGGAAGAAAAAAAACTAAATAAACAGGAAGAGGAAATACGTTCTTTTAAACGCAATGACTCGAATTTATTTAACAAAATAAAAACACGTTTTGTTTTATTTATTTAATTGTATTTCCTTTTCTTAATTTTTTTTTACACTTTTTTTTGCCTGGACTTCGACCGCAGAGATGAACTCGGCTCGCGTGCTAGGCCCAGGTGGATTGTGGCATCAAAGCACCCGCGAGAGATGGCGACGGATAGGTGAGGCCTTCATCCAGCAGTGGATAGTTCATGGCTGATGATGATGACGACCGCCATTTCGTGCTCATTTCTCCAATCGTATTCCGATCGCAAGCTATCGGGCGTCAACTCACAGATGTTCTCAGAGTAAAGCAGAGCGCTACGCTGTGTTCATGAATGTCCAGCGGAAGATGACACCACAGAGCTACTACTGAATTCAATCACCCTGCACGGTATCCATGCCGCAGCCTGCGCCTCCCCCTGGAAAATGTCATAGAATGCTATTGCGGCAGATGTGTGTACGTACGTTGAACTTCTTTCGCACTGCACGTAGCCAGCCGTGCTCAGCGGAGACGAGGGGAGAGGACAACGAACTAAACAAAAGAATAAGTTCTAAAGAAATTAGTTTTCATTTTAGAATAGTGGTGTAGTGTATAGTAGTGTAAATCGTAGTGTGTGTAGTGTATAGCGTAGTGTGTGTAGTGTATAGCATTGTGTGTATAGTGTAGTGTATAGCGTAGTATATGTGGTAGCGTAGTGTGTGTAGTGTATAGTGTAGTGTGTATAGTGTAGTGTGTGTAGTGTATAGCGTAGTGTATAGCGTAGTATGTGTGTAGTGTATAGTGTAGTGTGTATAGTGTAGTGTGTGTAGTGTATAGCGTAGTGTATAGCGTAGTATGTGTGTAGTGTATAGTGTAGTGTGTATAGTGTAGTGTGTGTAGTGTATAGCGTAGTGTATAGCGTAGTATGTGTGTAGTGTATAGTGTAGTGTGTGTAGTGTATAGTGTAGTGTGTGTAGTGTATAGAATAGTGTGTGACGTGTATAGTGTAGTGTGTATAGTGTAGTGTGTGTAGTGTATAGTGTAGTAGAATGCTATTGCTGCAGATGTATGTATGTTGAAGTTACGCCATTGGAACCTCATTTGCCAGTAAAAAATATGATAATTGTTTTTTTTACCCTTCTATCTGGCAACAAAACTGACACCTTGTTTTACAAGGAGTCATGTTTGCATAGACCACAATACCTGCAGCCATAATGCAAACAAAAAACATAACTCTGATAATATATGCACTGTCCTTGAAGTTGATTGGTCCACACCCGAGACAGCTTTCCTTAGAGCCTAGTCTCACATGTACGTACGTTGAACTTCAACCCATGTGAGACTAGGCTCTAAGGAAAGCTGTCTCGGGTGTGGACCAATCAACTTCAAGGACAGTGCATACATTATCAGAGTTATGTTTTTTTGTCGGAGGAGCTCAAAAGGGCAATTGCTCTTCCGGAATATCACGTGGACATTCCGATCACAGACGGGCATCCAACTTCTCACTCAATTCAATACTCAAGTGAAAGCCACGGCCGCCTGCATCAAACAAAAATAGAGCGATTTTAAGCTTTCGTGACTGCAGGGATTCGTCGTGAGAATTATTTTATTATGTTTTTTATTTATTATTTTATTATTTCCATTCTACGTGACTTTACCGAAAGAACCAAGAAGAAAAATAGAGCGATTCTCTCTCTCTGTCCTCCTCCCTCCCCATCATCGCCACCCCCTTGTCCTCCTCACTCCACGCGTCTTCTCCAACCTCCCCCCCGTGCCACCCCACACATCCGGAACCATCTCGATGGCTCCGCTGCTTCTCGTCTCTTTCCCAATCCATCCTCCGCTCTCGAGTTTATTGCAGCTGGAAAGACAACGTCTGGGACGCATGGGTGCGCAAATCAAAGCCGCGTCTCAGCAATGAGTTCAACACGCAGTAGCAGTCGTAGGAGGAGGCTTTCGCGAACAACATTGTCCACAATGGAGGTTTTTGTTGGTTTAGCGTGAATATTAAATGTGTGTCGTGAAACCCGCCACCACCCGACGTAGCCAGTAAGGTTTGTCACGTAAAGAAAACGTAAACAAAACACGCACATTCGTTACTAGTGGAGAGTAACAAAAACAAAACATTGTGGCTGTCGCCTGATGATTCTCGTTGTAATTACTGGCGAAACGTCACGGTGCTTGAATTGTAAATATTTGTGGGTTTACTCTCCAACACACCGATGTTGCTGTGCCAGTAATGATTTGGCATGTTCTGTTTACGTGACAAACCGTATTAATTGGCTGTGTCGGGTGTTTAACGACGCACATTTATATTCAGGCGATCTCACCCAAAAAACCTCTGATGGGTCTCAGCAATGAGTGGAGCAGCAAGGAGCGTGGTTAGTGAGTGTCGAGGCCACGCTCCACTCTGCAGCATAGCCCCGCCCATTTTCTGGTTATACATCAAGGTGATAATTGTTTTTTTACCCTTCTATCTGGCAACAAAACTGACACTTTTTTTACAAGGAGTCATGTTTGCATAGACCACAATACCTGCAGCCATAATGCAAACAAAAAACATAACTTTGATAATATATGCACTGTCCTTGAAGTTGATTAGTCCACACCCGAGACAGCTTTCCTTAGAGCCTAGTCTCACATGGGTTGGACCAGATGACGCCAAAAGGTGCACAACTCAAAGACAATGAGGTTCCAATGGTATATATCAAGGGTTGTTAACAAGTGCTTTGAAGAAGGGCCATTGCCTGAAACGTCGCCTATTCTTTGGTTCTTTCGGTAAAGTCACGTAAATAGAAAAATTTAAGATAAAAAACTAAAACCACGACGTTTTGATCACAACACATGCGATCGTCTTCAGGAGGAAAGGGGCCGTCCATAAATGACGTCACGCGATTTTGGACGATTTTTGACCCCCCCCCCCTTCCCATCGTCACACGACGTCACAAAAAGTCAGACCCCCCCCCTCAAATATGACGTCACAAAGCTCTGCCCCCCCCCAAAATAAAACATGCTTCAAATCGCTTTAAACTATTGTCATTGTAGTGCGTATTTAATGTGGCGCTGCACTCTGATGTTGTAGGAGAAAACATTTATTAAAAAGTCTATTTAATTAAGTAGAACGCGTTGTCTATATTTATTTATAAAATTGCGCATTTTGATGTGACGTCACATTTATCACCCCCCCCCTCGTCACACATCGTCACAAATGTCTGACACCACCCCCCTCCAGGTGCATGACGTCATTTATGGACGGCCCCAAAGAGGTGGAAGGTCACCAAAGGCAACCTTTTATAAAGGTTTCAAAAATGGGCACAAGAGCTCAACGAAGTGGACGGGGCTCTAGGGTCAGAGAGCATCATCGTTCAGCGCCTATGACGTCATCTTTTTTAAATCCTTTATATTAAGTTTGCTTGCTTGCTTGCTTAGGACCGTGCAAATCTTTCGGTCGTTTTTTAACCCACAGACTCGTTGTGCGTGACAATGCATTTTCGTAAAAAAAAAATCCAAAATTTAACAGTTTAGGGAAAAGTAAATAAATATTTAATTACCAATTGCTTAATGCTGCCAGACAATCATCTGACCCATAGGTGGCAGCCATCTCAAGCCAGAGGACGAGAGGACTCTAGCCGCCACGCATATAAAGGATTTAGAGTGAAAAACTTTGTTTTTACGGGTTAAATTTTTTAGTTTTCTTTTTCACGTCCTACTCACGCCCACTCACTGCTCTTAGCATCTCCACCACCACCACCAACCACAAAACCAACGCCACGTGTATTTATACGCCTATATTATAGAGAAGTATGCGATCGGGTTATGAAAATACAAGCTATGAAATAAAGAGTGGATTTTGTTCCATGCCATTTATGTCACGTGTCCTATCACGGTGATATTTCCCATATTAGTAAAGGACTGGAGCTGTCCACATCTATATCTAAATTGAAAACTAATTTCTTTAGAACTGCTTTTTGTGTTTAGTCCCCCCACCCCGCACCTCCGATTGTTGGCTACATACGGTGCGAAATAAGTTCAATATATACACATACGTACGTACGTGGGAACGTAAACAACACGGTCACTAATATCGCCGCAGCCAAAGCTGACTAGATAACGATGCGTCTTGCCGGTGTGATATTTAATTCTATGGACAATTTCGCCGAAAAAGTAGGGCGCCCATGCGGTTTTGCAAACCACCACGTGCTGTGTTTCCTCGAGATAGAAATGTCTCAACACCCTCCCTTCTCTCTCGCTCTCTTGCCCTGGTGTAAGAAGAAGAAGCACATTGCACAGAAAGCACATGCTAATATGGGTTTTCCCCTTTTTTCTGGCAACAAAACTGACACCTTTTTCAAGGAATCATGCTTACATTAACCACAATACTTGCAGTCAAATGCAAACAATACTCTGATAATTTATGCATTGTCTTTGAAACTTTGAAACGGATTGGTCCACACAAGAGACAGCTTTCTTTGGAGCCTAGTCTCATATGGTGTTCGACCAGATGACGAACACCATATGAGACTAGGCTCCAAAGAAAGCTGTCTCTGGTGTGGACCAATCAGTTTCAAAGACAATGCATAAATTATCAGAGTATTGTTTTTTTTGCATTTGACTGCAAGTATTGTGGTTAATGTAAGCATGATTCCTTGCAAAAGGTGTCAGTTTTGTTGCCAGAAAAAAGGGTAAAAACCCCTATTAGTATATTTTGGTACTGGCAAAGGAGGTCCCATGATGAAGAAAGCACATGGTTTCTAGGGTGGTGCAGTGATAAGGCTCAGAAACAACCCTCCCGGGTTCGATTCCCGACTGCGGGCGGCTTTGTGGTGTGTACCCTTATTGTCGAGCGCTGTTCTGTACGCTGGTTTTCTTTTTTTCCTTCCACGTCCTTTAACTTTTACTCCCGTAGCTAAAAAGTGAAGGAAGAAAAACGCACGCACGCGCACACGCACACCTGTTTTGTTGCCAGTAAAAAGGGGAAAACCCTATTATCATATTTTGGTGCTGGCAAAGGAGGTCCCATGATGTAGAATGTAGATACTCACCCCGAGCTCTCATTACTCTGATAGTGCATTGTCTCTGGGCTGTGTACGCCTTTTAGCGTCCTCTGGTCTAACACCGTTTGAGATGAGGTTCAAATGGACCAATCAGTTTTAAAGACAATGCATATATTACACTGGTCAACACACTTTTTCTGGCATAAGGTATTCCAACGGTTTTAAGGTAATTTTGGGGGGCTGATTCCAATCCTGGCATCAGTTTTTGTCTATCACATCAGGTTTTTGAGATATCAAATATTGCATTTTCAATAAAAACTGCAGAAGAAAAATATTAAATAAATGTGGATATCTACATAAAATGATATTATAAACGCACTATCCTAAAAATACAGCACCATATTTTAACACTAAAGCAGTCACTGACTCGCAACAACTTGCAATCATAAGTGACAGAGTTAATTTCGGGTAAAATCAATGAAAATGGGGTATGCCGATAGCATAAAAATGAGATGTGATAGAGCAAATCTGAGATCAGATTTGGAATCAGCACCCTGAAATTAGTCTAGAACAGCTGCAAAAGTCCCGGCCAGAAAAAAATGTTTTTTTTCTGTTGACCAGTGTTATCAGAGGATGTTTTTGTTTGCATTCTGACCACAAGCATCGTGGTTAATGCAGACATGATTCCTTATAAAAAGGTTTCAGTTTGGTGTTTTAACATCTTAACACCTGTTTTGTTGCCAGAAAAAAGGTGAAAACCTATTATCAATGGTTAAGAGCTATTGGTCAAAAAGATCGGAATGCTAAAGATGTACGAGCAAATTAGTCACTAGGCATTGCACAGAACCATTGGCAGGACCCTCCCTGTAAACGAGTCTTGAGACTCGCTGAGGCTTTTCCGAGTGCACAAGTGGGAACCATGAAATTAGAATAATTATTATGACAATACACGTATCGATGTCTGGGCAAGCATCACGATGCCCTAGGGTCCTTGTCTTTACCCCAAACACTATGTTGGCATCGCGGTCATGGGAGCTCTGGGAAGGAGTTCACCCCCTCGTGCACGGCAGTGCATTACAGGACGACCTCTACCACCTTCTGTAGCCACACGGAGGTCATGAGTCTTGCCGTGCGTCTATGGCTGTAGGCGTGAGCATCAATGAGCATGCTGCCACATCTAAGTCATGGTTGGGAACAGTGGCGGCTCCTGCAAAATCTCTCAGGGGGGGCAAATGTCTGGATGATTGATAAGGATAAGGTCCACCCATGCAAAGGATAAATTAACAGCTTAAGCATGTAAAGGCAACTTCACTTCTTTAATATTAATGAAAAATAAAGTGACTCTTACAATACATCTTGTTTGTTTCTATACTCACTATTAATACAATCCACTCATGTTTCTTTTATTAAAGATTCCACTAGGTGGCGACAAATAATTTTGTTGGATGAAACGTGCTTACGTATGATGACGTAAGCACGTTAGTGCGAGCCCTCCCGGAAGCCATAGAGAATGCATTGCAGCGCCCCCCGTTCGAAAAAAAACATCTTTGAATGTAAGTCTATGGGACCACTCGGGGCGATTCTCAGCCGGAGGGAAATCGCCCAAAAAGAGGCGGTACTCCACAGAACGTAGCATGATGCTGATTGGACTATATCCAGAGGCACAGTGACGGCTAGCGTGACTCTGTGGTTGAATGACATTGGTGGTGCGTCGCCCAATCGCCCTAATGAAGAAACCGCCCCTGGTTGGGAATCGACAACCGGACACCGTCAGGAAGTGGTCGTTGATTCCAGTGGATATGTTGGTAGGACGAGGTGGTGAGCGCACCCACCACTTTACCCCACCCACTTTACCCCACCACTTTACCCCATCACTTTACCACACCACTTTACCACACCACTTTACCCCACCACTTTACCCCACCACTTTACCACACCACTTTACCACACCACTTTACCCCACCACTTTACCCCACCCACTTTACCCCACCCACTTTACCCCACCACTTTACCCCACCACTTTACCCCACCCACTTTACCCCACCACTTTACCCCACCACTTTACCACACCACTTTACCACACCACTTTACCCCACCACTTTACCCCACCCACTTTACCCCACCCACTTTACCCCACCACTTTACCCCACCACTTTACCCCACCCACTTTACCCCACCCACTTTACCCCACCACTTTACCCCACCACTTTACCCCACCCACTTTACCCCACCACTTTACCCCACCACTTTACCCCACCCACTTTACCCCACCCACTTTACCCCACCACTTTACCCCACCCACTTTACCCCACCCACTTTACCCCACCACTTTACCCCACCCACTTTACCCCACCCACTTTACCCCACCACTTTACCCCACCACTTTACCCCACCACTTTACCCCACCACTTTACCACACCACTTTACCCCACCCACTTTACCCCACCACTTTACCACACCACTTTACCCCACCACTTTACCCCACCACTTTACCCCACCACTTTACCCCATCACTTTACCCCACCACTTTACCACACCACTTTACCCCACCACTTTACCCACCACTACCACTTTTACCACACCACTTTACCCACCCACTTTACCCCACCCACTTTACCCCACCACTTTACCCCCACACTTTACCACACCACTTTACCACACCACTTACCCCACCACTTTACCCCACCACTTTACCCACACCACTTTACCCCACCACTTTACCCCACCACTTTACCACACCACTTTACCACACCACTTTACCCCACCCACTTTACCCCACCACTTTACCCCACCACTTTACCCCACCACTTTACCACACCACTTTACCACACCACTTTACCCCACCACTTTACCCCACCACTTACCACACCACTTTACCCCACCCACTTTACCCCACCCACTTTACCCCACCACTTTACCCCACCACTTTACCCCACCCACTTTACCCCACCACTTTACCCCACCACTTTACCCCACCACTTTACCACACCACTTTACCACACCACTTTACCCCACCCACTTTACCCCACCACTTTACCCCACCACTTTACCCCACCCACTTTACCCCACCACTTTACCCCACCACTTTACCACACCACTTTACCCCACCCACTTTACCCCACCCACTTTACCCCACCACTTTACCACACCACTTTACCCCACCCACTTTACCCCACCCACTTTACCCCACCACTTTACCCCATCACTTTACCCCACCACTTTACGTACCCTGTTGATTGACTTAAGTGTGGTGCAGCTATGCATGGTGCCGGGTGGACAGATGAGGGCAGGGTAGGGGTGGATGAGGTCGTGGGGAGGTGGGGGGGAAGGTGCGAGATTGAAGATAAACTTTCCCCAATAGTTTAAAGTGCCGTGCCGGGAGATCGTGTGACACCACACGAGTGAGTGCGTCTCTCGCGTGCTGCTGCTGCTTGCCGCTGCACGATTGCGACAACTACCTGTGTATTCGTCGCTCAGTAAAAAACAAAACAAGTCACGTTCAAAGCAACACGTTTATTTACGTGCAAAACACAAGGCGGCCGGGTTTTAAACAAAACCCTTCTTGCACGTGGAACTCAGACTGCCGGTCAACGTCTGAGATTTGTTTACCTGGCAGCCGGTTGTGTAGTAGCAGACTCAATAATTATTAGTAACTAGTTCATAAAGCCTGTCTTCGCTAGGCAAAGGTTTTCAATAAATATAATGATTAAGCTGATGTTATTTTTGTTGCAATATTTATCTACGATCAGACACTAACAACTATTTGGGTTAGATCGTGTAAATATGTAAATGTGCCGTTAAAACCCGACACAGCCAACTAGTAAGGGTTGTCACGTAAACAGAACGTGGCCATTTCGTCACTAGTACAGCACTAGTGTGTAGTGTATAGTAGTGTAGTATATAGTAGTGTAGTATATAGTGTAGTGTATTGTGTAGTGTATAGTGTAGTGTACTAGTACAGCACTAACCGGTGTATTGGAGAGCCAAGCCACAACATTTACAATCTGAGTACGACGTTTCGCCAGTAATTACAACCAGCTTCATCAGGCGACAGCCAGATTTGTGAAGAAGTCAACCTGTTTCGTTCCTTATATAGAGGCGTAGATGTGGTGACCACGCTTCTTGCACAAGGTGAGTGGGGGGGGATTATTGAGTCAACTTACATTCTGCATGTGCATTATGCGAGCCCTTTGAACTTGTCCTTCCTGTCTATTGTGAGTATTAAAATAGCCCTACCAACGGTAATCCCTATTGAAGTACGCTGCCCTTTGTAGGCATGCATTTAAATAATGTATTCTTTGATTATTCGCTTCCACGCAGCACTAGGGCGGTAGCTATCCGAACGGTTAAAATTATTTTTATTTCTTTCAATTTCGATAGATTCTCTAACTAGCGGGAAGTACCCGGTGTTGCCCGGGGGAAAAATATATATATATTAAAAAACTTCTCAAAACTTACATAACATATACAAATGAAAATAATACTTTGATTATTACCTCGTTAATAAAAATAAAACCCAACGCGCGGTGGAAATAAAAACTTACGCTCGCGCGCCAAGATTCGATTCTTTAAATCGCGCAAAGAAATAGAAGGTTGTAGATGTCTTAAGAATCGGACTATTCCCGTTTAATCGATACCACAAACGCTCACAAGATATCGATTCTCGACACCCCTGTATGCGGGTTGACGCCACACACGTCATTGTCATCCCCCCCCCCCCCCCCCCCAAAATGCAAAAGTCTATTTTTATACTTTCATCATTGTGTACAGTCTGGAAGCTACCCACATGCCAAATTTAAAGTGTGTTGCATGTCGGGAAGTATGTTAAACATTTCGAACAGACACACGTATTCACAAATGTATCTTTTATATATAGAGACTAGCTTTACTACCCGGCTTCGCCCGGGACTTGGATTCACCACGCCCGGCCGCCTTTGTCTCCCCAGTGGCGATGTTCACACACCACACCAGTTAATTGTTTGAGGCTGAGTCGACCTAGGGGAGGCCCAGGACCGGTTCAAATAATCTTCATTGGTGGTGGCCTTGAGCGGGAATCGAACTCGGGTCGCCGGGTTCGTAGCGCAGCGTAGCGCTACCTGCTACACTACAATGCGTTACGCTTCCACGTGCGCGGGTCACGTGGCAGATGTGACGTCACAGCTCACTTGCTGTGCAAAATAAATGCATTATTGAGCTCCCCCCCCCCCCCCCCCCCAAAAAAGTGTATTTTCATAATTTTTGCATGGTGTACAGTCTGGAAAGTACCCACATGGCAAATTTCAAGTTTGTTGCATGTCGGGAAGTACGCTAAACATTTTGAACAGACACACACAATCACAATTTTGCTTTTTATATAAATGGAGATAAGTCTTGGTCCAGTAGTAGCTAGTTTTGTATACAGAACTTCAACATTATCAAAATCAATTGAGTGTCCTTGTTGACACGCGTGTTCTGCTATATGCTCAGCATGAGACTAAAAGAACATCAGATAAATATTAAATTCTCCCAAATACAATTGTCAGCAGTAGCAAAACACGCGTGCCAACAAGGACACTCAAATGCAAAACTAGCGACTACTGGCCAAGCTCACACAAATAAAATCCAATCCCAAAACAAATGATTCAAGAAGCCGCACTCAAAGTCATGCATGTTCTGTAAAGTTTACACGGCTTAAGCATAGCGCCGTCTTGGACAACCCAGAGTCTCAGTGGTCCAACTAAAAACCCGGCATGGAACCCGTTGTCTCGGTGGTGCCGATTAAAACCCGGTGTCTCCCGGGTTCTCAGTGGTCCGACTAAAAACCCGGCATGGAACTCGGGGTTCTCAGCCGTGCCGGCTCAGCGCTCTTCGCTTTTTTGTTTCTTCCCACGGCTTCTAAAGTTCGTAAGCGGTGGACTTTTCGTAACAATGTGGAAGGAGGGCACGAGGAGGAAGCGACGCCGGGTGTGCAAGCGAGTTGGTTGCAGCTGCCTGCTTAGCCAGTGCGTAGGCCGGAAGGGACAAAGGGAACTCGAGGCTTGGATGGACAGCGCCACACACAAAGACAAAGATCCCCGGTGTAGCCTCCGCCGAACTGTTGGGGCAAGTGCTAATAGCGAGCGCCTATGATAGGCCGATATGGGACACCAGGGGGGTGGGTGGGTGGCCAGCACCACGCCCGACCGCCTTTGTTTTCTCCAGTACTCGGGTACAGATCTAAGGCTGAGTCGACCTAGGGGAGACTCATGACCGATTTAGATATTCGCCACTAGTTTTGACCGTGGCCGGGAATTTGTAGCGAGGTATGTGTTTCAAAGATACATTCATATGTAAACGCACGTGTACAGGCATGCATGCAAGGACACACTGTGTGACCCATTTGAGTCTGTTCCTGCGTGTTGCAGAAGTATGTTCAGCAGCTAAATGCCGATGCGGGGGGTCTGCTGGCCAGGACGAGAGGGCTTCATGAGAGAGTTCGTGTCGTTTTGCTGTTCCTCCTCCTCTTCCGTCGAAGGAGCGTAGACCGCAGCGGTTTACTTCAGAATCCATAGTTTTGGTTTGCATGGCCAGAGGGAAACACGTGCATGCAAACGCATGCAAACGCATGCACGTACGTGAGCACGATGCGTGGATGAGCTGGAATCCAGATGATAGAAAAACACACTCACGGATTCGGCAATAACAATGGTGGCCTCAAACGAAGCACATTGTGTATGTAAATAGGCAACGTTATCGAGCAATGGCCCTTCTTTACAGCACAGCAAATCCAGAGAGATAGTTAATAAAAACATATTTGCAAACTGAATTTTACACCCCGGTGCCTGAGGATGATTACAGCTTAAAAACATGTTTTCTGAACAGGTTTTTTTTTCGATTTAAAGCTTTCGTGACGGCAGGGATTCATCTTCTTGGTTCTTTCGGTAAAGTCACGTAGAAGGGAAATAATAAAATAATAAAAATAAAACATAATAAAATAATTCTCACGACGTTTCGGCCACAACGCAAGCAGCCGTCCTCAGGTAAAGAACAGGTCTGTCGGGGAGACATACCTGTCGGAAAGACAGACCTGTTCTTCACCTGAGGACGGATGCTTGCGTTGTGGCCGAAACGTCGTGAGAATTATTTTATTATGTTTTATTTTTATTATTTTATTATTTCCCTTCGACGTGACTTTACCGAAAGAACCAAGAAAAATGTTTTTTGTGTATTGCATATGAATAGTTACGCAAATATCAGCTGCTTGGCAAGTAAACCCTCGACAATACGGCCACACATCCGGCTCTGTGGTGCTGGTGTTCTCGACAAGGCTGAGAGCATTGTGCATGCAATGTGGTGGTCACATGACGTGCATGCAAGGCATGGTGGGAGCTGTGCCCGACTGCTGTTTGTGAACAGCGTTTCCAGTTTTATCGTCATTTACTGAACGTTTTGGATTTGAAGATTCGAAAACACTTGGTCGGCATGCCATGGAACTAGATATGGAAGTAACGTAGAGGTTCATGACCTCATGCTCTCGGCTTGCCTGGTACCGCTGATTTAGCGAAGCGGTAGTTACATTGTGTGGAGTGGTGGCGTCGTGGTTAGCGCACTGTGTTATGTGTGTGTGTTGAACTTCTTTCGCGCCGTACGTAGCCGACCGAGCGAATCGGAGGTGCGGGGGAAAAGACAGCAAGCTTAACACAAAAAGTCGTTCTAAATAAATTGGTTTTAATAGAAGAAATGGGTGTTCAATCGAGGTGAACATAACACTTCGCATATTACAAAAACACGCGTTTATAACTTAAAAGTGATTTAAATCAAGTTGCCACGCGGCCGACTTAGCAACACTTGAGCAGAACAACATTTGAGTTGTTGGACAGCGATCCACGCAGCACTTTAATTAATATTAATTGACGGTGATGGGCGGCCAAAAAAAATACAAAGATCCCCCGTATAGCTTTAACAGACTGTTGGTGCAAGTGCTGTTTACGAGCACCTATGAAGGCCGGCACGGCACACGAGGGGGTGGATGGCCAGCAATCACGCCCGGCTGCCTTTTAGACTCATACACATAGACTCGAGACAATGCATACCGCAGTCGGCCTTCCAAAATATGTTCTGCCAACTGTGTTATTGGTACTGGACTTTGCTGGGACAAGTACTGCACTTTGACGCGTGTGCTCAGATAACCACACACGGACTCGGACGGTGTGTGAGGGGGGGACCTCATCCAGCAGTGGAGTGACTTAAAAAAATGTTTTACCAGCGATTCTGTGCGGACCCTGCGTTTTTTATCAACTCAAAATAAAATGTCTTTGCATCTGAATGCCGCAACTAATTCAAGAGCCACAACTTGCTTTAAAAAATTTAAACAGTTGTATTTAGTATGTCATCGTTTAGAATTGTCTAATTTTACGTTGAGCATTCATGTGATGATGGCACTGAGTGACAGGTTTGTGCCAGAAAAGTTGCCTGTGTGTGTAATAAAAATAAATTTGAATTGAGTAGACTCGCTCACCCACTCGCTCACCCACTCACTCACTCACTCGCTCACCCACTCACTCGCTCACCCACTCACTAGCTCGCCCACCCACTCACCCACCCACCCGCTCACCCACTCACCCACCCACCCGCTCACCCACTCGCTCAAACACTCACTCGCTCACCGACTCACTCACCCACCCGCTCACCCACTCGCTGACCCACTTGCTCACCCACTCACTCACCCACCCACTCACTCACACTCACTCACCCACCCACCCACCCCCTCACCCACCCACTCACCCACTCACCCACCCACTCACTCACCCACTCTCACTCACCCAACCACTCACCCACTCACCCACCTACCCACCCACTCACCCACCCACCCACCCACTCACCCACCCACTCACCCACTCACTGAAGTATAGAATTGTCAATGTGTGTGGGTACTGTATGAAGGCGAGGAGCGGTGGTGTAGCGGTTAGCGCGCTGCCCTACGATTCCCAATCACGGCCAACACCGGTGACAATCATCAACATTGGTTTTGGGCCTCCCCTAGGTTAACTCAGCCTCAAATACGAGTACTTTGTGCGGTGTGTAAACTGCCCCACAGTCTGTTCAAGGCTCTATATACGGGGGATGTATGTATTTGTATGAATGCGTTGGCGCTTTTGAGTGGCAGATGTTGCGCCAGTGTCAAAACAAATACATTTGACTCGACTGTTACGTGAGGGCCATATTTGCGTGTGAAGAGCAACGCGCGCGCGTGCACCTAGCCTGGCACAAGCGCCGTGGTGACATCACCACCACTTCGTTGCGAATGGCTGTTGTTGTGTTAAAGTATCAGATATCGCGTGCACGCGTTGTGGTTTAATTGTAAATAAAAAAAACCAGCAAGAATGTGTGCTGTGGGTATTTACAGATATAAACTAAAACAATCAATAAATCCATGAACGCCTTTTGGCGTCCTCTGGTCTAACACCGTTTGAGACGAGGCTCAAAAGAAAGCTGTCTCTGGTGTGGAACACTCAGTTTCAAAGACAACGCATCATATATGATCAGAGTACGTTTTTGTTTGCATTCTGACCACACGCATTGTGGTTATTGCAGACATGATTCCTCGTAAAAAGGTTTCAGTTTGGTGTTTTAACATCTTAACACAGCTGTTTTGTTGCCAGAAAAAAAAGGGGAAAAACCTATGATCATAAATCCATAAACTTTTGCCCATTGCTGTTTGCCATCCACAGAAGGGCACACACCGCGTAAGACTGGGACAATTTTCACCGAGCGTATGTAAACAGATGGTGTTTGTAGTGCACGTAACTGTACACGCTCGGGTCATAATAACTTACGGCTAAAGTAAAAAGGTACAAATGCTCGAGACTCAAGAGATGCTCCCCCCACCCACCCTCCTCCTCCTAAGTTGTATTTGGCCTCCTCTTCCACGCTGGCCAGACCGTCTTGGAAGCCTTGCGAAGTACCCACGGTTTACCCCAACACACGCCACCTTGCGATAATAGAGGGCGCCACGGTGGTGAGATGTTGACTGCCTCGCTTGGTATACAGGAGGTCGTGGGTTCGATCCCGACCCTGACTGTGGTATATTTGGAGTTTGCGTCTCTCTCTCTCTCTCCCATGGTCGCATGGATGTGTATCCGGGCACTCCGGTTTTTCTCTCCACATTTAAAATCAGCATCACGCGTTTAGAATATTTGGCTGCACGCACGTGCCTACACACGTACGTGCACACGTGTGTACGCACACACACACGTGTGCACGTACACACGTGTGTGCGTGCGTGTGTGCTTGAGCCCTCGGGGATGGTTTAACAGGAGAAGAGGGGAAAGTCCTCTTAGAGTCCGTGGCGTTTGTTGTGACTCATGCGGGAGATGGTGTGCCGGTGGGAGATGTTGACTACCTCGCCTGGTATGCAGGAGCTCGTGGGTTCGATCCCGACCCTGACGGCCCGTATATTTGGTGTTTGCGCGTCTTTCTCTATCCCCGTGGTCGCGTGGATTTTTCTCCGGGATCCTCCGGTTTTTACTTTCACATTTAGAATCAACGTGCGTTTAAAGTATTTGGCTGATATATAAATGTCCACATGATGAGCCACTTCGTTGAGCCATCATTTGTGGCCAGGTCGCTTCTGAAAAAGAGCTGTATGGCTCAGTGGGCTTTAGCTGGTAAAATAAAAAATAGTTTATTTTAATAGCAGGGATGATGTCTAAGGCACTGTACGTGCCTTCAAGTGGCACTCATTGCCATTGGCCGCCCAGAGCCGCTGGTGGAAATTCCACATTCCCACGGCGAGAGCCATTCTTCCCTCGGCACAGCCGCTGATAGACTTCCCTCGAAAGTGGTGGTGCTCATTTTGTATCACCCACCATGGAGGGATGATGATGATGGACTGTGTAAACCTTTTGACCAGGATTTGAACTTGCGGAAAATTATCACCACCCTCCTTCTTACCCTCTACCCCTGATTTATTTATTAAGGCCCACATTGTGCGTTCTGTTTCGACAATGTGCGGCGATTTTCAGGGTTCAGATACAACTCTTAAATCGCGCGCAGCATGCTTCTCGTGTGCCCGCGGAATGTATTTGCTCATCAAACACCAACACCACACGTGCTTTCAAGATTGCGAGATGCTTCGGCGCATCCGTGGTTTAATACTGAACTGCTCAATTCGGAGTGTTCTATGAGGTCTGTAGTAGTGGTAACAAACAAAAACACACAACCATTGCAAACTCGCATACAAAGAAACCCCCGTCTTAGCCTGAACCAACTGTTGGGGCAAGTGCTGTTAGCGAGCACCTATGAAGGCCGGCACGGCACCACGAGGGCGTTGATGTTGCCAGTCCCACGCCCGGCCGCCTTTGTCTCCCCAGTGGCGATGTTTAACCACCACGCCAGGTAGGGACAAGCGCTGTCAGCAGCGAGCAGCAGCGCCTACATTGTGGCACACACAGAGTGGGGTGGGTTTGTCCGACACCGCACCCGGCCGCCTTTGTCTCCCTGGCGATGACGTTTACACACCGAACCAGGTACTCGTTTGAGGCTGCGTCGACCTCGGGGAGGCCCGGGACCGGTTCAGATATTCGCCACGGTTATCGACCGTGAGCGGGAATCGAACTCGGTTCGCCGGGTTGGGTCGCGCGGCGCGCTAACCAGTGCGCCACCGCTCCTCACATGAATACACACGCTCAGGGCACGGGTAGCACGTTCAAAGTGTCCCCGGTGTGAAGGACAATGCTGCTGCGGCATCGCAATGCCGTGTTACCGAAAACCCACCGAAACGAATCGGTTAACCACAGAGCGTCTAGATTCACCGCACAATTAACAAGCAACAACAACAACACGACCCGTCAACAACACTCGTCAATAACACTGTGGCCTTAAAAACAAGATATATAAGAGGTGACGTTTCGGGCAATAGACCTTTTTATGTGCTATGAAGGTATACTGCCTGAAATGGTGCCGATTATATAATTTCTTTTTCTTTTACGGCAGTGTTGTTGACGGGTGTGTGTTGAGTTGGTTGTTGTTGTTATTTGTGCTTGTGCATAATTGTCAGTGGGGCAACAGCAGCATCACCTAAATAGTTTCATAATTCACCCCCCTTCCCCCCTCCCCCCTCCCCCCCCCCGTAGCGTTTTTATGACAATAACTTGATGCATTTAAATTACACAATAAAACAATGACAATGATTGCGTCCTTCATCATAACGATACAATAATCATATTGCGGTTACGCAAAATTTAGCATCTCTACGTTTAAAAATGTATATCTGCGAGGAAAAATGTAACCTTTGCAAAAACAAAATCGACTTGGGCAACGTTGCAGCTATACGTTTGTACGACTTCTAAAAACAAAACGGTGCACGTGTCATGTTAAAGCTGTTGGAAACAAACAGTTTTGTTTTTTCGGTAAAGTCACGTCGGTAGAAATAAAATAAAGTAAAACAAATCACGACGTTTCGATCGCAACACAAACAATCTTCATCGGGTGGGACACCCACGGCGAGACAATGCTGATGAAGATTGCTTGTGTTGCGATCGAAACGGCGTCGATTTGTTTTACTTAATTTCTACCTACGTGACTTTACCGAAAGATCCAAAGAATATGGATTTCTGTTGGAGCACCTTGACCTCGCTTGCGTATGCTACATATCGCTAGTTGAAATCGGTGGAAAGCTCTCCCTGGGAGATGATCTCCGGCCGGACACACGTATACATTACAAACACGCAAAGAGGTGCGTTAGCTTCTTCTAACCGAAGACATTCACGAGTTCCTTCAACCTGCGCGCCGTCGTCGCTAACACTATTGTAAACTGTTTAGTTAAAGCTCCAACACCGCCGCCTTCACCTCGCTTGGGGCTCGCTGCGCGAACTTCGCGATGGCGCTTTGCCGGAGAAAGGAGGAAATTGCCACGTGGATTCGGGTGGAAGCCAAAAAACAAATGAATGTTTACACCATTGGTACCTCATTTGCCAGTAAAAAATATGATAATTGGTGTTTTACCTTCTTATCTGGCAACAAGACTAGGCTCTAAGGAAAGCTGTCTCGGGTGTGGACCAATCAACTTCAAGGACAGTGCATACATTATCAGAGTTATGTTTTTAGTTTGCATTATGACTGCAGGTATTGTGGTCTATGCAACCATGACTCCTCGTAAAAAAAGGTGTCAGTTTTGTTGCCAGATAAGAGGGTAAAAAACCAATTATCACAAATTAATGTCTCAATAGAGCTGTTCTTCCTGGGTCAGATCTCGCGAATATGAATGCGTGCCGTCGAACACGCCAATTAGTGAGGTTTGTCACGTAAAATCAAAACGTGCTCCATCGCCTCCTTCCTCTGTCACGACATCTCATTCCTTTTCCAACCCCGATTACTGACGGCCGTACTTACCCCACCCATCCTTCACTTATTTTTGCCATTTTTTTCTACCGTGGTTGGCAAGCGTTGTCAAGCGCCTTGACGAAAGGCGCCTTATGAATCCAAAATGGAATAGAATCCCAATTTGTTACTGCTTCAGCACACCGGTGTGTTGGAGAGTAAACCCACGACATCACAATTGCGGGTTTACTCCCCAACACACAGCCGACGTGCTCTACTAGTAAGGGATTGGCACGTTTTGCTTATGCGACAAACCTTACTCCATCACAGGATTTCGCGACCAATATCACCCATAATAGCGGTGTTCTTTCGGGTTATAGCGCGTAAATTGACCGTGTCGGGTGGTGGCGGGTTTAACGACACATTTATATTTACGCGATCTCACCCAAAAAACCTCTACGATGGACAATATTGATCGCGAAAGCCTCCTCGTGCTACTACTACTACTGCCTGTTAAACAAATCAAAGCCTTCGTTATGCTGACTGCCTCGGACGGCCAGAGTATGCTCGGGGTCCAGGGGACGTCGCGGCTACAAAACAAACAAGCGATGGGAGGCGGATGGATGGATGAGTCTCGTGAAGGGATCTGCAGTGGAACCCCTCTGAACGACGCTACTTGGTTCCACGAAACTGGTCCTTAAGTGATTTGGTCGTTAAGCGAGTATCGGACAGAGACGTCGTCGGCTTGATTCGTTCCGACAGCATCGAACATTACCCTTTTTCACCCAAAAAAAGGTACTTTATAATATTTAAACAATGGATATTAATACATAAAGACACTAACAACATTATAAACACATACTATTAAATAAACATGGTTAACCAATGCATGAATTAATATGCACTGTACCTAAAACTGCCTGTCGTTAACAGGGGAATGGTCGATAAGTGAACACATTGGGTTCGATCTTGATTTGAAGCTTTTGTAACTGCAGGAATCCATACTCTTTGGTTCTTTCGGTAAAGTCACGTGGGTAGAAAATAAAACATAATATATTTTTTCCGCCCGAGGACGACCATCTTGTGTTGCGATCGTAACGTTGTGATTTATTTTATTTTATACCCACGTGACTTTACCGAAAGAGCCAAAGAGTATACATTGGGGTCTATGGAGGCCCGTCGTGAAGTGATTCGTCGTTAGTAGGGCTGGTCGTCAAGAGGGGTTCGACTGTAGAGCAAAGCAGCGAAGAGGGATGGGACGTGCGTTCCCGCCACGGAGATGGAGTGACGAGATGCCCGAATTTTTTTGCGGGAGCGAGATGGGCAGTAGTGTCACGGGTCGACGGCGAGCCAGCAGTGGATAGACACTGGTTGATGGTAGTGATGACGATGACGATGGCCGTCAGTTGGCTTAGGTGAGTGATTGAACACACGACAGCCGCGCGTGCACGCAGGCAGTTAATGCAACAACACAATGTCGGAACTGTGAAGTTAACAGCTTCCTCTGTGATACAACAAAAACAAATGCATGAGTAGACATTTGTGGCCAGAATTAAGGAGTAAATTATTATAATAAATACATTTCAGCAATTACCGATCGCTAACCCTAACCATTAATTGCCCATCTTTTTCTCTTAATACTGTATACGTATTGGGGAGGCATGGTGGAGCAAGTGCGTGGTAGCTAACGAACCTGAAGCCACCCACCAGAGTTCCCAGCCCATGGCAAGCTAACTGTCCTTTGGGAATTCCTGCTCCTGTGCGTCACGAAGGTGAAGTATGGTCAAACAACCTCCACCACAGCTTGAGGGGGAGGATCTAATCCAACAGTAGGGTTGCCAACGGGCGTCACATTATTACAAAGCATTCTTAAATTACATGCACATGTGGAAATATTTTATAAAAAGCTTACATGAATTAATTAGTGTCATTGGAGTTATTTCTCCATGCCCTCGTAGTCTTGAGCTTTGGCCTACAGAGGCGAGCGCGCACACCGTATGTACAAATATTAAATACACACGCGTGGTTCATGGCTTTGAAGCCACAACTTGGTCGGTCAACAGCGGGTGTCCAACGAATGAGACTGGCCTCTGCCATGGGAATGTGGAATTTCCCACCAGGGCTACCAACAGAGATGGGTGCCCACGCTACGGTGGTGTGAAATCTCATTGCAGAATAGTTCTCGTTTCACTGGACGACGACGATTGTGCCATTTAAAGTCTCCACCACTTCTTGTATTGGCAGCTGTTCGGCGCTGTCGTGTCGCCATCACCGGATGGGCGGCCCTGCCGATGGTGCCTTCACCAACCGGGCTGAAAATCCGCGGCCCGACGTCTTAGGGACAGCGGCACGCTCCCCAACGTGCGAGTGTGGAATCCCCCACGGCCGGCCCGGCTGGATCGCGCGGCGAGATGGCAGCCTCGCCGACCGACGCTACAAGAAAGGCATCAAGTTGGGCTTGACCAGCAGCAGCACTCCGAAGCCCAGCACCGTGACGACGATCGTCGACACGATCACCAGCGTGGCCACGGGGCTCCGGCCGGCTTCCTCCACCTCCACCACGCTCCACGGGGGGCACCCCTGGGCGGTGGCGTTGAGGAGGGGGACGATGGACGGTGCCGCCGCCGCCGCCGCCGCGCCGTCGATCCGTGAGTCCATCGGCGGGGGCCTAGCGACGCACGTGGCGTCGCCGCGGTCCGCAACGTCGACGCGCGACGCGTCCAGCGCCCCGAGCCAGCCGTCGACGGCGCAGCAGTCGAACGGGTTGCCGCTCACGTGCAGCGCGAGCAGGGTGGCCGACAGAGCGGCCAGCCCGTCCACCGGCAGGAGCGCCAGCGCGTTGTCCCGCACGTCGAGCCTCTGGCAGGCCGTGGCGAAGACGCCGGGCGGCACGGCGCTCAGGTTGTTGGCGGGCGCGTCGAGCCGCCGCAGCTTGCGCAGCGACGGGAAGTCGACGGCGTGCCACCAGCGCCACAGCGCGGAGCCGCCCAGGTCCAGCACCTCTAGCGTGTGCTCCAGGCCCCGCAGGAGCGTCCCCGGCAGGCCGGCGCCCGACGGCGCGTCCGGGGCTCCCATGTCCGGGTTCGATGACAGGTTGAGGTGCGTCAGCACCGTGCCTTGGAACGCGCCGGCTCCGATCGCTCGGAGCCGGCACTCGCTGAGATCCAAGTGCCGCAAAGAGGCGGCGCCCGTGAATCGGACGCAATCCTCGCTTCTCCTGCCGTGGCCGAATCTACCGCCACCGCCGCTGCTACCACCACTGCCACCACCGCCGCCGGTGTGCCGCTTCCTGCGACCGCTCCGGCTCCCGCCGCTCCGGCTCCTGCCGCCCCCCCCGGAGCGATTGCCGGCCGGCCCGGCCCCGCACACGGCCGTCACGGCGTTCTGGCTCAGGTCGAGCTCCTCGACCGCCCGCAGCTCCTGGAAGAAGGAGGGCGGCAGGCGGGTGAGCTCGTTGTCCCGCAGGCTGAGCCGCCGCAGCGAGGGCCCCATGCTCGCCCACAGGGGCCACGGGGAGGCCCTCCTCGCCGCGTTGGTGTCGGACCGCCGCCCGCCCAGCGACTCCAGAGAGTTGTGGCTCAGGTCGAGCGTCTCCAGGCGGCGCAGCGTGCAGTTGAAGACCTCGTCGAGGTCCCGCAGGCAGTTGTTGCTCAGGCCGAGAGCGGTCAGGGCGGGCGTGGAGGCCAGCAGGCGGTGGGGCAGGCGCGCCACGGCGTTGTGGCTGAGGTCGAGCGTCCGCAGGCTGGCGAGGCTGACGAACGTCGAGCCGGACAGGTCGTCGTCGGACACGTCGAGGAAACGCCCGGCCAGAATGTCGCGGGGCGGGTCGCCGCCGCCATCGCCGTCGACCTCCAAGCGGAACTCAAGAGCCTCGGCGGGTGAGTGGAACGCGATGCGGTTGTGCGAGGCGTCGAGGTGCAGCAACACGTTGTCCCTGGGCAGGCGCGGGAAGGTGAGCAGCCTGTTGTGGCTCAGGTCGAGCGACTCGAGGCGGTAGGGGCCCAGCGAGTCGTCGCTGTCGAAGTGCTCGATGGCGTTGCTGCTCAGGTTGAGGCGGCGCAGGCCGGGCAGGCCGAAGGCCGAGATGCACACCAGCGAGTTGTAGGCGAGCGAGAGGCTCTCAAGGCGCGAGAGGCCCGAGCCGAACGCCCCGGGTGCGACGCTGTGGATGGCGTTGAACTCCAGGTCGAGGTGCGCCAGCGAGGGCAGCGACGCGAAGGCGCGCGGCGCCAGCGACCGCAGCGAGTTCCCTGCGAGCGACAGCGACGCCAGCGACGAGCTGTTGAGCTCGGCCAGGAGGCCCTCGAGGGCCGCGTCCCGCAGGCCGTTGCGCGACAGGTCGAGGTGCAGCAGGCCGGGCGGCCACGACAGCGCCCGCGCCAGCGACCGAGCGGCGACGCCGCCGTCCGCCCGCGCGCCCAGCCGGTTCTCCGACAGGTCCAGCCGCTCCAAGTCCCGGAGGCCTGAGAAGGAGTCGTCGGCCACGGCGTCGAGGCCGTTCCTCCGTGCCGTGAGCACGACCAGAGAGGCGTAGCGGCCCAGCGGGCCGGCGGAGAGCGACGCGATGGTGTTGTCGGACACGTCCAGCTGGAGCGTGTCGCCGGGCAGCGAGGAGGGCACGGCGGAGAGGCCCTGGTGCCGGCAGGAGGCGTGACGCGCCGTCTGCGGACGCGGAACGAGAGCGGGCAAGCGAACGGATCGGTCGTCAGTCGTCGGCCAAGGGAGCCGTCCCCCTTCTCGTCGTCGTCATTGTCCCGCGGCCGCCACCGTGAGGCGTCGCAAACCAAAATGGCCACCAGCTGTAGGACCGCACGAGGAGCAGAATTCCTTGTGGCTTCGTCTTCCCTGTGGACGCCCCTATCGGACGCGTTGCACTAATCGGCTGTCGCTCTGCCGTTGTTCTTGATCGGAGGCCGTCGATCGGCTGATCGACTGACTGTATCGCTAAAGGTGTCTCGCAGCGCACGGCAGATAATGGAATGTACCCTAAAAGCGATGTACACTTGGGCAAAATAGTACTCAACTCAACCCAATTAGTCTCTATGGTCAAGGACATGGTACTATCTCCTGATGATATCCTCGTCAGTTTTGATGTAGTATCTCTGTTTACAAAAGTCCCAGTACCTGACACCCTAACAATAATTGAGGACTTGGTCCAACATGGATTGAATTTGGATGTACCTGCGCTGGTTAGGCATTGCCTCACCAACACTTATTTTACCTGGAATGGCACCTTCTACAAACAGAATGAGGGTACCCCAATGGGCTCCCCCTTGTCACCAGTGATAGCCAACATGTTCATGGAAAAGTTTGAATCAGACGTCATCCAGACATCCACCCTGCGTCCTTCCCTGTGGAAGAGGTATGTGGATGACACTTTCGTCATTTGGCCACATGGCCTCCCAGCATTGAACCACTTCTTGGACCACATCAATTCCAGACACCCATCCATCAGATTCACCATGGAAGTGGAGAAAGATGGTAAACTACCATTCTTAGATATTCTGTTTGAGAGGAGACCTGACGGATCCTTGGGACATTCTGTCTAAAGGAAAGCCACCCACACAGATTCCTACTTGAAACCTGATTCCCACCACCACCCATCTCAAAATAATGATCTCATCAAAACGCTATACCACAGAGCTCATGGCATTTCTCACCAACACCACCTGGCCAGTGAATTAAGACATGTACATCGGGCCTTCAGGATGAACAGATACTCTGACCACACCATCCGCCAAGCTGTTTCTCCCACCATACAGAAACAGCCACTCCGATCAAAACTATCACGTTACCATACATAGCAGGCGTGACTAAAAAGATCTCCAAAATTCTAAACAAACATAAGATCCAAGTCCGATTCAGTACAGTACATAAAATCCGTGATCTAATTCCATCTGTGAAAGATGTCATTCCTGACTTACAATACCCTGGAGTCTACAAACTGAGTTGCAGTTGTGGTGATTGCTACATTGGAGAAACGAAACGTCATATCTCTGATCGTGTCCATGAGCACAAGTCAGATCTGAAACACGGCAAAACTGATTCTTCCGCCGTTGCCAATCATTGCTACAACGCTGTGGGCTCTCATGAAATTGTCTTTTCTGAGACCAAGGTGCTCTGCAAACCTCCTGGCTACCATCAAAGGTTTGTACACGAAGCCATCCAAATATACAAACATGGACATAATTTCAACCGTGATGATGGGTACAAACTTAGTAATCATTGGAAAGAAGTTATTAACCATGCAAAAAAGATTTAACTACTCATATTTGGACCATCTTATTTGACAGGCACTATTCTTCAGTTACCGTATAGTTTCTTCTTATTTTTTCACACACTGGTTTTACCTACTTTAAGTTTTACCACACATATTTGGCAAATCTATAATTAATCCCAGCAACGTAGCAAAGTGCTGTTTCATCTACATAACAAAGGCTCAGTCCCATTCACAGCAGCCGCACCTTTACATCAGCCGCAACTTAACAACTCTTGGAACCTCCCAGTTCAACCAGTCTGCACAACAAAGACTCATTCCTGGCAGCGGTTTCAGCCGCACCACCTCTACATAACAAAAGGCTCAGTCACAATTACACGCACCTTTACATCAGCCGCACCTTAACAACTCTTGGAACCTCCGAGTTCAACCAGTCTACACAACAAAGGCTCATTCCTAGCAGCGTGCTTCAGCTGCACCGAACCTCACAATAATAATATCCAGGGCCTACCTTGACTCCTCCCACCCTCAACCAGTATATATACAAGGACTGTTTTCTTGGAATTTCTCTTACTTGATACAGCTATCGTGCTGTGACGGTTCCACCTGAAGACGGAAGCTTGTGTTGCCTCCGAAACGTCGTGATTTTTATTTTATTTTAATTTTACTTTTATTAATTTTAATTTTTTACCTACGTGACTTTACCGAGAAAACCTAAGAATATGAATCATTGCAGTCACGAAAGCTTCAAATCTAGAATCAAAGGAATAACACGATAAGCGCAGATATCCAGCCAACCGCTTCACCTGTGTTCGTGTTATTATATTGTTAGAGACGAACGACAAGAGGTGGGTCTTTCAACAAGCGTTAATAAATGTTTAAATGTAAAAAAACCTACAGTCTTCATCCTCATCGGAAGCTCTCTGGATCGGCTTTGCACTGGGCGTTTGAACGCGTGTGTGGTGCAAGGATTAGAATTAACGCGCAGGGATGAGTTTCATCGAAAGTGAGATTCTAATCTCGTGACCTCTCCGGGACCCACACTCCGTGACTTCGGCCAGCACGTGGATGGATGCCATCCTCAATGTAATCATCATCAACATCATAATCGTCATCACCCTCATCATCAAAATCAACGTCATCAACATAATCATTAACATCAAAATCCATATCAACATTAACATCTACATCATCATCATCGGCATCAGCATCATCATCATCACCTACATCGTCATCATCAATATATACGTGATCATGAAGATTAGCATGGCTGGCTATGTACGGTGCGAAAGAAGTTCAGCATACTATGGGAACCTCATTTGCCAGTAAAAATATGATAATTGGTTTTTTACCCTTCTATCTGGCAACGAAACTGACACTTTTTTACAAGGAGTCATGTTTGCATAGACCGCAATACCTGCAGTCATAATACAAACAAAAGACATAACTCTGATAATGTGCACTGTCCTTGAAGTTGATTGGTCCACACCCGAGACAGCTTTCCTTAGAGCCTAGTCTCACATGGGTTGGACCAGATGACGCCAAAAGGCGCCTTTTGGCGTCATCTGGTCCAACCCATCATCAACATCATCGTCGTCGTCATCAACTTACAATCAAGCAGCCGGAGGAGTCCAGTGCAGGCACGGTGACGAAGCTGTCTTCTCGGGGCCTAAACGTGGCCCCATGGCCTCGTAGTGTCACCAGGAGATACAACAAGATGCTGACCAACCACATGGTTCCTCCTCCTCCTTCTCTCCTCCTCATCGTCTTCCTTCCTACACCTCTCCTCCTCCTCCAGCAAAGAGCGTCTCTTGTATGTCCGTTCTTCTCGAGTGCCTCGATCTTAGGAGCGGTGCTGCAATTCCCACTTCAGATTGCCTTTCCATGAACCTGCAAGTCAACAGGGTCGGTCGGTCGGTCAGTCGGCATCCTTTGTTCAAACAAGACATTAATCAGTTGCCTGCACCATTGGGTGATGAACGTTTTATATATGTAAACCGCAACCTCCTATTAGCACGGTTGGCTACGTACGGTGCGAAAGATGTAACATGCACAGTGGCGAGATGTTAACTGCCTCGCCTGGTACGCAGGAGGTCGTGGGCTCGATCCTGACCCTGACGCCTGCTGTTGTATATTTGTAGTTGGTGTGTGTCTCTCTCTCTCAGGGTCCTCCGGTTTTCCCCTCCACATTGAGAATCAACATCACGCGTTCAGAGTATTTGGCTGCTAGAAGTTTTCGCACGATCAGCCACTTCGTTTGGCTATCATTTGTAATGGCTTCTGAAAGAGCGCTACATTCTCAGTGAGCTTTGCCTGGCAAAATACAACTAGCAGCAGCAGCAGCTATATGCGTGTGAAGATCGATATTGATTTACAACCCACGGTCAAATCCACTGCTGGATGAAGGCCACCCCATGCAATGCCGGTCACGGATGCGGGTGGTGCGTTGGCGGTGTTTTTACCATACTTCCCCACTCTGTTCAGTGGTGGGTTGTTGAGGGGGTCGTGGGCCCAGGGACCGGTTTAATGGAGATCTCCGGGCCCACGACCCTGTCAACAACCCCCCACCGACGTTAGCCGTGGCCGGGAATCGAACTGGGGCCAAAGCAGGCGGCTTGAGAGAGCGCGCGGTGCGCTGAACCGCTGCACTGCCGCCTGTCCACGTGGCTGGGCAGGCCACGTGGCCGGGCAGGCCACGTGCGCGGCCACAGTCACCGTCACGCGCCTCTCTCTGCTTGTGGCGCAGGGAGGGTACTTTACCTGCCTTAACAAATACAACTAACGAGTGAAGCTGCGATGACTCACGATATCGAGATTAATTTAAAAACAACAACAACACTATGAGACATCTCCTTCACCAGTGGCAAAATATAGTAGTAGGTTTTTACCCTTTAAACTGGTACAAAACTGACATCTTTATACAAGGCATCATGTTTGCAATAACCGCAACACAAGCAGTCAAAATGCAAACAAAAAGAAACAACTCTGATAATGGTAATGATATGCAATCAACTTCAAGGACAGTGCATATCATTACCATTATCAGAGTTGTTTCTTTTTGTTTGCATTTTGACTGCTTGTGTTGCGGTTATTGCAAACATGATGCCTTGTATAAAGGTGTCAGTTTTGTACCAGTTTAAAGGGTAAAAACCTACTACAACAACAACAACACTCGACGCATTCGCCAAAAACAACACTGCCGTTTAATAAAGGAAGATGATAACAAAGATATATAACGGGCGACGTTTCGGGCAATAACCCTTTTTCATCATACACGCAAATCAAGGTCAAGTTGTCACCATGGCCCCATGCTGCTCATGGCACCACCACCACCACCACCGCACCTCATTCAACCCCTGCGCCAGAAACCCACCGTTGTTGGTACAAAGACAAAGATCCCCCGTGTAGCCTTAACAGACTGTTGGGGCAAGTGCTGCCAGCGAGCACTTAAGCAGGCCGGTACGGTACACGAGGGTGAGCGGCCAACACCACGCCCGGCCGCCTTTGTCTCCCTAGTGGCGATGTTTACACACCGCACCAGGTACTCATTTGAGGCTGAGTCGACCTACGGGAGACCCAGGACCGGTTCAGATAATCGTCACTGACGTTGGCCGTGAGCGGGAATCGAACTCGGCTCGCCGGCGTTCGTAGCCCTGTGCGCTAACCACTACACCACCGCTCTCCAAAGCAGCACGGAACACACGCACAACACATCCCCTGTTGCACTTATAAGTGAATATTTACTCTATACCGCTGATCCTCGCTCAGATACATGCCATAGATAGTCGCGGGAGCGTAGAAGTACAGTACAACAATGCACGGCGCTGCAATGCCCCATGCTGCCCACCGAGGTAACCCCGCAGCAACTGATACCAATCATCATATGACAACCATCCTATAACAAGCAAGCATCATATAACACCCGTTCTGTAGCAACTATCATTTAACAGCCACCCTTAAAGAACAGCCTGCCACAAGCTCACTCCGTCTCGAAGCGTGCGTCAATTTACCTGTGGTCAGCATCGTGAGAAAAAAAGGGCATGCCCAAGTAATTGGCAGCTGAAATAAAATTAACGTTTGAGCGGCTTCCCATTCGCTGCTGGTGCGTCGCTCCGTCTCGCTCACCGTGAACCGTCGTGCCGAGGCTGCTCCGCGCGCCTCGCTTTATAGAGGCGAGCAGAGATGTAACCAACAACTCCAGGGCTTCCCTGAAGCTCAACACTTAGAAACGTTTGATGCGATCACATGGGGGGTGCGGGTGGGTGGGTGGGGGGGTGGTGGTCAAGGTGAGTCAGCAGCGTCCAGTGACCCAACGCCGCCAAGCCAACAACCCCAGTTCGATTATCATCAAGCCCAAGGGTTCTAATAAATAATCATCCGTGCGCCACGTGGCATATGAACTGCTCCTTGGAAGCCAAATCCACCGTCGACCGAGCAGCGTGCTGAAGGATGTTCAGACAAGCACCGTAGCCGACACGGAAGGCAGAGGACCTTCATCCAGCGGTGGATTGACAAGGGGATCAATACTCCGTTGTTATTATTGAACGGCGTGCAATATCGATGGCTCCTACTGATAACGTGTGCTTATTATTATTACTACTCGTGCAACTGTAGCTACTGCTGCTGCTGGTAATGATAATGGTGACTATGGTGATGGTAATGATGATGGTAATGATGATGATGATAATGATGATAATGATGACTATGGTGATGGTAATGATGATGGTAATGATGATGATGGTAATGATGATGATGATGATAATGATGATGATGGTGCCGTGGCTGCTGCTGCTCATTATTTTAATAATCCAGCCTTTCCCTAAATTTCCAAGGGAGCTTCCCAGGGGATCGGTTCGCATTTCCCCTTTTGCTTTCCGTCGTAAACAAAGTGACGCTGGACTCAACGCACGCGCTAAATCCTATCGACACGCCGCTGATGTGATCCTCACGCAACAACCCAGGTGGAGGCGCCTGTGCCAGGCTGGGTGCACCCACGTGGCCACGCGAAGCGTCGAAAACTCGCCCGACACGGGAGTTTTAACTGGACAAATTTCGCGTGGCGCCATGGGGTTTGACTCACCGAGACGATTGGCAGATGCACCAACAACAACAACATCAACCGCCGTTCGCTACTGAGTTGCGGTGACGCTTGTGCCAGGCTAGGTGCACGTTGAGGCCACGTGAAGTGTCGAACGCCCGCTGGCAGCAGGAGGTCACGGGGCAGACCCAGCAGGTGCCACGGGTCGACTGACTGAGATGAGTGGCCGATGCACCACCCGTGCCATGCAGCCTCTTGCTGCGCCAATTCAAGTGGATGGGCCAGGGGCAGAGGTCGCAAACGGGTTTTGATTCCTTACCCGTACCCGTACCCGGCCGCACCAGGGTCGCAAACGGGTACCCGTACCCGGCTGGGTACGGGTACCCGTACGCTACCCGTACTCTACCCGAAATGAGTGACAAACGGTTACTCACCGGTGACTCACGGCCTACCCGTACCCGTACCCGGCCGCACCAGGGTCGCAATCGGGTACCCGTGTATCGGGTACCCGGTTGTGACCTCTGGCCAGGGGTCACGCTCATATGTGCACCGGTAATTCTCGAGCTCCGTTCTCATCTATTGCGCTGGTGCCACCTTTAGGCAGCTATCCACGTGCTTTGTTCTGTCAGTTGTCCTCCGTCTCTCCCTCTCGCGTTCGATACGATCCGTCTTATTCACATGTGCGCCTTAGGCAATGGACAATTCGCGTGGCATCGATAATTATGTAAGCCCCCGTCGCAGGAGGTTTTCAATCGTTCTGGCGTTTGAGCTCCCCTCGTGTCTCAACGCGATGAAACGTGCGCAGTGGTGATTTGTTAAGCGTCGTCAATAAGTGTTTATGATTATTATGACGATGTAAATGATATATTTCAATGGCAAACATTGTGTGTGGCCACGCGCCGCTTGAGTGCGAGCTGAATGTGCCCGGTGTTAATTGCGTGTGAAATGACATCAATAAAAAGGGCTCGATTATTATTAGATGACGCTGGCAGTACAATCGGCTCCCTATGTTGAGCGTTGCGTTGTCGGGGTAAGAAGACCGCTGATGCGGTGCAGTTCGGGCAGTGAGGGACACGCCAGGGACTGGGAACCGCGGCTCTCTCGACCAAGACCCGGTTAGTCCAACGGGCTTTGTGCCATTTAAGTCTAACACGTAGTCGGGCTTTCGCGACCAATGTCATCAATAATATAGGTTTTTTTTGGAGGGGGGGGGGTTAGATTGCGTAAATATATGAATGTGTCGTTAAACCCGCCACCACCCGACACAGCCAATTAGTAAGGTCTGTCACGTGAACAAAACGTGGCCATCTTCTTGGTTCTTTCGGTATTTATTGGTCTTCGTCAGCCATGGTCAATCCACTGCTGGATGAAGGCCTCCCTAACTAGCAACTGCGAGCACCTGCACAAGTATTTTAGTGTCAAACAAAAACAACTGCCCATAGAGAGGACTGCAGACCTTGGGCAATTGTCGGTAACGCCGGTGGCTCACCCTCCTCCTGGAGTCTCTCTGCCTCTCCCTCTCTCGCTCTCTCCTTGAGAGCGAGAGAGGGAGAGAGGGAGACGTCGTGAGAATTATTTTATTATGTTAGATTTTTTATTATTTTATTATTTCCCTTCTACGTGACTTTACCGAAAGAACCAAGAAGATGAATCCCTGCAGTCACGAAAGCTTTCGAACGTGGCCAATTCGTTACTGGCACAGCACCACCGGTTGTGTGTTGGAGAGCAAATCCACAACATTTACAATCTGAGTGTACGAGTTGCCATTTCACTTTGTCGGAGGCAATCGCGTCCATTGCGATTTCAGGGATCCCGGCTCCACACCGCACCACAGAGCCGCGTGCCGAGCATGCACAGAGGGTGCCACCGGCCCTACGAACACTCGGACCGTTCGTCCACGTTGCTTTCAAGCGGTGTTCTCTCATTACAAAGCCCCCCCCCCCCGGTAGGCCACTGGCGGCCCGTGATGGCCCTTAAGTACGGCCCGGCCCCCCCCCTGACAATACACAACGAGTGAAAACACCACCCCATCATCATCATCGTTATCGTGCTGCTGTTACAAACCCCCAACAATGGTTTCAAAATGTTCTGGCGGCACCCTCACACACTGCTGATGTTTTATCGGTGGAAGTGGGGGGCTCCCCCCCCCCTCTCCTCCTCCTCTGAAAGTGAGTGAAGACCCCCAATTTAGAGAAACCATTGAAACAACGCTGCTGGAAAAAGTCACTCCAGCAAGGCGTTGTGGGGTTGATGGGATGCGTACACAAAAAATAAAAGTTTTATTTGAAGTATATCTGCAGCGGTAATGACATCGCGGTGATCAAAAGAGTGATGAGAAAATTATAATATATTCTATTTACCCTTTCTGGCAATAAAACAGGTGGGTGTTAAGATGTCCAAACACCAAACAGATACATTTTTTGAGGAATCAAGTGACTGCATTAACCACACACACACAGAGAGCACTTGCGGTGAACGTGCAAGCAAGCAAGCAAACACGAGGCTCTGATCGTGTATGGTGGCATCGTCTTTGAAACTGATCGGCCTCCACCGGTGTCAGAGCAGATAACGACAAAAGACGAGCAGTATAAGGGCAATGCCATTATCAAAGCATTCCTAGCTCGTGGTTGAGCAGCTACATCATGGGACCCTTCTTGCCATCTTTACATCTCCCGTTGTATTCGCCAGAAATGGTAAAAGCTATCCTCACGTTCCATACGTCGACACTGGCAAAAAAGGGTCCCGTGACTAGGAGCGCGATGTTCAACTCTGCGTTGATCCACTGCTGGATAAACCCCTCGCCGGAGGCCGGCAGCGCAGTGTGCGAACCGCAGCGCCACCGCTCGGAGCCCGTGTGGGCTGAGAATAGAGCGCGTGGGCTGAGAGAGTGAAGGGCACAGAGGCGGATGGGTAGCGAACATTCGTGACAGAGCAACACGTTAGTCCACACACGTGTCCTGCGCGTGTGTCTGCGGTGGAGCGGTGTGGCGCAGTTATCCGCACGCGGCACTGCGAACCCCGGCCACGTGAGTTCGAGTGAGGTCTTAGCCAGACAGCCCGCAACCACTGACCACTTCACCCACAAAAGCCGTGGTTGCCGCATGGCCAAAGAACTCCCTGGCTGTGTCAATCCAGCAGCTGGATTGACACAGGGCCGAAACATCATGATTACGATAAGCACGCGCGTGTGTGTGTGTGTGTGAGAGAGACAGAGCTGTAAGTAGTACAGGATCCACCCGAGTTCGATTCACCGCTCACGGCCACCAACACCAGTGACGATTATCTGAGCCGGTGCTGGGCCTCCCCTAGGTCGACTCAGCCTCAAAACTGAACCGTTACCTGGGCGCGGTGTGTAGACATTCCGCCTTGGCCAGCGTTCGGCGCTGACGGCTCTGGTCGAGGCGATGCGAGCAGGAGGAGGAGGAGGATGATGATGAAGGGGGGTGGTGAAGGGGATTCTTTGTCTCGCGTGCGCGCACTCGCCACTTACTTGCCCAACTTTCAGACTTCACGATGACAGCGAAGCTCCCAGGAAGGTCTCCTGCCTGCTGCTACTCGCCTGACCCCCCCCCCTCCCCAACGAAGAGTAAAACACCCTCTCACTGCCCGGGGGGGGGGCTAGGGTAGAGTTGTGGGGGGGGGGGGGGTCTTGCGTAACTCCTCCTGCCGACTATAGCCCTCCTCGCGAGTCGGGGGTGGTGTGGATGTCGTTCTCTCCCCCCCCACTTCTCTCGTCCAGACGAGGGATGATCGCGACGGCGTTGGCACCACCAGCGGAGTTGGCATCACCAGCGGAGTTGGAGCGGCGACCGACGCTTTTTTCTATCCCCTGCCGAGATGATGGCGTTCGCTGGGGGTGCCGCTCTCTGAAGTTCGCGAGGCGCGGCGAGGGAGGGAGGGAGTCGGCATCCCCGAGCTTGTGGGGGAGGACTGTCCACGTCTCTCTCTCTCGCTCTTTCCTCTTCCTCGCTCGCTCTGTCTCGCTCCCATCCGCTCTGTCTGTCTCTCGCTGTGTCTCTCTCTGTCTCTCGCTCTCATCCGCTCCGTCTGTCTCTCGCTGTCTCTCTGTGTCTGTCTCTCGCTGTGTCTCGCTCTGTCTCGCTCTCATCCGCTCCGTCTGTCTCTCACTGTCTCTCTGTGTTTGTCTCTCGCTGTGTCTCGCTCTGTCTCTCGCTCTCATCCGCTCCGTCTGTCTCTCACTGTCTCTCTGTGTTTGTCTCTCGCTGTGTCTCGCTCTGTCTCTCGCTCTCATCCGCTCCGTCTGTCTCTCGCTGTCTCTCTGTGTCTGTCTCTCGCTGTGTCTCGCTCTGTCTCGCTCTCATCCGCTCCGTCTGTCTCTCACTGTCTCTCTGTGTTTGTCTCTCTCTGTCTCGCTCTCATCCGCTCTGTCTGTCTCTCTGTGTCTGTCTCTCGCTCTGTCTCTCTCTGTCTCGCTGTCTCTCTCTCTCATCCACTCCGTCTGTCTCTCGCTGTGTCTCTCTCTGTCTCTCTCTCATCCGCTCTGTCTGTCTCTCGCTGTCTCTCTCTCATCCGCTCCATCTGTCTCTCGCTGTGTTTCTCTCTGTCTCTGTCTGTCTGTCCGTCCCTCTGTCTCTCTGTCTGTCTCTATCTACGTGCCATTGTCTATTCAGTGTCTCTCCTTGTTTGTCCCTGTGTCTCCGTGTCTCTGTGTCCCTATTTCTGTGTATCTCTAGGTATGTGTCTGTATCCGTGTCTCTCTCCGTGTCTCTGTGGCTGTCTCCATGTCTCTGTCTGTCTCCGTGTCTCTGCGTGTGTCTATCTGTGTCTGTCTCTCTGTGTCTGTCTCCATGTCTCCGTGTCTGTCTCTCTGTGTCTGTATCTGTGTCTCTGCGTCTGTCTCCGTGTCGCTCTGTGTCTCTGTGTTTGTTTCCGTGTCTCTGTGTCTGTCTCCGTGTCTCTGTGTCTGTCTCCATGTCTCTGTCTGTCTCCGTGTCTCTGCGTGTGTCTCTGTGTGTCTGTATGCGTGTCTCTGTGTCTCTGTGTGTGTCTCTGTGTGTGTCTCTGTGTGTCTGTATGCGTGTCTCCGTGTCTCTGTCTGTCTCCGTGTCTCTGCGTGTGTCTCTGTGTGTCTGTATGTGTGTCTCTGTGTCTTTGTGTGTGTTTATGTGTGTCTCTGTGTGTCTCTGTGTCTGTTTCTCTGTGTCTGTCTCCGTGTCTCTGTGTCTCTGTGTGTGTCTCTGTGTGTGTCTCTGTGCGTGTCTCTGTCTCTCTGTGTCTGTCTCTCTGTGTTTGTCTCCGTGTCTCCGTGTCTGTCCCCGTGTCTCCGTGTGTGTCTCTGTGTCTGTCTCTCTGTCTCTCTCTCGGTGTCTCTCTCTGCGTGTCTCACAGGGCAAGCGTGCTTGGCGCGTGGACCCGCCGTCTCCACCGACTTAGCCAATTCGGGTAATGCACAACGAACTAACGAAACACCAAAAACCCCAACCTCAACATTACCAAGAATCAGTAACGCAACGCGTGGAGCGTCACGGAGACCCCCCCCCCCCACTCCCCCGGGACCCTTCAAGAGACACCGCGGCTCCCCGAGCCCCACGTGGACACACGTGGAGCACCCCCCCCCCCTCCCGTGGGGGTGCTGAAGGGAGGGGGGTCGTGGCACCTCCACGACCCCTCCGATTGGTGCGGTTCGCTCAGTGCCGGAATATCGTAGTAACACAAGTAGATACTACACATGTAGTAGCTACACATGTAGTAGTAGCTAGTAGCTACTACACATGTAGTAGTAGCTACTACACATGTAGTAGTAGCAACACATGTAGTAGTAGCTACTACACATGTAGTAGTAGCTACTACATGTGTAGCTACTACTACATGTGTAGTAGAAGCTACATGTGTAGTAGCTACACATGCAGTAGCTACGGGCCCCGCACTTTCAAGGGCCCCGCGTTAAATGCTTTCAAGATATCAATTCCGGTTCAGTGATTCTGCACTTGCTCTATTACTATAGTACTAGACTGCCTTCAACTTTTACGAACGACTGGGTGTTTAAGGCTAGCGATGTGTCGTATTATCTGGCTGTATAACAAATGAAAAAAATATAATAACTTTACTATGCAAGTTAAACATTTTGTGTTAAAATATTTACGTGTTTTTTCTTGTTTAGGACCCCTTTATAACATCATGCTACAGGCTCCACACTAGCTTCGTCCGGCACTGGGTTTCTTGCGTACGGTGCAAAGGAAGTTCAACGTAACAAATACATGGTGGTGGTGGTGATGGTGGCGATGCGGCCGTCTGAAACGCTCTATTCCTTCTGATATTAGAGCGATGCACTTTTCGATTATCTCGATTGACAACATCGTTTCTTTAGGACTGCTTTGTGTGTGTTAAGTTTGTTGTCCATCCAGCGCATCTCCGATCAGCGTGGTTGCCTATGTACGGTGCGAAAGAAGTTTGGATTACGTACAATTCAAACTCTTATAAACATAATAAAGGTTTTTGGGTCAGATCGTGTTATTTATAAATGTGGCGTAACCCTCCACCACCCGACACGGCCAATCAGTAAAAAAAAAGTGTCACGTTGACAAAAGACAAATAGTTCACTACTTTAGCCCACCGGTGTGTTGAAGAGTGAATCCACAACATTTACAAAATAAATTTGAGTACGACGTTTTGCTGGTAATTGCATCCAGCATCATCGGGCAATTCGCCTTTGGAAGCTAACCCACCTTTTCCTGAAGACGACCGCTTGTGTTGCGATCGAAACGTCGTAGTTTTTGTTTTTTGTTATTTTCTTTGAACCTATCTACGTGACTTTACCGAAAGACCCTTTTCCATCTCATTTCCTGTAGTTGACGCCCGCTAGAGACGTTCCAACCACTTTGTCGTCAGTCAAATCAAACACATTCCTGCGGAGGGAGCTGGTAGGAACGTTGGGTTGCTCGGTCAATGGCCAGGGTCAACGGCGGCGTGGTGTATTCCGCAAATATGGTCGACTGTGAGGGCGGGCACAAGCCGGCATGAGTAGGTTAAACGTTGAGTTTTATAAGGGCACCACGGGGTGACCAGCCCCTCCCCACCCAGCCCCACCCCACCACCCACCTGGCCCCACCACTCCCCACTCAGCCCCTCCCCACCCAGCCCCACCCCTCCCATTTTTGGATGCACGACGGACGGACACAATAATCCCTTGTGGGCTGGTGTAACCAGGAGGTTCCTCCCAGTAAGAGGGCTCTCAATTCCTTTAACGGCACTCATATTCGTGCCTACGTTTCTCTTTTATAGGGCAACCCGTTTTGCAAAGTTGCTGCGGGTAAGGGGCCGTCCATAAATGACGTCACGCGATTTTGGACGATTTTTGACCCCCCCCCCCTCAAATATGACGTCACAAAGCTCTACCGCATTCTGGGTGTCGAGAGAGACGGGGACAACGGGCGTGGAGAGGAGTCGAACCCAGGTCAGGTGCATACCCTCTGCCAGACCTTAGGGGTCGTCCATAAATGACGTCACGCACCTGGTGGGGGGGGGGGGGGTCAGACATTTGTGACGATGTGTGACGAGGGAGGGGGAGGGTTGAGAAATGTGACGTCACATCAAATGCGCAACTTTAACTAAATATAAACACGTTCTACTTAATGAAATAGTCGTTTTATTAAATGTTTTCTCCTACAACATCAGAGTGCAGCGCCACATTAAATACGCACTACAATGACAATAGTTTAAAGCGATTTGAATCATGTTTTATTTGGGGGGGGCAGAGCTTTGTGACGTCATATTTGAGGGGGGGGGGTCTGACTTTTTGTGACGCCGTGTGACGAGGGGGGGGGGGGGGTCAGAAATCGTCCAAAATCGCGTGACGTCATTTATGGACGGCCCCATACCAGGCGAGGTAGTCAACATCTCCTAGCCCAGGGGTCGGCAACCTACGGCTCCGGAGCCGCATGCGGCTCTTTACGGGCTGCTTCTTGACGATATGTATGTATATACAGTATATACTCAGATGCATTGCGGCTCTTGAAATACTAAATTTTGTACCGAATTGGAAAGAAATGGCTCTTCTTGTTATTTTGGTTGCCGACCCCTGTCCTAGCCCCTTTGTGTGGGTCTTCCCTGTCGCGTTTCTCGTATCACGCGGTGCTTGAGACATTGTCACGGAATGCCACTAATGACGCAGTGTCGTCCCCCTCTGCACTTGAAGTAGCCCTCGGCAAGGTAAGATAAAAGTTAAACGGTAAAAAAAACAAGACTACCTTTACCCTAATTCTAGATTTGAAGCTTTCGTGACTGCAATGATTCATATTCTTAGGTTTTTTCGGTAAAGTCACGTAGGTAAAAAAATTTAAAATTAATAAAAATAAAATAAAAATCACCACGTTTCGGAGGCAACACAAGCTTCCGTCTTCAGGTGTGACGGTTCCACCTGAATACCTAAGAATACATTTACCCTACCTTTTACCATAGCACAATACAATACAATCGCTCTACCCTACCTTTCACCCTTAGCAGGTAAGGCAACAGGTAAAAAGCAACGAGCCTACCTTTACCCTACCTTTACCCTTATCCCATACACATTACCCGATTACAGAGAAATTACTGGGGTACAACACATGAAAAAGGTTAATAACGGTAAATTCTTGGTAGAGCGCTTTGTTTTATTTACCTTAGCTCTTGGCATGTCGAAACCTTTACCCTTTTACCCGGTAAAAAAATTAACCCGTAAAAAAAAGTTTTTCACTATAAATCCTTTATATACGTGGCATCTGGGCGGCTAGAGTCCTCTCGTCCTCTGGCTTGAGATGGCTGCCACCTATGGGTCAAATGATTGTGTGCCAGCATTAACCAATTGGTAGGTAAATATAAAAAAAAATTTCCTAAACGGTGTAAAATTTTGGATAAAAAATTTCACGAAAATGTCAGCTCGATTGGATCACGGGAAGTGGGTTAAAAAACGACCGAAAGATTTGCACGGTCCTAAGCAAGCAAGCAAGCGAACTTTATATAAAGGATTTAAAAAGGTAATTTACCTTACCTTGCCGAGGCCTAACTTCAAGGGCTCTACCAGACCCGCATACAACGCTGACAACGCCGTACCCCCAGCATCACAACAGCAGCACTGGATCTCTGCCGATCAACTCTGCCCTCTGCTGTCTCTGTTGAACATGACAGCAGTCGTAGCTTCATCGACACAGCTCAACTCCGCCATCTGCTGTCTCTGATCATAAACAGCAGCCGCAGCATCATTGATTTAAATTTCGATTTAAAGCTTTCGTGACTGCAGGGATTCCATCTTCTTGGTTCTTTCGGTAAAGTCACGTAGAAGGGAAATAATAAAATAATAAAAAATCTAACATAATAAAATAATTCTCACGACGTTTCCCTCTCTCCCTCTCTCGCTCTCAAGGAGAGAGCGAGAGAGGGAGAGGCAGAGAGACTCCAGGAGGAGGGTGAGCCACCGGCGTTACCGACAATTGCCCAAGGTCTGCGGTCCTCTCTATGGGCAGTTGTTTTTGTTTGACACTAAAATACTTGTGCAGGTGCTCGCAGTTGCTAGTTAGGGAGGCCTTCATCCAGCAGTGGATTGACCATGGCTGACGAAGACCAATAAATATGGAATCGGTGCAGTTGATTAATTGTGCTAACAACTCAGACCACAACACCACGTCTCTCTGTACACACACACACACACACTGTTTAATGTTTATATATATATATAACAATCAGCGGTACATTTGAAAATATTATCTCGACGTTTAAAAAGTTTCGGCCACTTTGGTTGTACATCGTAACTTAAAGTCGACTCGGCAAGCCGTTCAAGTTTCTCTCTGAACCATCGCCGCCTCTCGCAAGAGACCCGCGTGCAATTCCGCTCCACGGCGCGTCAGCCTACGCCAAACTTCTTTCGCACCGCACGTAGCCAGCCGTGCCGCATTCGAAGGCGCGCACGTCGGAAAACCACTGGCCCTGTCTGCGTGGGGTGGCGCGCAGATTGCTGCCGCATCTTCCGCAACGGCAAAGCATTCCCTGACGGCGTTCTCTGGAAGAGGAAAGCGAGTCTGTGTGTCTGTCTGTCTGTCTGTGTGTGTGTCTGTCTGTCTGTGTGTGTGTCTGTGCGCGTGTGTGTGTGTCTGTAGGGGAGCGGTAGTGTAGCGGTTAGCGCGCTGCGAATCTGGCGACCCGGGTTCGATTCCCGCTCACGGCAAACACCAGCGACGATTATCTGAACCGGTCCTGGGCCTCCCCTAGGTCGACTCAGCCTCGAATTAGTACTTGGTGCGGTGCGTAAACATCGCCGCTAGGGAGACAAAGGCGGCCGGGCGTGGTGTTGGCCACCCACCCCCTCGTGTGCCGTACGGCCTTTATAGGTGCTCGCTAACAGCACTTGCCCTACAGTCTGTTAAGGCTACACGGGGGATATGTCTTTGTTGTATGTAGGGGCCACAAGTGGTGCATCAGCCACTCATCTCAGTCAGTCGACCCGTGACACCTGCTGGGTCTGCCCCGTGACCTCCTGCCAGCGCGCGTTCGACACTTCACGTGGCCTCAAGGTGCACATAGCCTGGCACAAGCGTCGTGGTGACGTCACCGCCACTTAGTGGCGAATGGCGTTTGTTGTTGTGCCTTCATAGGTGCTCGCTAACAGCACTTGCCCCAACAGTCTGTTAAGGCTATACCGGGGATCGTTGTGTGTCTGTGTGTCTGTGTGTCTCTGTGTGTATGTGTCTGTGTGGCTGTGTGTGAGTCTGTGTGGCTGTGTGTGTGTCTGTGTGTGTCTGTGAGTCTGTGTTTGTGAGTCTGTGTGTGTCTGTGTGTGTCTGTGTGTGTGTCTGTGTGAGTATGTGTGTGTCTGTGAGTCTGTGTCTGTGTGTCTGTGTGTGGCTGTGTCTGTGTGTCTGTGTGTGTGTCTGTGTGCGTGCGCGCGTCGTGGCAATAGCGCGCACTCCCGTGGGAGCGACGGCACGGTGGTTCGCGTGCTGACGACGTGAACACCGCAACCGCATTCCGCTCACGGCCACCAACACCGCTGGCGATTTCATCTGAACCTCTCCTGGAACTCGCCGAGCTCGACTCGGCCTCAAATGAGCGCCTGGTGCGGTTTTGTAAAAGTCGCCACGAGGGAGACAAAGGCGGCCAAGGGCGTGGTGCTGGCCACCCATCTCCTCGTGTGCCGTGCCGGCCTTCATAGGTGCTAATCGCGAACAGCACTTGCCCGAAAACGTCTCTTGAGACTATATGGGGGAGCTTTGTCTTGGTCGTGGTCAGAACGCTGGACTTGCAATCCAGAAGCCGCTGGGTTAATCTCCCTACGTCTACCAGCAGTAGCATGAGCTAGCAATTGCACGCCTGCACCTTTAACCTCTTCCCTCGGGCCTGAGAGGTGGTCTCTAAAAATCCGTGACTGAATTGCCACCCTGGTGGAAAACGTCTTCTCGAAAATGCATTTAGGGGCGCCGCGGTGGCTGGGAAATGTTAACTACCTCGCCTGGTGTACAGGAGGTCGTGGGTTCGATCCAGATCCCGACCCAGTCGCCTGCTGTATATTTGGAGTTTGCAGTGTCTCTCTCTCCCCAAAGTCGTGTGGATTTTTCTCCGGGTCCTCCGGCTTTTCCCCTCCACGTTTAGAAACATTCCCTTAAAATATATTTGGCTGCTATGAATGTCCACGCGATAAGCCACTTTGTTGAGCTATCATTTGTGGCCAAGTCGCTTCTGCAAAAAGAGCTACACAGTTCAGCGAGCCTTACCTGGCAAAATAAAAAAATAAATAGTCGAATAATTTAGTTTTAAATAGTTTATTTCACACCTCTATCGAATTGCTTAAATGGAAGTTGAGCATTTCATGGGGCACTCCCAAAAACATAACGCCTCCTGTTATTTCTCCGGGCAGTTGTGTGTGTGTTTTATTATTATTATTGCTTACTGGTAAAATATTTCACACAATTAATCTTTGAGACCAGCGGCACGCCGGAAACACGCACCCTCGGATTTACACCGAGGGACAGAAAAGGAGCCAAGTGCGTTAGAGGACATCTGCAAGCGAGAGACGCGATACGGAATTGACTGTGACAGAAACACTGGCGGTGGCCAAGGATGAGCAGTGGAGTGGCGGGCGATTCATCGGAACGCGCCCGGGCAGGAGACGGAGCGATTTAAAATCGCGGATTTATGCATCCCCCACGAGAGGAAAAACGACGACAGCCACGATATTTCACATTTCACATCTCCGTCACCTTTTTTTCAGCGTCTCTCTCGTCCACTCGAGCTCGCTTGTGCGCGAGCGAACTGCGCGGGGGACCTCCTCGTGACCTTCCCGGCAGACTGGGACATTTACTTCGCGAGAAACTTCACCACACAGCCGCACAACCGCCACCAACACACAACCACCGCTGCCACCACCACCACCGCTGCCACCAAACCACCACCGCCACCACCATCACACAACCACCGCTACCACCACCACCGCTGCCACACAACCACCACCGCCACCACTGCCACCACCACACAACCACCGCTGCCGCCACCACCATCGCCACCACCGCCGCTGCCACCACGTGCCACGCGACGCAACTGTTTGCGTGCCGCCTTAGAAAAAAACAAACCACCCAGACGACTTTGCGCCACGGCGATGTCGCTGTGCCGGATGTCGCCACCACGACTCCGCAAGTTACCCAGGAGGCCCTTCTGCCCGCTTCCCTGATGATTATATCGACCGTATAGATGCCTTCATCCTGCAGCGGATTCACCGCGTTCCCGAGAGAGCAAATGCCACAATCATCCGGCCGCGGAACCAGCCGTGATTCGGCCGCCCGACAAACAGCTGGGAAGTCGCGAGTTGACCTCGCGACTTGGGGTCAACTCACCCCCATCGCCTCTCCTGGCTCCGTTCAAGTAACTGCCGCTTGATGCGACGAGTCACCCGTGGGTCATCCTGTGGATAGACCCACTAACTCCCCCCCCCCCCCCCCCCATCGTGGGAGTGTGTAATTTTCCTCCACTGGCTCATTTTTTGGTAAAATTTAGACCACGACAGCAGCCCACGCACAGCCGACATCGCAGGCATCTTTAGCGTCCAAGGTGAACATGAAGGGGCGCGTTGTCTCACACTGTCTCACGCTATCTCGCGGTGTCTCACGCTATCTCGCGGTGTCTCACGCTATCTCGCGGTGTCTCACGCTATCTCGCGGTGTCTCACGTCGTCGTCACAGTCAATACGGTCACCAAAATCGTGCGCGCGCGTTCACGCGTGCTTCTGCGGCCGTCTGGAACGCTCTTTCCTTTGTGATATTAGGAGGCCGCTGGGAGCTGAGATGCACTTTTAAACCACCTCGATCAGAGCCCGGGCAGTCAAAATGACAAGAAGAGCCATTTTTGTTTTTGAATTCATTAACAAACTCAATAGTTTTAAGAGCCGCAATGCGATGTGAATACGATACGGTTGGTCGTTAATAAATAACTTGTCACGAAGCGGCCCTTAGAAGAGCCGCAGCTAGCCGACCCCCGACTGGACATCGATGATAAAGAGCTTCAGTGCTCATCGGATTCCTCCAGTATAAATAGATATTCTGAGATTGAAAACTAATTTCTTGAGAACTGCCTGCTTGTGTCGTTGTCCTTCCGCCCGCACCGCCGATTGGCTACGTACGGCGCGAAAGAAGTTCAACGCAACGTAGACATTGTCAGGACAGGAGACATCCTTGCAAGGGCATGGGGGCGAGATGGGTACGGCACACACGTGGTGCTGGCCACCCACCCCCTCGTGTGCCACGCCGGCCTTCATAGGTGCTGCTCGCTAACAGCACTTGCCCCAACAGTCTGTTAAGGCTACACGGGGGGTCTTTGTCTTTGTATGCACCATAACTGCATGGCAATCGCTGTGACGCGGCTTGCTCGATGGTGATTGGTTGGAAAGTTTGAAAGAAAGAGAGAGAGAAGGCGGGGAGATTTGAAAGAGGCAAGGGGGGGGGGGTCCTGTCGAGGCGGCTAGAAGGGAGCAGAGGGGTTGGTGGGAAGGAAGGGGATGGGTGGAGATGAGAGAGGGGGGAGGAGAGGGGGGAGGGGAGAGAGAAGACAAGGGACTGGTGTTGGCTGGTGGTGGGTACTGGAAGTTGTTGTTGAGTCGAGGACAATAAAAAAACTTTATCCAAGAAGTGTCGCACTTGGAGTCTTTCATCGCACGTGCGGTCACGCACCGCCGCGGTATTAACCAGGGCGGGCTGCCGGTTTCGAACCGCGAACGCCCCCCCCCCCCCTCACCACTGGGCCGTGGCGTCACAGCCGACGATGGAGGTGGAGGAGGTGGTGGTGGTGGGCCCTGAGTTTTTAAACGACGCGCATCATCGACAAACGTAAACCGGTGCCCTGTTGATTTAGACACCGCTCGAGTGAAGCGCACGTTGGAGGGAGGGAGGGGAGGGAGGGAGGGAGGGGAGGGAGGAAAGGAGGGGAAGGGGAGGGAGGGGGAGAGGGATTTGATGGAACCGGCAGAACGAGGCATTTGTGTCCACCTCCACGTCCGTCCCGCCGGTCATTTCATTTCTTTTTCTGCCGGTACTTGAGTATTTCCTCGACGTTAATGCCATGCGCTGAATCCCTGCGCGCACACGCACACAGCAAAGATAAAGAGCCCCCGCATAGCCTTAACACATTTTCGGGGCAAAGTGCTGTTAGCGATGGAGCAGCTATGAAGGCCGGCACGGCACACGAGGGGTTGGTTTGGCCAGCACCACGCCCGGTCGCCTTTGTCTCCCCAGTGGCGATGTTTACGCACCGCCGCAGGTACATATTTGAGGCTGAGTCGACCTCGGCGAGGCGCCCAGGACCGGTTCAGAATAATCTTCACTCGGCGTTGGCCGCGAGTGGGAATCGAACTCGGGTCGCCGGGCTCGTAGCGTGGCGCGCCGAACGACGACCCCACCGCTCCCCACGCACACGCACCATATAGGACTGCAGAGCTTGGGGGCCGTCCATAAATGACGTCACGCGATTTTGGACGATTTTTGACCCCCCCTTCCCCTTCGTCCCACGGCGTCAAAAAAAGTCAGACCCCCCTCAAATATAACGTCACAAAGCTCTGCCCTCACCAAAAAAAAAACATGCTTCAAATCGCTTTAAACTATTGTCATTGTAGTGCGTATTTAATGTGGCGCTGCACTCTGATGTTGTAGGGGAAAACATTTATTAAAACGTCTATTTAATTAAGTAGAACGTGTTGTCTATATTTATTCAAAGTTGCGCATTTCAAGATGTGACATCACATTTCTCACCCCCCCCCCAGGTGCGTGACGTCATTTATGGACTGCGATCGTGAGCAAAGCGTTAGGGGGGGGGGGTAACACCTTACCCTGGCTTCATCTCGGGGGGTACGGGTAGAGGCTTGTTGAGGCCCTGTCGCCCCACCAGCCAGTACGTTTCCTCCACGCCCTTGCCCTGCGATCACACGCGCAGACAGACGCATGCGCCTACAGCCACGCGTCTCCGCAGCGGTCACGTGGTGGCAGCTCGTCTTGAGAGCTCAAGGTGTCGTGGGGTCAAATCCTGACCCCGGGGCGGGCGGGGTGCCGGTCTTAACATATAATTAATAATAATAATTTTAATTTATAAAGCCACCTTAAGCAGTTGTTCTCAGGGCGCTAGCGAAGTCCACACCACCCTCCCCCCCGCCTTAAATCGACGACTTGTACGTTCTGTTTCGATTGAAAGCTTTCATGACTGCAGGGATTCATCTTGTTGGTTCTTTCGGTAAAGTCACGTAGAAGGGAAATAATAAAATAATAAAAATAAAACATAATTATTATTATAAATAAAACAATATTATTATTATATTATGTCTTATTTTCACGTAGAAGGGAAATAATAAAATAAATTGACGTAGAAGGGAAATAATAAAATAATAAAAATACAACATAATATTTTTATTATAATATTATGTTTTATTTTCACGTATAAGGGAAATAATAAAATAAGAAAATTAAAACATAATCTTATTATATCATGTTTTTTTATTATTATTTTATTATTAAAATAAAACATAATATTATTATAATATTATGTTTTATTTTTATTTTTTTATTATTTCCCTTCTACGTGAAAATAAAACGTAATATTATGTTTTATTTTTATTATTTTATCATTTCCCTTCTACGTGTTTTTACCGAAAGAACCAAGAAGTTGTACGTTCTGCTTGATGGAAAGTCGATTGGATGTCCTGCCGTGGGAATGTGGAATGTCCAGCGAGAGAGAGAGAGACGAGCGCTGTTTCCCTCGGCAACGACCCCGGCGCGGAGCAGCGGGCAAGACGGCGCGTGCCGGAGCCGCACCCCGCGATCATCCCCAACCACCACCACCAACAACAACCAAAGACCCCCCGTATAGCCTGTAGCAGACTGTTGGGGCAAGTGCTGTTAGCGAGAACCTATAAAGGCCGGCACGGCGCACGAGGGGGTGTGTGGACAGCACCACGCCCGGCCGCCTTTGTCTCCCCAGTGGCGATGTTTTTACGCACCGCACCAGGTATTCATTTGAGGCCGAGTCGACCTAGGGGAGGCCCAGGACCGGTTTAGATAATCGTCACTGGCGTTTGCCGTGAGCGTGAATCGAACTCGGGTCGCCGGGTTCGTAGCGCAGCGTAGCGCTCACCGCTACACCACCGCCACCACCTCCAACAACAACAACAACCAGTGACGATTATCCGAACCGGTTCTGGGTGGGGGTGGGGGATGACGCCTTCTCTCCCCCCCCCCCCCCCCCCAGGATCGACTCAGCCTGAACACGAGTAAACCTGCGAGTGGAGTGTTGCCGCCGCCGTCACCTTGAGCTCGGTGTTGCCCCGCAGCTCGTACTTGTAGCCCTTGTCGAGCGAGTCGAGGATCGTGACGGTCGAGCGGTTGATGTGGATGCGGCACGCTGAGGTCGGGCGGCGAGGACAGGGGGCGAGATGAGAGACAGAGAGAGAGAGACACAGAGAGAGACACAGAGACAGAGAGAGACAGAGAGACACAGACAGAGAGACAGAGAGAGACAGAGAGAGACAGAGAGACAGAGAGAGACAGAGAAGAGAGACAGAGAGACAGAGAGACAGAGAGACAGAGAGAGACAGAGAGAGACAGAGAGAGACAGAGAGACAGAGAGAGACAGAGAGAGACAGAGAGACAGAGAGAGACAGAGAGACAGAGAGACAGAGAGACACAGAGACAGAGAGACACAGAGACAGAGAGACACAGAGACAGAGAGACACAGAGACAGAGAGACAGAGAGAGGGAGACAGAGAGAGACAGAGAGAGACACAGAGACAGAGAGACACAGAGAGACAGAGAGACACAGAGAGACAGAGAGACACAGAAAGACAGAGACAGAGAGACACAGAGAGACAGACAGAGACAGACAAAGAGACAGACAGAGAGACAGAGACACACAGAGAGACAGAGACACACAGAGAGACAGACAGAGACAGACAGAGAGACAGAGAGAGAGACTTTGACTTTTAAACAACTTTTATTTCCGCCAGCAGCAAAAGCACTGGAGGCGATTTCAATATGAAATACACAAAGTCACCAGCAAATAAATGAAAATAAATGCTACAAATCGACGCGCTGTGGCGCTAGAAGCACCGCACACAACACGAAAGAAAAGCCACGTGGTTGTGGTGTCATCGCGCACGCCACGGTGACGAGCGAGCGCTTCAGAAGGTGAACACGAGGATGCCGTCCACGCTGGTACAAAGGGCTTTTCAGAGAGTCAGAAAGAGACACAGAGAGACAGAGAGAGACAGAGAGAGACAGAGAGAGACAGAGAGAGACAGAGAGACAGAGAGAGACAGAGAGACACAGAGAGAGACAGAGAGACAGAGAGAGACAGAGAGAGACGGAGAGAGAGACATCTCTCACGCACACGCGTGCGGGGAACAGCGCTGCTGCTGCTGCTGATGGTGTCGGTGGTGAGCGGAGCGCCGGGCGGCTAAAACACAGCAAGTTGGCACAGGTGGTGCATCCACACCGTGCCAACCCACGCGGTTTACCCCGCGTTCTTGCACAGGGCAATTGAGTTGTCGCGTCCATACGGCGTACAGCCGTTTTAATACGGACAACAACAACAATTGTGTCTATTTGTTTGTGTTTCTCGCTTGCGATGGGACTTTGTAGGATGAACGTTGAGATGTATAAGGGGCACGGGCGACCAATGAGGTCTGAGAGTTGGTCTGTAGTAAGGTAGGGCACTGATAAGGGGTGGACAGGGTTGTCCATTGGCCAGACATCTCGGTCAGTCGACCCATGGCACCACCTGGGTCTGTCCCGCGACCTCCGGCCAGCGGGCGCTCGACACTTCACGTGGCCTTGAAGTGCACTTAGCCTGGCACAAGCGCCGTGGTGACGTCACCTAGTGGCGAATGGCGGTTGCTGGTTATACCGCTGATAAGAATAACGTGGTGGTAATGATGGTGGTGATGATGATAATGGTGCTGATGATGATGGTGGTGGTGGTGATGATGATTATGATGGTGGTGATGATGATGATGGTGGTGATGATGATGGTGGCGATGATGATGTTCGTGGTGGTGATGATGATGATGATGGTGGTGATGATGATGATGGTAATGGTGGTGATGATGATGATGATAATGGTGGTGATGATGGTGTTCGTGGTGATGCTGCTGCTGATGATGATGTGATGGTGGTGGGTGATGTGATGGCGATGATGATGCTGTTCATGTTGATGATGATGCTGATGATAATTCTTTGCGGTGGTGTTGTGATGTTAATGATGATGTTCATGGTGATGAATATGACGCTGACGACGATGCTGGTGGTGCTGACGATGTCTATCGTAGATATTCCCGTGATGATAACGACGCTGACGGTGACGGCGGCAGTGACGGACTCACGCATGCCGGTGGACTCCATGCGCGACGCCGTGTTGACCGTGTCCCCGAACAAACAGTAGCGTGGCATCGTGAGCCCCACCACTCCGGCCACGCAGGGACCTGCACCCCCGCATGCACGCAGTCACCCACACAGTCACGCACGCTACCCATCGTGTACTCACGCTACCCATGGTGTACCCACACTACCCATCGTCTACCCACGCAACCCATCCTGTACCCACCATCGTGTACTCACGCTACCCATCGTGTACCCACACTACCCATCGTGTACCCACCATCGTGTACCCATCGTGGCCGCGTACCCACGCTACCCATCGTGTACCCACCATCGTGTACCCACGCTGCCCATCGTGTACCCACCATCGTGTACCCATCGTGTACCCACCATCGTGTACCCATCGTGTACCCACGCTACCCATCGTGTACCCATCGTGTACCCACCATCGTCTACCCATCGTGTACCCACCATCGTGTACCCATCGTGTACCCACCATCGTGTACCCATCGTGTACCCACCACCGTGTACCCATCGTGTACCCACCACCGTGTACCCATCGTACCCGTGTGCAGGCCGATGCGAATGCGCACGGGCACGTCGGGCAGGTGGCGCATCCTGAAGGAGCCGACGCTGCTCAGGATGTCGAGCGACATGTCCGAGATCTCGCCCGCGTGCCTCTTGCCGTTGCGCTTGGGCAGCCCCGAGGCCACCATGTAGGCGTCTCCGATGGTCTCCACCTGCGCACAGCCACCGAGGGGATCTCGGCCGTGAGCGGTGACGCCCGGGTCAAGGTGCCACCCGGGTCAAGGTGCCACCCGGGTCAAGGTGCCGCCCGGGTCAAGGTGCCACCCGGGTCAAGGTGCTGCCTGGGTCAAGGTGCCACCCGGGTCAAGGTGCTGCCTGGGTCAAGGTGCTGCCTGGGTCAAGGTGCTCGGGGCGCCACCGAATCGGCTCAAAGCGGGACCCGCCGATTCGCCGAAACGGATTGGAAATTTGGCGGAGGGCAACTCGACGCCAAGCGAATACGAATATCGGCAAGGGGCCATGGAGATGAAACCAGAGGTCACGGCGAGGGGTGGATGTGAACCCGGAGGTCACGGCGAGCGGTGGAGGTGACCCCGGAGGTCACGGCAAGGGGTGGAGATGAAACCAGAGGTCACGGCGAGGGGTGGAGATGAAACCAGAGGTCACGGCGAGGGGTGGAGGTGAACATGGAGGTCACGCCGAGTGGTGGAGGTGACCCCGGAGGTCACGGCGAGCGATGGAGGTGAACCCGGAGGTCATGGCGAGAGCTTCCCACCTTGTAGACGTCGTAGACCCCGATGATGGCGTCGAAGAGGGTGTAGAGGTCGTTGAGCAGGTCCACGACCTCGATGGGCTCGCTCATCGCCGAGATGGTGGTGAAGCCGACGATGTCGCTGAAGTAGATGGTCACCTCGTCGAAGAATTCGGGCCGCACGGCCGCGCCCGTCTTCAAGGCCTCGGCCACCGACCTAGCGCGGGGGTTCGACAGGGGGGGCGGGGGGGGGGCGGGGGGGGTCAGCGCTGGAGGCCTGAGGAGCACATCGGCTGCCTCTTGGGCGGATTTCACGGTCGGGCGACGTGTTCATTTCGAGCGTTCGCTACGCGCTGCTGCTACAGCGGCTGCTGCTGCCGCTGCTACGGCGAAGATTGTGGTGAAGAAGCGTGGCAGCTGCAGCAGCAGCAGTGCCCGACCCCACCAGGACCACGAGCCTCTTGGGAGGGCCACAGACACAGCGAGGCTGGGTCTGATTTGTGTCGTGCGCAGTTGCCCCGCCTGACTGTCGCCCCACGTGGCCTCTCTCCCACGCGCGTGCGTCTCTCACGGGGGCAGCATCTGCGTGAGCAGCTTGTCCGTCTTCTGCTTCTCCACCTCGAGCTCCTCGGTGCGCTCGCGGATGAGGTCCTCCAGGTTGCTCGAGTACTGCTCCAGCATCCGCAGCATCGAGTCGATGATGTTGGTCTTCTTGCCCTTGTTGATGCTCTTGAACTGCGGCCGCCGAGGGGAAAACAGCGCGAGCGAGCGGGGTTTGTTCCCGTCGCTGGGGGTCACGCGCCACGGGGTGCGTCGACATCGCTGTACGAATTCGGAGGCTCCTGCTCAATACGGAACTGTTGGGGCCGACCACCGGTTACGTTGTCAGTTGTTATCTCTGTGTGTGTTCGGGCGAGCGAGTGAATGTACAAGTGAGCGAGTGAGTGGATGCGTGATGGACAGAGTGGGTGAGTGAGTGGGTGGGTGGGTTCGTGTGTGGGTGAGCGAGTGGGCGAGTATGTGGACGAGTGAATGGGCGGGTAAGCGAGCGAATAAGTGAGCGGGCGACTGAATGAGTGAGCGGGCGGGCGAGTGAGCGGGCGGGACGGGGGGGGCGAGTGAATGGGGGGTGGGCGAGTGAGCGGGGAGGGGGGTGAGTGAGTGGGGGGGGGCGAGTGAGTGGGGGGGGGGCGAGTGAGCGGGGGGGGGGCGAGTGAGGGGGGGGGGCGAGTGAGCGGGGGGGGGCGAGTGAGGGGGGGGGGGCGAGTGAGGGGGGGGGGGGCGAGTGAGCGGGGAGGGGGGTGAGTGAGTGGGGGGGGGCGAGTGAGTGGGGGGGGAGCGAGTGAGCGGGGGGGGGGCGAGTGAGGGGGGGGGCGAGTGAGCGGGGGGGGGGGGGGCGAGTGGGGGGGGGGGGCGAGTGAGGGGGGGGGGCGAGTGAGTGGGGGGGGGGCGAGTGAGAGGGGGGGGGGCGAGTGAGTGGGGGGGGCGAGTGAGTGGGGGGGGGCGAGTTAGTGGGGGGACGAACGAGCGGGGTGGGGAGGGTGGACGAGTGGGTGGACCTGGTCGAAGATGCTGTCGAAGCTGGGCCTGCGCTCGGGCAGCTCGTTCCAGCAGAGCTTCATCAGCTGGATGCACTCGACGGGCGCCTGGTCCATGGACACGGATGGGCGGCACAGCGGCGGCGGCTTGCGCACCTTGCGCACGATCTCTGCACCAGACGCGTCCACACAGGCAAAGGTTCACCCCCTCCCCCCGGCGTAGCCTCAACACACTGTTAGTGGCAAGTGCTGTGAGAGAGCGGCACCCGCGGAGGCTGGCACGGCACACACGAGGGGGTGGTGGGTGGCCAGCACCACGTGCGTGTGTGTCATGGGCCGTTGTCGTCGTGGTGGTGATCGCAGTGGTAGTGGTCATCGTGGTGGTGATAGTGGTCATCGTGGTTGGTGGTCCTCGATCTGATTGTGGGGGTGATCACGGTGGTGGTCGTCATTGTGGCTGTGGTCATGGTGGTGATCATGGTGGTGGTCGTGGTCATGGTGGTGGTCATGGTGGTGGTGGTCGTGGTAGTGGTTGTGGTGGTGGTTGTGGTGGTGATCACGGTGGTGGTGGTCGTGGTCATGGTGGTGGTCGTGGTGGTGGTGGTCGTGGTGGTTGTGGTGGTGGTCGTGGTGGTGGTGGTGGTCGTGGTGGTCGTGGTGGTGGTCATCGTGGTGGTGGTCGTGGTGGTCGTTGTCATGGTCATGGTGATCATCGTGATGGTCATGGTGATCGTGTCCGTTCGGAGCGCCAAGCGGGTACCCTCGGCGCTGAGGTCCACCATGCAGAAGGGCGCCCCGCGCACGATCAGCTCCTGCAGCACGATGGCGAAGCTGTAGGTGTCTCCGCGCGCCGTGCCGCGTCTCGCCACCTCCGCGTCTCGCAGCAGCTCAGGCGCAGACCACAGCAGCTCTGCAGCCACGACGAGCAGCGGTGGGTGGGGTGAGCGTGGGGTGAGCGTGGGGTGTGAGCGTGGGGTGAGCGTGGGGTGAGCAGAAGAGGGTGAGCGCGTGGGAGTGAGCGAGCGAGCGAGTCGCGTGGGGAGCGCTGCGCTGCGCTATGGACTCGACCGCCCGGGTTCGATCGCCGCTGACGGCCACCACCGTTCATTGTTGCGTTCAGTTTGTTGTTGTGTTTAGTTTGTTGTCCTTCCTCCACGGGTTGGCGACGTACGGTGCGAAAGAAGTTCAACGTGTACACACGTACACGCGTGACACGGCAAGCCACTATGAGGGCCCCAGGCTTGCCCCAGGCATGCTCCAGGCTTGCCAGAGGCGTGCTCCAGGCATGCCCCAGGCATGCTCCAAGCATGCCTGGGGCATGCTCGAGGCGTGCTCCAGGCATGCTCCAGGCATGCATCTGGCATGCTTCTGGCATGCTCCAGGCTTGCCCCAGGCATGCCTGGAGCATGCTCCAAACATGCTCCAGGCGTGCTCTAGCCTTGCCCCAGGTGTGCTCCAGGCGTGCTCTAGGCATGTTCCAGGCGTGCTCACCACGTGCCGAGGGCTCGTCGCGAACGATCCTCTGCGACTCGAGCAGCTCGTTGAAGCCGTGGTCGGCCACCTTGAGCACGAAGCGGCCGTCCACCACGCAGTTGCGAGACTTAAGGCGCCCGTGCACCACCTCGCGGTGGTGCAGGTAGCGCATGCCCTGCCCGGCAAACAAGGAGACAACAACAACAACTACTACAACTACAACAACTACAACAACAAACATAACAACAACAACAATGACAACAACAACTACAACAACTACAACAACCACAGCAACAACAAACACAGCAACCACAATAACTACAACAACAACTACAACTCCTACAACAACAAACACAGCAACAACAACTGCAATGACAACAACAACTGCAATGACAACAACAACTACAACAACTACAACAACTACAGCAACAACAAACACAGCAACTGCAACAACCACAATAACTGCAATGACAACAACAACTACAACAACAACTACAACAACCACAACAACCACAATAACTACAACAACTACAACTCCTACAACAACAAACACAGCAACAACAACTGCAATGACAACAACAACTACAACAACCACAATAACTACTACAACTACAACAACAACTACAACAACCACAATTACAACTACAATAACAACTACAACAAAACTACAACAACTACAACGACTACAACAACAACCACAACAACCACATTAACTACTACAACAACTACTACAATAACAACTACTACAATAACAACTACAACAACTACAATAACTACTACAACAAACACAACAACCACATTAACTACTACAACAACTATAACAACTAAAACAACTACAACAACGGCGACGGCGGGAGCACGAGATTTGTTTGTGTCACGGTGGCTAGGTGATATTGACTAACTCGCCGGGTGTGCAGGAGGTCGTGAGTTCGATCCCGACCCTGACGCCTGAAGGATATCTCGAGTTTGCGGTGTCTCTCTCTCATAATCATCACCACGGTGGCGAGGAGATGTTGAGTACCTCGTCTGGTATGCAGGAGGTCGTGGGTTAGATCCCGACGATGATGCCTGATGGATATCACGAGTTTGCGGTGTCTCTCTCTCCCCGTGGTCGTGTGAATTTTTCTCCAGGTCCTCCGGTTTTCCCCCCTCCACATTTAGAATCAACATCACGCGTTCCGAGCATTTGGCTGCTATAAATATGGATATGACCATAAGCCACTGCCGTTGGGCTATCATTTGTGTTCGCCAGGTCGCTTTTGAAAACGAGTTAGTGGGCCTTAGCTGGTAAAATAAACTCAAAAGTGCACAGTTTAGTTCATAGACCCGCGCAGGCTGCGGCGCGGACACCGTGCAGGAGAAAAACGCAGAATGCACGTCGGCACGGCGTCGATGGAACACACCGAAACGCGACGGGACCTCTCCCTCTCTGCTAATAGGGTTTTTCCCCTTTTTTCTGCCGACAAAACTGACACCTTTTGCAAGGAATCATGCTTACATTAACCACAATACTTGCAGTCAAATGCAAACAAAAAACACGACTCTGATAATGTATGCATTGTCTTTGAAACTGATTGGTCCACACCAGAGACAGCTTTCTTTAGAGCCTAGTCTCATATGGTGTTCGACCAGATGACGCCAAAAGACGCACAGTTCAAAGATAACGCACTACCAGAGTAATGAGAGCTCGGGGTGAGCAGCTACATCATGGGACCTCCTTTGCCAGTACCAAAATATACTAATAGGGGTTTTTCCCTTTTTTCCGCCAACAAAACTGACACCTTTTGCAAGGAATCATGCTTACATTAACCACAATGCTTGCAGTCAAATGCAAACAAAAAACAATACTCTGATAATGTATGAATTGTCTTTGAAACTGATTGGTCCACACCAGAGACAGCTTTCTTTAGAGCCTAGTCTCTCCCTCTCTGTCCATATTGTGGCCGTAGCACCCTAGGGTCGTGGGGAGATGAATCCCCTGTGCCCCCCGAAGTTGTCAAGGCCTCCGACGGGCAGCTCGCTCCGACGTCGACGCTTCGACCGACCCGCGCACCCCGCACACGATCCTCGCGCCGGGCACCGCCGCACCTTGATGAGGTCGAAGAGGAGCGACGACTTGAACATCCAGTCCAGCTTCATGTCCGAGTTGCGGATGAGGTCTTCGAGGCTCCCGCGGAGGCAGTACTCAGACACCACGGCTGCCACCCCCAGGTCGCTGAAGATGCCGAGCAGCGGGTTCACGTTCTCGTGACGCATGTCCCGTAGCTATTGCTCGGGATTGGGGTGGTGGGGGAGGGGGGTGACGAGCTGGGGGTTAGCGGCGCACGGAGGTGAGTGGGTGCGCGTGTCCGTGGTTTCTTGGGAAGTTTTCATCGTCGGCGGCCGTTTCGTCGGGTCTCGGCTCGCCATCTCGATTCAAGTCGATGGTCCCGAGCGACAAAATTTTGCCGCACGTCCAGTTCTGACGAGCTGGAGCTTAATTTGGAGCTTTCGTGACTGCAGGAATTACTCTGTGGTTCTTTCGGTAAAGTCACGTATAAAGATGAAGTAATAAATTAAATGCTAGCATACGACGTTTCGATTGCAACACAAGCAATCGTCATCAGGTATAAATGAAATAGAAACACAGATCTAGTATGCTTAGAAATGTAATGTAATACAACAGAGTCGGATAACATAACAGTCAACACGCTACCTGGTTGATTAGCATTCTCAGGAAGAACGCCTTAGCTGGTCAATTAAAATCAAGATGAATTGTTTCGTTTAGAATGTTACCTTTCGGAAAACGCTCGTGGTGGCTTGCCGGATCTCACCGAACTTGCCTTTGGGGAACTTCTTCAACCAAACCCAGTCACCCTGCGTGGAGACGAATCGTCCAGTGATGAGTCAACCCCCCTCCCCTCCTCCACGCACCCGGAGGGACGGATAACGTCACCCAGAATCGCCCGTTCGGCACCGCTAAACGACTCCCGATCCTGAGATGAAAGTTGCCGAATCCGGGTTTTCGGTCTGTCCGTCACGAAAGCGCGTTATCAAGTGCAGCGGGCCAATTGCTTGGCCGCGTGAAAGTGCACAACACCCGGGCTCGTGGACTCGCAGGACATCGGAGTGGAGCGTGTTACGATTCACGGTTAAAATTTGACTTAAAGCTTTCGTGACTGCAGGAATCCATATTCTTTGGGTCTTTCGGTAAAGTCACGTAGGTAGGTTCAAAGAAATTTTTTTTTACATAAAGAGAAAATATTTTTTTAGGTAAAAAGATAATATTTTCTTTCAACCTTATCTACGTGACTTTACCGAAAGACCCAAACAATATGTATTCACGGTTAAATTACCAGATGCTCGGCGTATTAGCGGAAAATAGGGAGAGTGTAATACATTGGAGATTTAGTTGAAGATTTAGTTAATAGTTTAAATAGTCTCATACGCGGCTTATAATCTTCATGATGAGCAGGTAATTGATGTGAGAGATGATATATTTGCTATCGTAATGAATGTATATTTAGAGAGAGAGTTTGCAATTGCGTTTCACGTGTAAGTAGGAAGCCAGCTTAATGTCGATAATAATCAATGAGACCCGAGACTCAGTGAGGCTTCCGTGGGCAAACCATCAGAATCATGATAAAATAATAACGCACATAACCTTGTTCTGCCCATATTCAATATCTACAAATGAGATAATCGCGATCTTTCTGTGATTGAGAAGAAACATCGCCCGAAATTTCACCCATTGTGATTTTCCCTTTCAGGGCCCCAGTGTTGCTGACGATTGCATTGAGTTTGTGTTATTTGTGCTTGGGCCACCACTGTCAACAACAACAACAGCAGCAGCAGCAGCAGCACTGTCAACACAACAGAACGTGTCTGTAGAGTGGGCAGGTAGGTATAGTAAAGGGTTTTTAATGTTAATCAAGCGGGGCCTAGCCCCTGTAGTTCCATACTGGAGGGCTGGAAGTCACTGTCCATGGTGCTGATTCACCCCCTGCCTCAAGGCTCCAGTGGACTCAGACTGAGAATGTTTATTTCTGCTGGAGGAGGAAGACGATGGGCTATGAAGCGCTTTTTTTCACAAATGTTCAAAAGGGTTCAGAACGTTCCGACAACAAGCAATAGCAAACACACAGTCGGTGTGCAAAGTATAAGAAAGGTAAACAAATCACTAGAAATAAATATATTGTAATAAAACTAAAGTACTTTTTCATTTTACCAGGTAAGGCCCACTGAGCTATTAGCTTCTATTTTAGTCGCGACCTGGCCAAAAATGATAGCTCAACCAAGTGGCTGGTGTGGCAATTTACAGCAGATTCTAAATGTGGAGAAAAATCCACGCTACCACGTGGATAACATACCAACTCCAAATATACTGCAGCAGGCGTTAGGGTCGGGATCAAGCCCACGCCCTCCTGTACACCAGGCGAGGTAGTTAACATCTCATAGCCACCGTGGTGATGATGAGAGAGAGAGAGACACACGCAAACTCCAAATATACAGCAGCAGGCGTCAGGGTCGGGATCGAGCCCACGCCCTCCTGTATACCAGGCGAGGTAGTTAACATATCATAGCCACCGTGATGGTGATGAGAAAGAGACACGCAAACTACAAATATACAGCAGCAGTAGGCATCGTCAGGGTCGGGATCGAGCCCACGCCCTCCCGTACACCAGGCGAGGTAGTTAACATCTCATAGCCACTGTGGCGTCTCTCTCCCCCTAGGTCTCTCCCCCGCCCCCAGGTCTCTCTCCCAGCTCCCTCTCCCCCCATGTCCCTCTCCCCCCGAGGCAACTCTCCCCCACACCCCCCTCCACCCCCCCAAGGTCCTGCCGATGACTCTCGCGGCCGCCACCCACCCCGACACGGACCTCGTACACGGCCACGCTGCTGCTCTCCGGAGCGGGCGTCACGCTCTTGCCCGACACGGAGCCACGGGAAGGCCTCGCGGTGCCCTTCAGGTCGGTGACGCTGCGCCCCGCCACGCTCGTTCGGCCGTCGTCCGTGAGCTTCTCGTGCCGGGAGTTCGTGGGGCGAGGCACGCGTGGGGGGGGGGGTTGGTGGTGAGAGAGGAGACGAGGACGAGAGAGCATTGGGTGGCGGCGGTGGTGATGGAGGATTTGGGTGGCATTGAGGTAGGTGGAGGAGGGGTGAGAGGGAGGAGTATGTGGGGGGGAGTGAGGAGCAGTGGTGAGGGGTGAGGAGGAGAGGGTGATGAGTGGAGAGGGATGAGTGAGGGAGAGCAACGGAGTGAGGAGTGAGGAGCAGTGGTGAGGGGTGATGAGGAGAGGGTGATGAGTGGAGAGGGATGAGTGAGGGAGAGCAACGGAGTGGGGAGTGAGGAGCAGTGGTGAGGGGTGAGGAGGAGAGGGTGATGAGTGGAGAGGGATGAGTGAGGGAGAGCAACGGAGTGAGGAGTGAGGAGCAGTGGTGAGGGGTGAGGAGGAGAGGGTGATGAGTGGAGAGGGATGAGTGAGGGAGAGCAACGGAGTGGGGAGTGAGGAGCAGTGGTGAGGGGTGAGGAGGAGTGAGAGCGAGTGGGAGATGAGTGGAGAGGGGGACGGTGTTAGGAGGAGTGGGAAGGGGAGGAGAGGGGGTGAGGAGGAGTGAAGAGGAGTGGGGGGAGGGTGTTCGTGGTGATGGGAGAGACACGCGCCGCTCTGTAGCCCGATTACGCAGCAAGGACGTTACATTTAATCAACATCGTTTGGCACTCTCCGAGTATTTAAATAATCGATGCTTCTACCGATTATCATTTTGGTTACTCGACCGATCGGATAGCACGAGCAGGGTCGTGGGGGAGGAACACAAATCATCTCACCACCGTGTCCACGTGCGCAAGCCTATCAATGCCTTGGCTTTCCAAAAAAATAAAAATTAACCCGTAAAAACAAAGTTTTTCACTATAAATCTTTTATATGCGTGGCATCGGGGCGGCTAGAGTCCTCTCGTCCTCCGGCTTGAGATGGCTGCCACCTATGGGTCAGATGATTGTCTGGCAGCATTAAACAATAGGTAATTAACGAGTCTGTGTGCAAAATGTCAGCTCGATTGGATCACGGGAAGTGGGTTAAAAAACGACCGAAAGATTTGCACGGTCCTAAGAAAGCAAGCGAACTTAATATAAAAATCGTAGGGCAGACCACATCATCATCACCGTCAGACATCGTCTATCGCAGGGGTGGGCAACACGAGGCTCCGTCTCCTGTCGGACCGCATCCTGACGCTATTCATCGAGGGCCATCACCACCACAGGTGCATCATTTGCGGCTCTTTAAATTTCGAGTTAGTTTTAGCGCATTCGCGAACAAAATTGTCTTTTCTCGTTCTTTTGGTTGCCGACCCCTGGTCTATCCACTGCTGGATGAAAGCGTGCCCGTGCCCTTGGCCACCTGCCACGGTCCCGCACCACCAGCGATTGATCGTACCGCCTCGTGACCTGCACTGCCCCAGCCCCAGAGTGAAAATCGCGCTCCACGTGGAGTGGAGATTGCGATCCACGCGCAGAGGAGATCGCGATCTACGTGCAGAGGAGATCGTGATCTACGTGGAGTGTGGATCACGATCCACGTGCAGAGGAGATCGTGATCTACGTGGAGTGTGGATCACGATCCACGTGCAGAGGAGATCGTGATCTACGTGGAGTGTGGATCACGATCCACGTGCAGAGGAGATCGTGATCTACGTGGAGTGTGGATCACGATCCACGTGCAGAGGAGATCGTGATCTACGTGGAGTGTGGATCACGATCCACGTGCAGAGGAGATCGTGATCTACGTGGAGTGTGGATCACGATCCACGTGCAGAGGAGATCGTGATCTATGTGGAGTGTGGATCACGATCCACGTGCAGAGGAGATCGTGATCTACGTGGAGTGTGGATCACGATCCACGTGCAGAGAAGATCGTGCTCTACGTGGAGTGGGGATCACGATCCACGTGCAGAGGAGATCGTGATCTACGTGGAGTGGAGATCGCGATCCACGTGGAGTGGGGATCACGATCCACGTGGAGTGGAGGTCGCTACGGAGTTTGCTGCGGGACTCAGGACAAAGCGGAACAACCGCTGACATCAATAAGCGCGCAGAAATTGTTTTCGTTACAGCTGACGGCAAATAAAAATCCCCCGACTAAGAATTCTAACCATCGAACAAAGGCGGTGACCGCATTATCGTGCGGCGCTTTCAGACTGTGGCCGTCTGGAACGCTCTTCCTTCCGATATGAGGACGCCACTAGAGCCATGCACTTTTAAACCAGCATCTAGATTGAAGACTCATTTCTGTAGAACTGCTCTTTTGTGTTTAGTTCGTTGTCCTTCCCCCGCGCACCTCCGATTAGCGTGGTTGGCTACGTACGGCGCGAGTTCAACGTACACACGCACGTTTAAAACAACTTCTCTAGATTTTAGCAGCTCTTAAGCCTACTTCAGCAATTGTTTCTTGCTGTGGTTGTCCCGAAACGTCGTGATTTATTTATTTTTATACGTTACACCTACGTGACTTTACCGAAAGAACCAAAGAGTATAAAACAATATTTCTCCATCGACGGCGCTGGTAATTGGCAAGTCTGTCGTCCCGAACGGGAAATATTATCCGGGTTAAATCTACCCGGGCAATCGTTTGTCACGATTGGGGCTTCTGGTGGTGAAACGCGCAGCCTGCTGATGTCCACTAGAACAGATCCACGGTGCTAGGCAAGCACTGGCCACCGCTAAGATGCGTGGACGTCTTTGGGATTCAGGAATAGAAAAGACTCATATTCTTAGGTTTTTTCGGTAAAGTCACATAGGTAAAAAATGAAAATTAATAAAAGTAAAATAAAAAAATATTTTATTTTTATTTTACTTTTATTAATTTTTATTTCGGTAAAGTCACATAGTCACATAGGTAAAAAATTTAAATTAATAAAAGTAAAAGAAAAATATAATAAATATTAAATTTTCTTTACATTTTTTTATTTTGATTTAACTTTTATTAATTTACATTTTTTATTTTAATAAAAAAAAATTTTTTTAACAAAAATAAAATATTTCCTTTATTTTTATTTTACTTTTATTAATTAAAATTTTTTACCTACGTGACTTTACCGAAAAGACCTAAGAATATGAATCCTTGCAGTCACGAAAGCTTCAAATCTAGAATAGAAAAGACGTTCAACCGGGAGATGGCCCTCCGCGCGGAGGCTCCGGCACTCGGTGAGAGCGAATCTGCGGGTGGCAGAGTTCGTCTGAGTTGGTAGCGCGTACTTTGCGGCTCTGCTGTGGGTTGATGAAGGTCAGGTCATCCAGGGTCATCAGGATCTTGTTGGGACCTTTCACCATCTGGAGCTGATGGATTCTTCTCCTGCCCACGGGGAGAGTTGGGGGGGGGGGCAGACAGAATCCGATGGTTAACGCAGACATGATTCCTTGTAAAAGGTTTCAGTTTGGTGTTTTAACAACTTAACACAACTGTTTTGTTGCCAGATAAAAGAGGAAGAAACCTATTCTCATATTGTGGAACTGGCAAAGGAGGTCCCATGATGTAGATGCTCACCCCGAGCTCTCATTACTCTGATAGTGGCATTATCTTTGTGCTGTACGCCTTTTGGCATCCTCTGGTCTAAAACCGTTTGAGACGAGGCTCAAAAGAAAGCTGTCTTTGGTGTGGACGGTGGCTATAAGATGTTGACCACCTCCCCTGGTATGCAGGAGGTCGTGCGTTCGATTCCGACCCAAACGCCTGCTCTAACATTTGGAGTTTGCGTGTCTATCTCTCTCCGCCTGTGGAGTGGGGGGACCCATCTCGTGTTCGCTTTAAGAAGCGGCGCTGTGGAATTCCAACAACGAGCGGTCGTGAGCCACTCGCGCAGCCGGTGAAATTCGAACAAAAGGGACCATAAATAATTCTAGATTTGAAGCTTTCGTGACTGCAAGGATTCATATTCTTCAGTTTTTTCGGTAAAGTCACGTAGGTAAAAAAATTAAAATTAATAAAAGTAAAATTAAAATAAAATAAAAATCACGACGTTTCGGAGGCAACACAAGCTTCCGTCTTCAGGTGACACAGCCATCGTGCTGTGACAGTTCCTCCTGAAGACGGAAGCTTGTGTTGCCTCCGAAACGTCGTGATTTTTATTTTATTTTTATTTTACTTTTATTAATTAAATTTTTTTACCTACGTGACTTTACCGAAAAAACCTAAGAATATGGACCACAAATAAATGAAAAACTCCATCCAGCTGACGAAAAGTTAACAAAACAACTCCGACGGCACGGCTGAAACCCCGCGCGCCGGAGGGTAGAAGTGGGGGGTGGAGAGGGTAGAGAGAGAGGCGGGGGGGGGTCACTCTCAATCCATCCAGCAGTGGATCGAGTTGACAGCGAGTGGGGGTTCCGCACGGCACCTCAGGAAGAAGGTGAGTGCCACTCCTCCCAGCACGAAGCAGAGCGCCACCACCATCACGAGCAGGATGAGGCTGGGCTCCACTCCTGGCGAACGCAGCGACGCGGGTCGACAACCAGGATGAGAAGGAGAATCGGATTGTTGTTTCGAAATCGGTCAAAAAAAAAAACGCGACAACAACAACCCCCACCTCAATATTTCAAGAGCCGCAATGAACTGCTGGCGGTGAATACGAGACGGTGGTGGTCCCTTAAGTGAGTAAGAGAGAGTGAGTGAGAGTGAGTGAGAGAGAGAGTGAGTGAGAGAGAAAGTGAGAGGGTGAGAGAGTGAGAGTGAGTGAGTGAGAGTGAGTGAGTGAGAGTGAGTGAGAGAGAGTGAGCGAGCGAAAGCGTGAGAGAATGAGAGTGGATTAGGGAGAGTGAGTGAGAGGGAGAGTGAGAGAGAGTGAGAGAGAGAGAGTGAGACAGAGAGAATGAGAGAGAGTGAGTGAGACAGTGTGAGTGAGAGTGAGAGAGGGTGAGTGAGTGAGAGTCAGAGAGAGTGAGAGTGAGAGAGAGTGAGAGAGAATGAGTGAGCGAGACAGTGTGAGTGAGAGAAAGTGAGACAGAGAGAATGAGAGACAGAGAGAGTGAGTGAGACAGTGTGAGAGAGTGAGAGAGAGAGTGAGTGAGAGGGAGAGAGAGTGAGACAGAGAGAGTGAGTGAGACAGTGTGAGTGATTGAGAGTGAGTGAGTGAGAGTGAGTGAGCGAGCGAGAGAGAGTGAGTGAGGCAGTGTGAGAGAGCGAGAGAGTGAGTGAGGGGGAGACAGAGTGAGCGAGACAGTGTGAGTGAGACAGAGAGAATGAGAGACAGCGAGAGTGAGCGAGACAGCGTGAGCGAGCACGCTTGCTTCGTGTCGAGTCCCCTTTACCCGCCACGCAGGGACGCGTGGGATCAAACCAGCACTCGGGATCGGCCGCTGGGGGTGCCCCAGTCCCGGGGAAGTGGAGGCGCGACCCGGGCACGGGCTCCACCTCGCCGATCTCGCTGTCCAGGGTCAGCACCGCGTTCAGGGTGTCCCCGTCTCCGTCCGTGTCCAGCACGGCGTAGCGAGCCACGGGGCGACCCGCGGCATCGGTGCGAAGCACGCGGCTGAGGCCGTCGGCTCGGAGGTCGGACAAGCGGCCGAGTTGGAGGGCGCTGGCGAGCAGCGAGACGGCGTCGTAGACGGAGCCGAAGAGGGGGGAGATCTTTGGGGGGAGGGGGGGGTTGGTGCTGATGATTATTGGCATCGGTGGCAACGACGTCTGCAATCTTGGACGTCGTCGTCGTCGTCGTCGTTTTGAACGGCGTCCGTTTATGTGCACGTGGTGGAAAGCGGAGGACCCGGAGAAAGCGTATGCATGCGAGGGGGTAACACTCTATCCCATCGAGATGGAACATTTTACTGGAACGCCTTCTCGTGGCGAGCATGGGTATTGAACCCTCTCCTCAACACCCCCGGGAAGAAAGGAGTTGCGCACAGCATCTGTGCAGTGACCCACCAAGCTATACAACTATTTAAACTATTATATCACTGGGTAAGGCCCAACTTTTTTTTAGAAGCGACCTGATCACACATGATAGTTCAACCAAGTGAGCTTATCGTGTGCTAATGTATATCAGCCAAATAGTCTAAACGCGTTGATGTTGATTCAAAATGTTGAGGGGGAAATCCAAGAAGACCCGGAGAAAAGTCCACGCGACCACGAGGAAAGAGAGAGACACCACAAACTCCAAATATACAGCAGCAGGCGTCAGGGTCTGGAATGAACCAACAACCTCTTGTGTGCCAGGCGAGGTAGTTAACATCTCCTCGCCACCGTGATGATGATGAGAGAGAGACACGGCAAACTCCAAATATACAGCAGCAGGCGTCAGGGTCGGGATCGAACCCACAACCTCCTTCATATCAGGCTATGTAGTTAACATCTCTTAGCCACCGTGATGATGATGAGAGAGAGAGACCGCAAACTCCAAATATACAGCAGCATGCGTCAGGGTCGGGATGGAACCCACAACCTCCTGTACACCAGGCGAGGTAGTTAACATCTCCTAGCCACCGTGATGATGATGAGAGAGAGAGAGAGACACCACAAACTCCAAATATACAGCAGCAGGCGTCAGGGTCGGGATCGAACCCACAACCTCCTGTAGACCAGGCGAGGTAGTTAACATCTCTTAGCCAGCGTATTACATGCCACGTGGAGCATAACCACCACCACCACCGCCCGACACGAGCGAACTTACCTCCCTGGCCTCAACACCCTGGGGCATCTCCCCGCGGCTCCGCGCGTCCCGCACGGCGTCTCGGAACGAGGCGTTGGGCGACGAGAGGAGGCTGAGTGTCAAGGTGGCGTCGTACGCCTGCCGCAGGGCCGGGTCGTCGGCCAGCTGTGGGTACGTCTCGAGAGGGCCGTGGCCGAGGCTGCAGAGCATCGGCTCGAGCGGCACGAACACGTGGCTGCCCCGCGTGAGCCCGAGGCGCGCCGCCGTCTGGAGGAGCACGCTCTCTTCGGCGCCTCCGAGCAGCGACGAGCTCATGCACATGATGACCACTGCGGGGGTGGCAGGGGTGGTGGCAGGGGTGGTGGTAGGGGTGGTGGCAGGGGTGGTGGTAGGGTGGTGGCAGGGGTGGTGGTAGGGGTGGTGGGGGTGGTGGCAGGGGTGGTGGCAGGGGTTGTGGCAGGAGTGGTGGCAGGGGTGGTGGCAGGGGTGGTGGCAAGGGTGGTGACAGGGGTGGTGACAGGGGTGGTGGCAGGGGTGGTGACAGGGGTTGTGGCAGGAGTGGTGGCAGGGGTGGTGGGGGTGGCAGTGGTGGTGGGGGTGGCAGGGGTGGTGGCAGGGGTGGTGGGGGTGGCAGGGGTGGCGGGGGTGGCAGGGGTGGTGGCAGGGGTGGTAGGGGTGGCAGGGGTGGTGGCAGGGGTTGTGGCAGGGGTGGTGACAGGGGTGGCAGGGGTGGTTGCAGAGGTGGTGGGGGTGACAGGGGTGGCAGGGGTGGTGACAGGGGTGGTGGGGGTGGCAGGGGTGGTAGCAGGGGTGGTGATAGGGGTGGTGGGTTAATGCGGCGCGCGCGACGTTTGTAGGGACTGCAGGCCACACAGAATCGGAATATTTCTACCGGTGGAATCCGATGAGCTAGAAAGCTTTTTTTTCCACTGATGTCAGAATCAGAATCTGTTTTTCTAACGGAGGAATCCGATGATATTTAAGGCAATTTTTTTCACAGATGTCAGAATCAGACTCTGTATTTATACTGGAGGAATCCGATGAGCTATAAAACTCTTTTGTTTCACAGATGTCAGGCAGGGGCGGGTCAGACCCTGACAACGACAAACGATACAAAGGCAAGTATGGAAAAGGTAAAAAAAAAATCTAAATATATAAAGATGAAAGTAAACTTATTGTATCTTACCAGGCAAAGCCCACTGAGCGATTCGCTTCTCTTTCAGAAGCGACACTGGCCACAAATGACATATCAACGAAGTGGCTGATCACGTAGACATTAATAGCAGCTACATGTACTCTGAACGCGCCAAACGGAGAAAAATCCACGCGGAGAGAGAGAGAGACACGCAAACTCCAAATATACAGCAGCAGGCGTCAGGGTCGGGATCCAAAACCACGACCTGTGTACCAGGCGAGGTAGTTAACGTATCGTAGCCAACGTGACGATGAGAGAGAGATACACGCAAACTCCAAATATACAGCAGCAGGCGTCAGTGTCGGGATCGAACCTACGAGGTCCTGTGTACCTGGCGAGGTAGTTAACATCTCCTAGCCACGGTCGCCTTTGTCTCCAGTGCTGATGTTAGCACGCAGCCGCATGTATTAATTTGAGGCTGAGTCAAACTAGGGGAGGCTCTGGACCGGTTCAAATAATCGTCACTGGTGTTGGCCGTGAGCAGTAATCGAACTCGAGTCGCCGGGATTCGTAACACAGCGCGCTAACCACTATGCCACCGCTCCCCAGTAGACTTACACACGGAAGACAAAGATCGCCCGTATAACCTGAACAGACTGTTGGGGCAAGTGCTGTTAGCGAGCAACTATGAAGGCCGGCACGGCACACGAGGGGGTGGGTAAGCCAGCACCACGCCCGACCGCCTTTGTCTCCCCAGTGGCGATGTTTACACACCGCACCAGCTACTCATTTCAGGCTGAGTCGACCTAGGGGAGGCCCAGGGCCGGTTAAAATAATCGTCACTGGTGTTGGCCGTGAGCGGGAATCGAACCCGTGTCGCCGGGCTCATAGCGCCACGCGCTAACCGCTACACCACCGCTCCCTACACACACGCACAGACACTCGCACTCACTCACGAACCCTCACGTACTCACTCACTCACGCACACTCACTCACACACTCACACACGCACTCACACACTCACTCACACACTCACTCACACACTCACACGCGCACTCACGCACTCACATACACTCACTCACACACACGCACTCACTCACACACTCACTCACTCACACACTCACTCACACACACACTCACACACGCACTCACTCACACACACACTCACACATTCACACACTCACTCACACACACTCACGCACTCGCTCACGCACTCACTCACGCACTCACTCACTCACACACACTCGCACACACACTCACGCGCTCACTCACACACTCATACACTCACACACCCACTCACACACTCACACACGCACTCACACACACACGCACTCACTCACTCTACCACTCACACACTTACTCACTCACTCACACACTCACTCACTCACGCACTCACTCACTCACACACTCACTCACACACTCACTCACTCACACACTCACACACACTCACACACTCACTCACACTCACTCACACACACACACTCTACCACTCACACACTCACACACACACTCACTCACGCAGTCACTCATTCACTCACTCACACACACTCACACACTCACACTCACTCACACACGCGCACTCACACACGCACTCACTCACTCTACCACTCACACACTCACACACACACTCACTCACTCACTCACTCACGCACTCACTCACACACTTACTCACTCTACCACTCACCCACACACTCCCTCACACACTCACACACTCACTCACACACTCACTCACTCACACACTCACTCACACACTCACCCACACACTCACCCACACACTCACACACACACTCACTCACCCACACACTCACACACTACACTCACACACACACACTCACACACACCCACCCACTCACACACACGCACACACTCACTCACCCACACACTCACTCACACACTCACCCACACACTCACACACACACTCACACACACACTCACCCACACACTCACTCACACACTCACACACACACTCACACAAACACTCACACACACACTCACCACTCTACCACTCACCCACACACTCACTCACACACTCACTCACCCACACACTCACACACTCACTCACGCACACACTCACTCACACACACACTCACACACACACTCACCCACCCACTCACCCACTCACCCACACACGCACACACTCACGCTTGATCTTCTGCGCCCTCTGTATGAGCGACAGAGCCTGACGCGCGCTCTCCTCCCTCGCCCCCGCCCGCGCCACGACCCCGACCGGCACCCCCAACCTCCTGAGCGCTGCTGCCAACTGCGCCGCCACCGCTCTCCACGGCGCCGTATCGGCGGCCACCACAGCCGTGTGGGCCCACCCGAAGTGGCGCAGAAGCAGCAGCAGAACCTCGGCCGACGGAGGAGTCGCTGACACCACGAGGGACAACGGCGGCGACGTAGAAGCCCGTGGCGCAGAGTCGTTGCCTCCACTTGCAGGGATCGAACCCGTCTCGCTCAACGTCAAAGTCCAAGGATCGGGCTGGCAATTCAGCGGAGCGATGGGGACGCCGTGCAGCGTGGCGAGCGCCACCGCCGCCTCGCAGTGTCCGGGATGAGTTGGTCCCACGATGCTGGAGTTCCTCGGGTCCGCCGAGACGAGAGTCGCGCAGAGATCCTCTAACGCTTGGGCAGCGTCGCAGCTTTCCGGTACGACGGTGACCTCCAGTCTCGGCCCCGTGTAGCCGGGATCCCTGTTGAGACGCGACGTGGCCAGTCGCACCGCTTGCTCGGGGAAGACGTCGAGGGTTGATGATGACGACGACGACTCGCAGCTCGCGCTCGGGGTCAGAACCAGGAGACGGTGGCGACCCGGCTCCGGTGTTGAGCACGAGGACAAGGAGGCGCAGGTCAGGGCAAAGGCGAAGAAGGTTGCCAGCGGACGTGGCCGCGTCGCTCCGGCGAGGTTGACGCTGTCCCAGACGGCGGCGAGGCTCGTGGTCGCGGCAGTGACGATCGTGTCGACCGAGGGGGTGATGCGAATGAGTTTGCCGACGCCGCTGTCGACAATGATCCCGACGGCGTCCGAGCCGATGATGCCGCCTGAGCCTTTGAGTCCACTCGGAACGACACCGCTGATGATGCTGGTGATGATGGTGGCGATGATCCTGGTGATGATCGCTTCGTTTCTCACGACGCTCCTGTGGCCTGAGGCAGTTCTGATATCCCCGTGTCTCACGTGTCTCTTCCTGCTGCTGCAGCAGCTGCCACTCTCAGCATTGCCACAGCTGCTGGTGTTGCTGCTGATGCAGCTCCTTCTGATGCTGTTCCCATCAGCATTGCTACAGCTCCTTCTGATCCTGTTCCCATCAGCATTGCTACAGCTGCTGCTGATGCAGCTGCTACTCTCAGCATTGCTACAGCTGCTGCTGCTGATGCAGCTCCTTCTGATGCTGTTCCCATCAGCATTGCTACAGCTGCTGCTGATGCAACTGCTTCTACGGCTGTCGCTATCAGCATTGCTCCAGCTGCTGCTGCTGATGCAGCTCCCTCTGCTGATGTTCCCATCAGCATTGTAACAGCTGCTGCTAATGCAGCTGCTTCTGCTGCTGTTCCCATCAGCATTGCTCCAGCTGCTGCTGCTGCTGCAGCTACTGCTGTCGCCTTTGCTCCAGCTGCTGCTGCTGCAGCTACTGCTGTCGCCTTTGCTCCAGCTGCTGCTGCTGCAGCTATTGCTGTCGCCTTTGCTACAGCTGCTGCTGCTGCTGCAGCTACTGCTGTCGCCTTTGCTCCAGCTGCCGCTGCCGCGCTGACAGCATGCTATTCTGCTCTTCTCTATGTCGCTTTTAAGGGCGACTCTCCCGCTGAAATTGTCAAAAGTCGTTTTTCTTTTAAGGACCGCGTTCCTGCTGCTACTGCTGCTGCTGCTGTTGCCGTGACTTTCTGCTCTTGCTGCCGCTGCTACTTCCACTGCTGCTGCTGCTGGTGTTGTCAATTTCTCGAAGGCACCACCTCGCGTCCGCTGGATTCTCGGGGTGTCCAGCAGGCGACCGCGACCTCCCGAAGCCCACTGCGACATCGCCTGCTGCTTCGCTGCCGGAGGGGAAGACTTTCTTCGCGAGGTCTCCTTGATGGAAGGGGGGGGGGGAAATAATAAATGAACACAAATAAATGATGAAATATAAATAATTTTAACCATCGGTATTAACCCCATCCCCCCCCACCCCGCCTCTCCCAGGGTGAAAATAATTCACACCAAAGACGAAGATCGCCGCTTGTCGTCTTTTATTTTCAAGTTCTGTTCGCGAGTTGCACCTATGAAGGCTGGACACGGCGGCACGGGTAGACGGTGGGGTCGGTCTTGCCAGCCCGACGTTTCGGCCACCTATGCCTCTCCCAGTTGTGACGATTCACGCAGCGTACGCACGAGCGTTGACCTTGGGGGGGCCTGTCCCAGGGCAGGTTCAATTATACTCGTAGGTTTTTTCGGTACAGTCACGTAGGTAAAAAATAAAATTAATAGAAACAAAATAAAATAACACAAGTCTCCGTCATCAGGTGGGACCGTCACAGCTAGCTTTACTGTATCAAGTGACTTTACCGATAAAACCTAAGAGTATGAATCCTTGCAGTCACGAAAGCTTCAAATCTAGGTTCAATTAAATTGGCCTCCAATTGTGGCCGTGAGCGGATGTCGGTACGCGTCGCTCTGTGCGTGAAACCACTACGCTACCGCTTCCCGTCCACCCTCCCCTCCCCGCCTCCCACACAAAGTCTAAGCTCGTGTGCTGTTTCATTCAGACTCTGTCGCCTCGACGGACCTGGTTTTCACCTGAGGACGGCTGCTTGCGTTGTGGCCGAAACGTCGTGAGAATAATTTTATTATGTTTTATTTTTATTATTTTATTACTTCCCTTCTACGTGACTTTACCGAAATAATCAAAAAGATGAAAAGTCTAAATGCCCACCCCGTATAGCCTTCGCCAGCCCGTAAGGGCAAGTGCTGTTGGCGAGCACCTATTAAGATCGGCACTGCACACGAGGCTGGGGTGGAAGGGGTGGGGGGTCAGCACCAGATGTTGCCTTCCCAGCTCTGACATTTGCGCAGCGCAGCGGGAACTCGTTAAGAGCCTAGTCGAGGGGCGATGCCCGGATCGTCGATTCAGGGGGGCGAAGTGGGGTCGTCGCTTCCGTGCGCGCAGTGAGCAGATCTCTGCACCACCGCTCCCCACCCCCGCCCACCACTCGCGACTATAAATACACACGGCATCCGCATTGTTAATTACTCAAACGATGCATAGGGAAATCGCTCAAATATTAAGGCAGAATTTTTTTTTTGGGGGTGGGTGGTGTTTGTTCTCGTCCTCTGATCTGGCCGGTGGCGTGAGTCCGGTTCGCATTGTGTCCAGGCCCTGGGAAAACCTCACAGAGGCGGCAAACAGCTGAGGTCAGACCTCCACATTCTATTCCCACTGCCATCTCCGAGACCTAACCCACCCCGTATCCGTTCCCTGGCCGTACAATACACGTTGTGGGTGGGGTGGGGTGGGTTAGGGGTGGGGGGGGGTTGCAAACATCAGATTAACAGTCCACAAAAAGTCGTGTTTCTCTCTTTCTCTTATGTTCCACTGAAGCTATTGTTGTTATTGTTATTACACTGGCCGGAATTTGACCACAATGCAGATGATTGTTGTTGCGTTTAGTATGGCAAAACTATTAGCGGCGTCGACGGTGAAATCATCTTTTTTTTATCGAGAGAGAAGTCCTATGATGGCAGGCAAACCCCGAGGCCAGTCAAGAGCTCGTTTGAACAATGCCGGCAGTGATGGGAGCGTTGCTACAGTCGCGTCCTGCCTAGTAGTTACTAGCAGTGCCCGATTATCGTAGTGGCACAAGTAGCTACATATGCTACGGACGGGCCCCGCACTTTCAAGGGCCCCGCGCTAAACGTTTTCAAGATATCAATTCCGGTTCAGTGACTCTGCACTTGCTCTATTACTATAGTACTATACCGCCTTCAACTTTTACGACGACTGGGTGTTTAAGGTTAGCGATTTGTCGTATTATCTGGCCGTATAGCAAATGCAAATATACAATTACTTTACTGTGCAACAAAAAAATGTGTGTGTTTTTATATTTATGTGTTTCTTTATTTATTTAGGGCCCCTTTCTAACATCATGCTACAGGCCTCGCACTAGCTTCATCCGGCGCTGGTTACTCGGATGAGACGATCTTCATGTCTGCACAGTAGCAAGGGCTACAGTGGATGGAGCGATAGTCGCATCCTCTGCCATTCACTAACTGCTACATCGCATCCACCACACTGTGTTCAACCACCACAGTGCATGCAGGTCATAACAGTTCACACACTCACCCACTAACTCGCCCACTCACCCACCCACTCACTCATCCGCTCTCTCACTCACCCACTAAATCACCCACTCACTCACTCACTCACCCACCCACTCACTCATCCGCTCCCTCACTCACCCACTAACTCACCCATTCACTCACCCGCCCACTCACTCATCTGCTCTCTCACTCACTCACCCACTAACCTACCCAATCACTCACCCACCCACGCGCACACTCACCCGCTCTCTCACTCACCCACTAACTCACCCACTCACTCACCCACCCACTCACCCGGTCTCTCACTCACTCACCCACTAACTCACTCACCCACTCACTCACTCACCGACCCACTGACTCACTCACCAGGTCTCTCACTCACTCACTCACCCACTAACTTACCCACCCACTCACTCACCCACCCGCTCACCCACTAACTCACCCACTCACTCACCCACCCACGCGCACACTCATCCGCTCTCTCACCCACTAACTCACCCACTCACTCACCCACCCACTCACCCGGTCTCTCACTCACTCACCCACTAACTCACTCACTCACCCACTAACTCACCCACTCACTCACTCACCCACCCACCCACCCACTCACTCACTCACCCGGTCTCTCACTCACTCACTCACCCACTAACTTACCCACCCATTCACCCACCCGCTCACTCACCCACTAACTCACCCACTCACCCACCCGCTCACCCACTAACTCACCCACTCACTCACCCACCCACGCGCACACTCACCCGCTCTCTCACCCACTAACTCACCCACTCACTCACCCACCCACCCGCTCACTCACTCACCCACCCACTCACCCACCCACCCGCTCACCCACCAGCTCACTCACCCACTAACTCACCCACTCACTCACTCACTCACCCACCCACTCACCCACCCACTCACCCACCCACCCGCTCACTCACCCACTAACTTACCCACCCACTCACTCACCCACCCGCTCACCCACTAACTCACCCACTCACTCACCCACCCACGCGCGCACTCACTCACTCACTCAACCACCCTGTCACTGCTGGTTACAAACATTCTCTATCTGTTTCTTTCATTTGCACTGCGTCATTTTGGAATTACACCCCATCTTCTCTCTTTCCCCAAGTTCACACGATAACCTAGCTCAGTTGAAGAAACCTGTTACACTGTTGATCTATTACAACCGCTATCGTGATGTTTGTTACTGGCCGCTTGAAGTTTTGAGGCTCGAACTCAGAAGTTTGTTTGAAAAAACATCATTGAAACAGCTACCGCATTCTCAAGAAAGTCTGACGCACCCCAATCTCGTGGCTTCTTAAAACACAAGGGAGTAAGAGCGTCGTGTAATCCTGAGAATACGGTAAATGAGTGCAGAAACTGGGACAATAACGTTTGATGCGGTGATTGTTTGCGATAGTTTTCTATAAACGCCTATCCAATGGATTACTGAAATCCCATAGCTTTTCGAATAAAAATGTTACACGCAAGCTCAGAGTAAACATGAGACTCGAAGCGGTGCTCATGTTGAGAGCACTGAGCCACTGCTGAGAATGCCACATTCCGTCCGAAGCGGTTCCCCCTATTTTATCGACCGCGGAGTGATTGATGATGGGCTGTGTCAACCCACCAACCAGGGATTGAACTCGTAAACTTCCGTTTGCCATCCATGATAGAGATTTTTTGAGGTTTGTTCGCTTAAATTAATAAATGTGTCGTTAAACCCGTCACCACCCGACACAACCAACTAGTAAGGGTTTGCCACGTAAAGACAACGTCAATTCGTCACTAGTACAGCACTAACCGGTGTGTTGGAGAGCAAAGCCACAACATTTACAGATCTGAGGACGACGTTTCTCCAGTAATTATAATTACAGTTTATGTGACAAACCTTACTAGTTGGCTGTGTCGGGTGGTGGCGGGTTTAACGACACATTCATATATTTACGCGATCTAACCCCCAAAAAACTCTGCTATGGATGATATTGGTCGCGAAAGCCTCCGTAGGTGGTAAACTTATTTAGATTTATTTTAAGACTGGCATTAAAACACTTTCATTGTTTTACACTTTCAGTTAATATATGTTTTCGTCTTTTTTGGTTCTTCTTTTCTCGATGATTTTTAAACACGGAAATAAAATTTACTGAAGAGCAACGAATGCAAATAGTTGTGTTATGCATGCTAACACTTTAAGATGTTACACCCTGACATAGGTGTAGGATTATCATCCTTCAGAAAAAATGTTCGTATGTTTTAATGTCAATGGAAGTGAGTTTGAACATTTGCTCAGATAAATATCACAAACCCTGTGTGCCCTGACTTTTTGGGCTATACCCTGCACGTAAAACATCGCCCGCTTGCACATACACGCGCGCAATCATGTGTCACGATGCGATAAAAGTCGACGAAATGTCATTCTACTTACCGGCTGAGATACGACGCGGATGACCCGTCCGTTACATCCTGCGCGAACCGGCGACACGTCGCAGTCGAAGTCAAACCCAGCGCCAAATGTAACATTCACGACGGTAGCGGAACACCCGCGCGCGTTCTTCACTGCTGCGTCAGTGCGTCAACAGAAGTGCGCGCGTGTGCGCGTGTGCGTGTGTGCGTGTGTGTGTGAGTGTGCGCGTGTGCGTGTGTATGCGTGTGTGTGCGTGTGTGTGCGCGTGTGTGTGTGCGTGTGTGTGTGCGTGTGCGTGCGTGTGTGTGTGTGCGTGTGTGTGTGTGTGCGTGTGCGTGCGTGCGCGTGCGTGTGTGTGTGTGCGTGTGCGTGCGTGCGCGTGCGTGTGTGTGCGTGTGCGTGCGTGCGCGTGCTTGTGTGTGTGTGCGTGTGTGTGTTTGTGTGTGCGTTTGTGCGCGTGTGTGTGTGCGCGTGTGTGTGTGTGTGGGTGTGTGTGCGCGTGTGTGCGTGTGTGTGCGTGCCTGTGTGTGCGTGTGTGTGTGTGTGCGTGTGTATGTGTGCGTCTGTGCGCGTGTGTGTGCGCGTGTGTGCGTGTGTGCGTGCGTGTGTGTACGTGTGCGCGTGTGTGGATCTTCAGTGGAGGAATTGATGATGACGGCAAATTGAAAGAACGCTCCGGTTGTAGCCACAAATGTACAGATCCCACCCCCCCGTAAAGCCTTCACTGACTTTTGGGGCAAGTGCTGTTAGCACCGATGAAGGCCGGCACGGCACACGAGGGGGGTGACCGCCTTTGTCTCCCCGCTGGCGAAGTTTACCCACGGCACCAAGTACTCATTTGAGGCTGAGTCGACCTAGGGGAGGCCCAGGACCGGTTCAGATAATCGTCACCGGTGTTGGTGGCCGTGAGAGGGGATCGAACTCGGGTCGCCGGGTTTCGTAGCGCTAACCGCTACACTACCACTCCCAGATACACACACAGATACACGCACACAGACACACGCACAAGGACACACGCACACAGACACACGGACACACGCACACAGACACACGCACACAGGCACACGCACAAGGACACACGCACACAGACACACGCACACAGACACACGCACACAGACACAGGCACACAGACACACACGCACACGGACACACGCACACAGACACACGCACATAGACACACGCACACGGACACATGGACACCTCTTGCCGGCACTTTAAGAGTGATTACAATACTCGCTGGAACAGAGAGAGAGGGAAAGAGTGCGCGGCGAGTGATTTGCCCGCAGACCTGAGATTGCTCATTCTGAGTGTGAGCGAGAGTGTGCGTGTGTGCGTGTGTGTGACAAGAAAAGAAGCCCCACGCCAATCGGATCTGCGTTAAGCCTATTAAAGAGAGAGCGTTGCCGGGGAAGGGGATGGTAAGGATCGCTGATGAAGAGTGCGGTTGGTGAGATGAAGAACAGGAAGATGATGATGATGGTGGTGGTGCCGTGTTCGGTGGGTATAGGGCAGGACTGTCCAGAGGGTGAGACCGCTGCCCATCTCGTAAACACAACAAAACGTGGGCACATTTCCTCCGATGCTTACAACAAGGAAGACCCTACCCACTTACACTTTGCACCACGCAGTAAGCCCACTGTGGCCTGCGCTCTTGCAACGGAGGATGAGGAACAGTGCTACGCCACGCACCCTCTCGAACTTTCTCTCTTTTTTTTACGATCAGTGGAAACAAGAAGATGCTCGGTGTATTCGGCACTTTGTTTCGTTCATTATTTCGTAAACATTTTTTTTTATAACTTTGCTTTATGTAAACCCCCACCTCTCGCTCACTCTCTCGCTCTCTCTCGTTCTGCACGCAGCCCTTCTCGCAGTCCGACGGCCTCCGACGGGTAGCTCATATCAGCATGCAGAGCTCCCCGTCATCTGTCACACTGCTGAAGCCCTCTCGTCGTGGCCAGCAGCGGACCTCGACATTGTATCGGCTGTACGCACTGCCAGCGTGCACAGAAAGAGAATACCGTAGAACCCACTCGGGGGGGGGGGGTAGGTTGGGGGGGTGCACTGGTTATGGGATTGACATAGGGCCGCACATTGTCATCAGGGTTTCACCCAGATTTATTTCCCCCCGTGACGATGCACGTTTCGCGAACAAGTTAAAGACGATTTTTTTTTCTGCACGGCTAAACCTCATTTGGGGGTCTACGGCTCTGTGGGGGCATCGCATGCGCTGTGAAGGAGGGTCGTTGCCCGAAACGTCGCCTAAGTGTCCACTTATTCATTTTAATGCCACGGTGTTTATTGACGAACGCGTTCAACTCAGTTTGGCGATCTGTGTTTGCTCACCACTTCCCGCGCTACAGAAGTAGCATCACCACCATCACCACCATCACCACCACCATCACCACCATCATCACCACCACCACCATCACCACCATCACCACCACCATCACCACCACCATCACCACCACCACCACCATCACCACCATCATCACCACCATCACCACCACCACCATCACCACCACCATCACCATCACCACCATCATCACCATCACCACCACCATCACCACCACCATCACCATCACCGCCACCACCATCACCACCATCACCACCACCATCATCACCATCACCGCCACCACCATCACCACCATCACCACCACCATCACCACCACCATCACCATCACCACCATCATCACCATCACCACCACCATCACCACCACCATCACCACCATCACCGCCACCACCATCACCACCATCACCACCACCATCATCACCATCACCGCCACCACCATCACCACCATCACCACCATCACCACCACCATCACCACCACCGCCACCACCACAACCACCATCACCACTGCCACCACCACCATCACCACAACCACCACCATCACCACCACCAAATACCGCAATTAATTCGCCTACTCTGGCTGGAGGGAAGAACGCGGGGTCTCTTGTCACCGGGCAGAGTGCGAATCCCTGATGGAGTTAGCTGGTGGCGGGGGGTGGGTGGTGGAGGTTTAAGCGCCGCGCTTAATGCGAAACTCCGCAGGGCCATCTGCCTCCAATTACTCTAATTGAGCGGCGACGTGAACTACGCTACTTAGAGACGCGCAAGCCGCCGCCTGCCCAGTTTCACGCGCGTCCACACAAACAAGTGGCAAGGGACGTTTGTGTTTATTTACGCGTCGTTGTTGTCGTTGTCGTTGTTGATAATGATGCGCCTCTGAGCACGGCGATGTGGGTCGCACCCGCAAACCACATCGCCCCCACGTTGTCGGGAGATGCTTCCAGGCACCGAACAAGATGTGCCAACGTTTCGCTCCACGTGCCGGGAACTTGTCTAGGAAATGAACACGATGTCCCGACGTTTCGCTCCACGTGCCGGGAACTTGTCTAGGATCTGAACATGATGTCCCGACGTTTCGCTCCACGCACCGGGAACTTCTCTAGGAACTGAACACGATGTCCCGACGTTTAGCTCCATGTACCGGGAACTTGTCTAGGATCTGAACACAGTGTCCCGACGTTTCGCTCCACGTATCGAGAACTTCTCTAGGAATCAAACTTAAAACATTTGTTTTTATTTTACACAAGAAGCGACCTGACCACAAATGATAGCTCAACGAAGTGGCTTATCACGTGGAACTTTATATCCAACAAATACCCTAAACGCATGTTTCTAAATGTGGAGGGTAAAGCCGGAGGGAGCTGGAGAAAATTCCACGCGACCACGGGGAGAGAGACACGTAAACTCCGAATATACAGCAACAGGCGTCAGGGTCGGGATCGAGCCCACGACCTCCTGTATACCAGGCGAGATAGTTAACATCTCCTAGCCACCGTGATGATGATGATGAGAAACACACAAACTCCAAATATACAGCAGCAGGCGTCAGGGTCGGGATCGAACCCACGACCTCCTGTATACCAGGCGAGGTAGTTAACATCTCCTAGCCACCGTGATCATGATGAGAGAGAGACACGCAAACTCCGAATATACAGCAACAGGCGTCAGGGTCGGGATCGAACCCACGACTTCCTGTATACCATGCGAGGTAGTTAACATCTCCTAGCCACCGTGATGATGATGAGAAACACACAAACTCCAAATATACAGCAGCAGGCGTCAGGGTCGGGATCGAACCCACGACCTCCTGTATACCAGGCGAGGTAGTTAACATCTCCTAGCCACCGTGATCATGATGAGAGAGAAACACACAAACTCCAAATATACAGCAGCAGGCGTTAGGGACAGGATCAAACCCACGACCTCCTGCAAACCAGGCGAGGTAGTTAACATCTCCTAGCCACCGCGGCGCCCCACGATGTCCCGACGTTTCGCCCCCACGTGTCTGGACCTTCAGTTCACAAAGACGCGGCTGCTGTGGCACGAGCGAGGCACGCTGCCGCAGGAGAAACCAATTTGGTGCCTGTGGGTGGCGGTGCAGCAAGTAGGTTCTGATAGATTCTGTATTTGAAGCTTTCGTGACTGCAAGGATTCATACTCTTAGTTTGTTCGGTAAAGTCACGTAGGTAAAAAATGAAATTAAAATTAATAAAAGTAATAATAGAAATAAAATAATAATAAAATAAAAAATCACGACGTTTCGGAGGCAACACAAGTCTCCGTCATCAGGTGGGACCGTCACAGCTAGATTTGCTGTATCAAGTAAGATAAGCAAGTTACTTGATACAGCAATCGTGCTGTGACGATTCCACCTGAAGACGGAAGCTTGTGTTGCCTCCGAAACGTCGTGATTTTTATTTTTATTCTACTTTTATTAATTTTAATTTTAATTAAGGGTAGACTTGGATCCGTGGTTTTCCGTGGTGTGCGGTGGTGGCGTTTGCGTGATCTCCTCGCCTGGAGAGTTTCTCAGGCTACACTCCAGTTTCATTTTACAGACATCTTTAATTTGTTTGAACAACAACCGTCAATTGACCTAAAAACGAATTTGAAGGTGAATACTTACAGGATTATTTTATTTTAAAGGAAGAGGGATGATGCAGTGATTAGCGCACTGCTCTTAAACTCTTCTGACCTAAATTCTATTCCCAGCCACGGCTACCATCAGTGGCTCGTGATGTCTGCACTGGCTCTAAACCTCACCCCTTCCAGCAACCCGCAACTCACCGTCACGATGAAGCATGACCGATACGGTGTGGGGAGGACTTCATCCAGCTGTGGATTGACATAAGCGGCTGTACATGCTTCATATATCGTGTTATTTGTTATCACTGTGCTTGCTTTCAAACAATGTAAACCACGATTTACAAACGTGCACATGTCAACCAACATGGTAATTGGCGTCCTCAACTCATCACACACCTGCACTGCATATCAGACGCAGGTGTGTGATGAATAAGCACGCTTGGCTACGTACGGTGCGAAATAAGTTCAACACACACACGAGAGGTATAAATAACTCTTTATTTATTTATTAAAATGTACTCTTTACGAGGTATAAATTACTCCCCCCCTCCAACCCAGCTTAAATATACGCTGCCAAGCCTGGTGGTGCCCATTCAGACGCTGTCTTTCCGACAGACCTGTTCTTCACCCGAGGACGGCTGCTTGCGTTGTGGCCGAAACGTCGGGAGAATTATTTTATTATGTTTTATTTTTATTATTTTATTATTTCCCTTCTACGTGACTTTACCGAAAGAACCAAGAAGATGAATCCCTGCAGTCACGAAAGCTTTAAATCGAAAGTACAAATTACTCTTTGTTTTTTACTGTAAAGTCACGTAGGTACAAAAATTAAATAAATTAAATCACGACGTTTCGGGCTTAAGTGTGTCCCACACACTTAAGCGATTATGCTTTCGCTAAGTTGTTTCCCCACCTGAAGAAGGACGCTTGTGTTGCGCCCGAAACGTCGTTATTTAATTTATTTAAATGTTTTATCTACGTGACTTTACAGAAAAAACCAAAGAGTATGAATCCTTGCAGTCACGAAAACTTCAAATCTAGAACAAGGTATAAATTGTCTTGTGATTGCTGCTGCGTTGGCAGTGATGCCCGATCACAATTTAACAAAAACAGAACTCAAAACCCACAGTACAGGTGTTTTGTTGGGGGGGGGGTTTAGATCGCGCAAATATAAATGTGTCGTTAAACCCGCCACCACCCGACAGAGCCATTTAGTAAGGGTTGTCACGTAAATAAAACATGCCAATTCGTTACCTGTACAGCACACCGGTGTGTTGGCGATTGACCCCACAACATTTACAATTTGAACACGACGTTTCTAACCCAAAAACCTCCACTGAAAATACTAGTGGTCGCGAAAGCCTCCTCGGTGTTCAACAAAACTTAACACATTCATTCATGAGACTGTGGCTTTAAGAGCAACGAACAATCGGCGACATTCTTCGTGCTATGAATAATCGTGAGCCATTGTCCGGATCGTCACCTACTCTGTGTGTATTTAAAGAAGGGGCCGTTGCCCGAAACGTTACACATCACGGAGCGTTGCGTTAGTTGACCAACGTGCAGTGGCTTCTTCTGCGCCGGTAGCGAACCGCGAACTCTGACTTTTAGTGGACGGTCGCCTTCCACTAAAATAAACGTAGCAGCCGGCCTGATTCTAATTGTGAGGTCCACGGATCCGCTTTGCAATGCCTCTGGGAGGTTGGCTGACGATAGCTCTTCGCGATACGAGCAGGATGTTGTGTGATTTGGGAACAGCGCCAGGCGATGCCCTCCGAGGCAGGGCTGTCTCTCAACGAGTCGGGGGTTTTTACGCATCAATGCCTGGAAAATAAACAATTAGCGGTGATTAAATTGGCACAGTCGGTGACAGCGTGCGCGTATTCTCTCGTGTACATCCGAGGTCGGTTTTGTTTATTTATTCAACACTCGTAGAGGCGTGCGAGTAACGAAGAGGTAGGAGCTGATAACACTGGTCAACAACAAAAAATACATTTTTTTCTGGCCTGGACTTTTGCAGCTGTTTTAGACTAATTTCAGGGTGCTGATTCCAAATCTGATCTCAGATTTGCTCTATCACATCTCATTTTATGCTATCGGCATACCCCATTTTCATTGATTTTACCCGAAATTAACTCTGTCACTTATGATTGCAAGTTGTTGCGAGTCAGTGACTGCTTTAGTGTTAAAATATGGTGCTGTATTTTTAGGATAGTGTGTTTATAATATCATTTTATGTAGATATCCACATTTATTTAATATTTTTATTCTGCAGTTTTGATTGAAAATGCAATATTTGATATGATAGACAGAAACTGATGCCAGATTTGGAATCAGCACCCCAAAATTACATTATTACCGTTGGAATACCTTATGCCAGAAAAAGTGTGTTGACCAGTGTTATATAGAAGACAGTCCATTTAAACATCGCTCTAACTTTCCATTTGCTTACCCTCATCAATGTCGTTCTTTCGCCAGGATGTTCCTTTAATTCGCGGCACTATATAATAAAACAACAACCCAGCGATACATTTTATTCTTGGCATTCATTGTATTATTATTACGTACAAAAAAACTGTATAATTTTATACTCTTCTACCTACGTGACTTTACCGAAAGAACCAAAGAGTATGGATTCCTGCAGTCACGAAAGCTTCAAATCAAGATTGAATTATTTTAGTGCTCCGAGTACAGGAGGGTTATGAAATTGAGCATGAACAGCTGTCTTTTATTTTCCGTTTCAGTGCAACAACGGGTTCCCTCTTAGGAGAAGAAGAAGAATGATGATGATGATGCCAACTGACAGCTCGCCACTGCTATGCAGTATTCGCTGACTTTCGTAGAGACTCAGAGCGAGGACGACTCAGAGATGCAAGGAGGGGGTTTATGTACCAACGTATTTTAACAAAAAATCAGCTTCACACTCAACAACAAAACAAGACAAAGATTCCCCCGAATAGCCTTAACAGACTGTTGGGTCAAGTTCCGTTAGCGAGCAGCACCTGGTGGGTGGCCAGCACCACGCCCTACCGCCTTTGTCTCCCCAGTAGGCGATGTTTTACACACCACCAATTACTTATTTGAGGCTGAGTCGACCTAGAGGAGGCCCAGAACCGGTTCAGATATTCGTCACCGGTGGTTGGCCGTGAGCGGGAATCGAACTCGCGTCGCCAGGTTCGTAGCGCAGCAGTGCGCTACCGCTCCCCACCCACTCGGCTACCTCCACACACACTCGCACACCTAACCCACCTCTCAATTATGCATGGCTTGAAATGTCATAGCTGCCAGGGGCAAGGCATTGTTAATCGGCTTACATCCCCGTAGGGGTATTTAAGAATAGAAAAAAAAACCACACACACTCAACAAAAATGTAATAATGAAACGGAGAGAAAACAATCCACAAACAGATCGTTTTCCCCAAAGCGAGCGGTAGAGAATTTTAAGATGTTCGTCTCAAATGCCGATCTCGAAACACTGTGCCCAGTGTCATCACGTGCACGACTCTCTGGAGTTTACGATGTTAGGTGCAGAATCAACTCAAATCGCTGTTCGCTATGAACAAGGGTTGCTGCCCGAAACGTCGCCTATTATATAATGTTTAATTCTAGATTTGAAGCTTTCGTGACTGCAAGGATTCATATTCTTAGGTTTTTTCGGTCAAGTCGTGATTTTTTTTTATTTTACTTTTATTCATTTTAATTTTTTACCTACGTGACTTTACCGAAAAAACCTAAGAATATATAATGTTTCTTTTTAGCGGCCGCAGTGTTCAGTTTTCACAGCGTGGGGGAGATGAGCTCTTGAGCTTTGAGTTTCCTCCAATCAACGAATCAATTTGCGAGTCGCGTTGTTTTATATTCGGCCCATCGTCTTCACGTTGGAGTTTAACATCTACTGACACTTTTGAAGCAAACGCCGTATATGTATTCACAATAAAGGTTTTTTCTTGGGTTAGATCGCCAATTAGTAAGGTTTCTCACGTTTACAAAACGTGGCAATTAGTTACTATTTCAGCACAACGGTGTGTTGTAAAGTAAAGCCACAGCAATTATAATTTGAGTACGACGTGTCGCTGGTTAATACAACAACCAGCTTCATCAGGTCATCACTGTGAGCCTATCAGGTGCGAAGTTCAGAGGGGTGGTTAAGGTAACCAAATCAATTAATATGGATTATGTTAAACTGAGAATATACGGTAACTAAATTTCGATTTGAAGCTTTCGTGACTGCATGGAAATAATAAAGTAATAAAAATAAAACATATCTTATTATGTTAAATTTTTATTATATCCCTTCTACGTGACTTTACAGAAAGAACAAAGAATATAGGTAACTATTATAGGCTGGGTTAGTCAAGTTAATCAACATACAATAGATAATATTCATCTGAGAATTTGCAGGACATATTACCGGTTGGATTAGCCACAGTTACTCAACACACACTAGATAATAATAGGGTTTTCCCCCTTTTTTTCTGGCAACAAAACTGAAACCTTTGAACGAGAGGATTCATGTCAGCAGTAACCACAATACTTGCAGTCAAAATGCAAACAAAAGACACACTATGAAAATATATGCATAGTCATATTCTTAGGTTTTTTCGGTAAAGTCACGTAGGTAAAACATTAATTAATAAAAGTAAAATAAAATAAAAATCACGACGTTTCGTCTTCAGGTGGAACCATCACAGCACGATTGCTGAAACAGCAATCGTGCTATGACGGTTCCACCTGAAGACGGAAGCTTGTGTTGCCTCCGAAACGTCGTGATTTTTATTTTATTTTTATTTTACTTTTATTAATTAATTAAAATTTCCCCTACGTGACTTTACCGAAAACAACCTAAGAATATGAATCCTTGCAGTCACGAAAGCTTCAAATCTAGAAATATGCATTGTCCTTGAAACTGATTGGTCCACACCAAGGAACGGCTTTCTTTTGAGCCAATTGGTGCTCGACCAGAGGAGGCCAAAAGGCGTACACAATAGCTACATCTTGACTTAAAGCTTTCGTGACTGCAAGAATTCATATTCTTTGGGTCTTTTGTTAAAGTCACGTTGATAGGTTCAAAGAAAAACCTCTTCTCTACTCGGTTGTTGTTGAACTATTTCTCGCCTTTCCAAGGCATAGCGCCACTGACAACGATTCGTTTAAGTGAGCCTTTTAAAACATCGAAATTATTATTATTTGACTCATACTGTGGATTAGTGAAGCAAGGTCACAGTTAGGACGGGTTCAGATATCGCTCACCCGCTGATGTTAGCCGAGGCCTGGAATCCAACTCGGGTCGCTGGGGTTACCTGTGCGTTGTGCGAACGATCGTTTTCAATTCGTGCGTTCTGTTGTAGGGTTTGACAACCGGTTAAATTAATGGTTGTTATCGTTTGACTTGCATCACACTGGGATTTTTGCGCGCAACGTTCTAATACGGTTTTTTTACTGGTAGGAACCTCCTGGTTACACCAGCCCACAGGGGATTATTGTGTCCGTCCGTCGTGCAGGGAGGGGCTGGGTGGGGAGGAAGGGGCTGGGTGGAGAGTGTGGGGTGGGGAGGAGCTGGGTGGGGAGGGTGGGGAGGGGCTGGGTGGGGAGGGGCTGGGTGGATGGTGGGGCTGGGTGGGGGGTGGGAGGAGTGGGGCTGGGTGGGGAGGGGCTGGTCACCCCGTGGTGCCCTTATAAAACTCAACGTTTAACCTACTCACGCCGGCTTGTGCCCGCCCTCACAGTCGGGCATATTTGCGGAATACACCACGCCGCCGTTGACCCTGCAGGCCATTGACCGAGCAACCCAACGTTCCTACCAGCTCCCTCCGCAGGAATGTGTTTAACTCTGGATGATTTGCTGGTTTATCCAGGATGTTTCTGTTGCGCGTCGTCGCTTAAAATGTTCTCTCTTCATATTCAGTTTGTTGCGGTTGCACCAGACTCAAGAGTCGCATGGCTCAACAGGGCTTTACCTAATAAAATGAAACTTGAAGTTGCCCATACTCTTAGTTCTTTCGGTAAAGTCACGTAGGTAAAAAAATAAATTAAAATTAATAAAAATAAAACAATGAAAATCACGACGTTTCGGAGGCAACACAAGTCTCCGTCATCAGTTGCCTCCGAAACGTCGTGATTTTCATTGTTTTATTTTTATTAATTTTAATTTCATTTTTTACCTACGTGACTTTACCGAAAGAACTAAGAGTATGAATCCTTGCAGTCACGAAAGCTTCAAATCTAGAATTGAAGTTGCCCCTCCAGCCACTAGAGGTCGCTATACACTCAACGATGTAAGATATAAAGAGTCACGAATAGAAATCGTGGTACCACATCGCGAAGATTCCTCTACGAGTCTACACTAATCGCGTTAAATCGCTATCTGCCTGTTAAGTCATTTCTCTTAAGGGGCCGTCCATAAATGACGTCACGCACCTAGGGGGGGGGGGGTCAGACATTTGTGACGATGTGTGACGAGGGAGGGGGGGTGAGAAATGCGACGTCACATCAAAATGCGCAACTTTAAATAAATATAGACAACGCGTTCTACTTAATTAAATAGACTTTTTAATAAATGTTTTCTCCTACAACATCAGAGTGCAGCGCCACATTAAATACGCACTACAATGACAATAGTTTAAAGCGATTTGAAGCATGTTTTATATTTTGGGGGGGGGGGGGGGCAGAGCTTTGTGACGTCATAGTTTAGGGGGGTCTGACTTTTTGTGACGCCGTGTGACGATGGGGGGGGGGTCAAAAATCGCCCAAAATCGAGTGGCGTCATTTATGGACGACCCTAAAGGCTTAACAGAAAAACCTAATAAAGTATTCGGAATCGCTGGTGGCTGCAGGGTTTTGGTAGTACATGTTGTTTATGCCATTTATTGTGAAAATTCCGTCACAGTTCCTACGATTGCTTTCTCATTGCTTTCATGGCTTTATTTTGGTGATTTTTGAAAAGTGTATTGGTTTGGCCATGTTTGTTGTAGTACAGAGTTAGACTGATGGCCTTAATCTAAGTTGTCTTGTGGTTGTTGTTGTTGTTGTTTGTGTTGTTGTAGTACAGAGTTAGACTGATGGCCTTAATCTAAGTTGTCTTGTGGTTGTTGTTGTTTGTGTTGTTGTAGTACAGAGTTAGACTGGTGGCCTTAATCTAAGTTGTCTTGTGGTTGTTGTTGTTTGTGTTGTTGTAGTACAGAGTTAGACTGATGGCCTTAATCTAAGTTGTCTTGTGGTTGTTGTTGTTGTTTGACTTGCATCCCACTGGGATTTTTGCACAGTGTTGGTGTACGGTGATTTTTCTGCAACATTTTGCTGTCTTTTCTTGGATTTTTTGTTTGCACTTAGTCACATATTCACTTTAAGATGTTTTTTGTTCATGTTTTAGTTTTTTGTTTGTTGCGGTTGCATCCGATTCAAGAGCCGAATGGCTCACAGGGCTATACCTAATACATGAACTTGAAACTTGATGGAAGTTGAACTATTTTGGTTCTCTTTGCGAGTCTGTGGGTCTCTTGGTGAGTTTGCATGGACTTCTTTCGCACCGTACTTAGCCAGGCGCGATAATTAATCGGATCTGTCGGTCTTTGTGTGAGTCTACGGCTCTCTGTGGGTCTATGCGAGTATACGGGTCTCTATGCGGGTCTATGGGTCTCTGTGTGAGTCTATGGGTCTACGTGTTGAATTATTATATATCGAAGTGTACAATTTCATACGGACGCGAAGCAGCTGCTTATCCTGTCTAGCAATTCAACATGTGCCTACGTATTTGTTGTACCAATTTAAAAGGAACGCTTCCCATGCTTATCCTGTCTAGCAATTCAACATGTGGCTACGTATTTGTTGTACCAATTTAAAAGGAACGCTTCCCATGCTTATCCTGTCTAACAGTTCAACAATGACCAACCCCTGCACGCTTATCCTATTTAGCAATTTAACACGGCACCCTTGGCGGGCTTTTCCGGCAACGTGAATTAGTGACGTCACTACGCAACGCGTTGACGTCATCACGCAAGACCAACGCGGCGCTGTTGCCAAAGCGACCGTGACGTGGCGCCCCCCCATTGGCTTATTCCGCCGCAAACGCCTCAAGTTTGTAAAATGTTACGGCTTTAATTTGAAATAACGTTTCCTTAAGGCCAACGAAGGTAACGAACTACTTTAAACATTACTAAACACGTGCAAGATCTTCAGTACTCTGCGCTGTTTACTCTTCGGGGATGTATTACTTTCACGCTTGAAGCTTGCGCTATCTCGCGGGGACCCCCCAAGTTGCCTGGCCTTCCTGCCGGGTTTGGGGCTCCTTCCTCCGTATGAATTCTAGGCGACGGAAGGGTCGGTCTGTCGATGTAAGGCCTCAACTCATTCAATCTCTTATTTAAGTCTTAATCTTCCAATCTGCTGCTGTACCTTGAAAGTACAGATGCAAAATTGCAGTTGCATTTCAATGGAATGTTTCAAATGTAATCGCTTGCAGTTGCGACTGTGTTCAGCTGTAAATGTGTTGAGAAGGGGTGTGTTTTGGATGGACTTGTCACCTTTATGGGAATGTGGAATTTCCTTCAGTAATCAAGGCGAGTCGTTACGATGTGCAACGAAATATCATTGTTATCCTTTGCGAAAATATCGTATTTTGCAAGTATTTGCTAACTTGAGGCACGGTTACGATTTCGGCTTAACTATTGAGGGCTGATCGAGATGATATCGATCAAATCAAGACGCGTAAGAGGTCGGAGCGCTCTTTGAAAGCTACATTTAATTGATAATTTAAAACTACGTAGCAACGTGCTTGCAAAAGAAAGTTTTCAATCGGTGTGCGTTCCTGCCACTACTTAGGGGTATGAGGGACGTGTACACTGAAATACACGTCAAACAAAAGTTGTAAAGATAGCAAAGAAGCATGGATAGGTATGTTTGGCGATACCATTGATTTCAAGAAAAACGCATTAAGTCAGTGGGTGTCGGAAGGACACATTGTAGAACTTCTTTCGCACCGTACGTAGCCAGCGGCGCTTATCGGAAGAGCAGCTTTCATGAAATCAGTTTTCAATCACGAGAAGGATGATCGATGGACGAGACTGATTATTGACGGAAGGCAAAGGAGTGATCGTGCCCAAGAGGATGAACACCGCGAATATGGAGCGGATAGATCGAATCGGCTCCCGTGAGCATCACATGTTTTTGTTTTTTGTTTGTTGCGGTTGCACCTGATTCAAGAGCCGAATGGCTCACAGGGCGATACCTAATACATGAACTTGAACAGAACCGTGGGGAGGCCTTCATCCAGCAGTGGATAGGTCATGAATGATGTTAGATTATCTTTAAATCAGATAAGTATTAGATAGACCCGTAGACTTATCACAACTGCCACAGACGTTACATCTATAAAGACATATGCAGTATAATACATGGGTTGTTTTGGTTTAGATCGCGTAAATATGCTGATTGGCCGTGTCGGGTGGTGGAGGGTTACGACACATTTATAAATAACGCGATCTAAACCCAACAACGTTGATTATGAATATATACAGTAATGCGTCGTTAAACCCGTCACTACCCGACAGCCAATTCGTAAGGTTTATAACGTAAACAGAACATGCCAATTCGTTACGAGTGCAACACACTGGTATGTTGGAGAGCAAATACACAACGTTTACAATCTTACTAATTGGCTGTGGCGGGTTTAACGACACATTTATATTTACTCGATCTAACCCAAAATAACCTATATTATGGATGGTATTGGTCGCGAAAGCCAGTGTTAAACAATACTTTACATTCGCCAGGTGAGGGCCCAGTGAAACAATTTTTCAAAAGGAGACCTGGGTTCATACATTGTCTAATGGGAAGATCGACAACAAGCCAGAGTGGAGCTTTTATCGTTTGGTCCAACCAAGGCTGTAAATTAGTAACGGCCGATAAACGCCATTCCACGATCATTCCAACAAAAAATCTCTAACTTGGTCTTTTTTTACTGCTGTGGAATGCACAGTTACATTTGGTTTCCATCGAAACGCTCAGAATTGGAATTGACCGAACATCCCAATGTAGAACCCTCCTGAAAATATGTTGGTGTTTCAGCGAGGAGTTCTTGGATTAAGGGCATCGTTATTTATTTAAATCCCATGAATAATGAACACCTTTTATAATGCGTGCATATTTTGCAAATTGGGCGCGGTATTCAATACAGAACTCGGCAGGCACAGAGCCAGAGCTCCCAAGTCCCTCGTAAGCCGGCCTGAATAGTTGAGAGGCTGGACAGGTGAGCGTTAAATGTGTTTTAAAGAAACTTCCTTATATTGTGTACAATGTTTTTTTTTTCCTGTGAAGGTGGAGATGGGACGTGAATGAAAACAATGAATTGTGCCTTATTGAATCTATATTTGAAGTTTTTGTGACTGCAGGGATCCATACTCTTTGGTTTTTTCGGTAAAGTCACGCAGGTATAAAATAAACGTCGTGATTTATTTTATTTTATACCTACGTGACTTTGCCGAAAGAACCAAAGAATATGTGCCTTATTGCTCACGCGAATGTGAAACCGTGACCTTGAACACCACCACTGTTTCCTTTCCCACAATCCCCACTATCTCCCTGCTGTAGGTCAAGCGTAGCCTTGTTTCTTGGGCTCCCTGGACAAGACAAGGCCAAGCAATAATTTTTAATTGAAAAGTGAGAAGTCTTGGCCTACTGTCTGTACCCAATCGAGACTGTCCGGACCGCACCGGCGACGCAGCCGCAATTACAACAACAACACCATCACCATTGCTGGCTTGAGCTGACAACTCAACCATGCAGCCGGTGCTCAAGATGAAGGTGAACGAGCTGTTCGCCCGCTGGTTGAGCAGCGATGATGTTCGGCGGTCCCTGAAGGAGCTTCTTTATCAAATTCAAAACTCTGATGATGACGCGACGGGAGGGGAGGAGGGCTCTCCGGACTGTGACGGCAACATGGAGGATGATGCTGCCATGCTGAGTGCAAACGGGAGCTCGTCGGATTTCGGCCGAACGTCGCTGACATCCTCGCCCAGGTACCGCTGCTGCCGACACTGATATGGATGAGTGGCTGAAGAGACGGGTGCTGTTTCTGAGTGCTAAGTGGGCACCGCTGAGATCCTGGATTTGAATCTGGGTTTTGGCAGCCCGTGATTAAATCGAGTTTCCAAGTGTTGGCAGTTGATGGCAGGATTGCATGACACTGGTCCTTGAAGGCCACAATCCAGCATAGTTTATAGATTACACCGAGTTCATCAAAACAGTCAACAACAAAAAGTCCTCTTTAAGCACTGATTAAGTGTTTGAAAGCTCAGTTGGATTGAAAATAAAAAAAAACTGCAATCCTTGAGGAACGGACTTATGCACCCTGGCTAAGTTTTCAGCCTGGTCACCAATAACTGCACAAAAAAAAATCATGAAATTTGGTTTAAAGCTTTATTGGATTATTCCATATCTGAAAATTGAGCTGACTGAGGCAAACTCGCTCCTCACCGAGAACGTAACGAGTGAAGAGTTTTCCGATTTCATATCAATTGTTATTTTGCCATGCTTGCCATATTTAAATCCAGCAAACGCATTAAAATGTATTAATTCTAGATTTGAAGCTTTCGTGACTGCAAGGATTCATATTCTTAGGTTTTTTCGGTAAAGTCACGTAGGTAAAAATATTAAAATTAATAAAAGTAAAATAAAAATACATTTTTTTTATTTTATTTTTATTTTACTTTTATGAATTTAATTTTTTTACCTATGTGACTTTACCGAAAAAACCTAAGAATATGCATAAAAATGTGTTCACAAGACAATGTGTAAATCATGAAAGCAGTAAAAGTGGCAAAGCTGAATGACATTCTGTAGCTTATGGTCCAAGATTTGAAGAATTAAAAAATCTCTCGCGAATTACTTTATTTGGAAAGACGGCAATCGTTGCCCCCTACTCCAAAAACGTACCTGGAACCTGGGTAAACGAGTGGCATTATTGATCTCTGATGTGTTTTCGGGTTCTACCAACAATTTGCGACGTGTGCCTGGAGATTCTTCCATTCCTGCGAGCGTATTTAGCGTGGCCAAGATGCTTGCAGTGACGCATCAGTATCGTTTGCGTCCGTTTGCAAGTGGGAAGCTTCTGCCTCGTGTGGCTGCGGACCGTGCAAAGTGAAGTTGTTGGCCAGATGTGGCCCGCCCGTGTTCTATGCGGTTGCGGACGATGCTTCTCGCCGGTTTGACGGCGGCGTTGTTGCTGCTCTTGCAGATCTCCAAGGCAGCCTGCTCACTCCATGCTGGGCTCTGGTGCCCCCTTAAGTCCACGCAGCCCCCACATCCTCTCGGGATCACACAGGACCCCGCGACGACTGCTGGGAAGCAGGCAGGCAAGGCCACAATCTCCGTGGACTCCTCTGTCTTTGAGTCCGTCTTTAACCATTCTTTGCAACATATTTACACATGATAAACCACTTTGGTCAGGTCGCTTCTGAAAAATAAGCTGTTAACTCAGTGGGTTTTACCTGGTAAAATAAAAATTAAGTTTTATTTGTGTATTTTTTAAAGTGCTTTGCTTTCCTTTCCTTTACTTTGCACACCCATCGTGTTTTGTTGTTTTGTTGTTGTAATGTTCTGACCGACCCTACTGGAAATCTGTGAAAAAGGGCTTTATAGCTCATCGGATTACTCCAGTATAAATACATATTCTGATTCTGGCTCAGTTGTAGAGTGAGCAGCCCCCAATTGGAAGGTGGCAAGTTCCAAATCATGGTTGAGGGTTGCCACAAAACATCCCTCTGGGGATGATAAAAATTAGTATCACCTTGTGGAGAGGTCAACAGCCAGAACACACAAGCACGAAGACATCATAATATGAATAGTAGAACACGAAGGAAAGAAGTACCTTCACAACCAGTATATTTAAGAATTGTGACTCGCTGTGAGCTGCATATGTCACAACGGACCGAGGTTAGAGTCTCTTAAGAGTCCGTTAATGTCAAAGGCTCTAACAACCTAACTCCAGCAATTTTGGAAGATGGTAAAGTGTAGCGGGAGAAATGTCCCAACAATACTTTTATAAAATTATCAAGATTTATATATTTTTAATCACAATATATGCATTTAAATGCATGCGTACATCCGTGTTTAACACTTTCTCTATACATTGTATGTCTGCCACTAGAGGCATTATAAAAAAAAATATTCGTGACCCTGAATCCTGACAATCCACGGAATCGTTTATTTATTTTATATTTCACAAAACCCAACGCCCACGTGCGCACTGGCACGCACTCGCACAACACGCACACAAAAAGAAAAGTGAAAAATAATTACATGGGGCATTTACCTTTAATCCCCACATTCCTCCGTTCACCTCCAACCACATTAACAGCTTATGTGACAAATGGCAAAGTGATTGTTGTAATGAATAGCGAGCTCGCTGCTGTGGCTTGTTTGAGATGTTCACTCCCTGTTGCTTTGTATTACCGTTTGTTGCCTTACTGCCGCTCCTTTTTTGTATGCATTTATTTATTCTCATCTCGCAATCGTTATTTCCAGTTGTACGATTGGCATACTGTCATGCGACGGTGACGTGCGCCCGTGTCTAACATTTACAGCAGGGGTCGGGAACCTTTTTGACTGGGAGAGCCATAAAAGCCAAATATTTCTAAATATATTTCATTGAGAGCCATATAGTAATTTTTAACGTATAATAAATTAAATATGTCTTACTTTTAATGCGACTTCTGGTGCTGCGTGGTTTTGCTGATGGCCTTGTAGTCTGGTTCATACGTTGGTGACGTTGAGCTTCGTGCAGGCGTGACCCGTGAAATTTATCTTCAAAACTAATTTCTGTTTACTTTAAAACGACACGATATTGTTAAGCAATATCACAAGTATTTTAAAATCAGTTCCAAACTGATTTTTTTTTCAACTCAAAATTGTCTGGGAGCCATATGCCGTCACTGGAAGAGCCATATATGGCTCGCGAGCCATAGGTTCCCGACCGCTGATTTACAGCAACCTGCACGACAGTCGGCCTTGTGTCCGAGAAGGGCGTATTTTTCAACTCGTGTTGCGTTATTGATTTTGGTGTTGTGACGTGAAGACATTTTTAATCCGAACCGTCACAGCAGCAATGCGTGCGCCACTTTTTGGTCGGAAAAGATCACATCGCAACAATTGTTTCGGTTCAACGATGAGTTCGGTGAATCACTTTCAATTCTGTGTCGTTCACAAAACAACGTGAACATATTTTCCTTCATCCATGTATTTTTTTAAGTTCTGCATCGGCACACTTGGGTAATGCATTTGAATTCACGCTAGGTGGTGCATCTTCCCCTGCGCCCTGCAGAGATTGTTCATCACATATTAGTTCAACTGAAATTGCTAAAATAGGCCACACATAGTGACAAGTCAAATTGAACGTGATGAAGTTTTTGTTGCCGCATCATTGGTGACCAGACAAGAACGATTGTAGAACGCGGTACACACAACACACAAAAACACGCTTCATCTGAACATGGAGGGGGGCAGGATTACTAATACCACAACCTAGGTGTAAAACTCCATGCGTAGGATGACATGCAAAAGGAAAAAAACAATGACAAGGTGTGGTTGGCATAAACTGCATTTATATAAGCTCCTAGCTTGGCAGTGTCTCATTCTTCACCTGAAGACGGCTGCTTGCATTGTAGCCGAAACGTCGTGAGAATTATTTTATTATGTTTTATTTGTATTATTTTATTACTTCCCTTCTGCGTGACTTTACCGAAAAAAACCAAGAAGATAAACTGCATTGTTCTTAACTTGCTCTGTATCTTGAATGTAAGTCTCTCCCAAGCCAGAGCAGGGAGCTACCTCTGAATTAAGGTGGGAGGGGATAAGTTGAAAGCTTTGTTAAATAGGGGGCACAGACTCCTACAACCTCTCCCGCAATAGAATCTCCACTCGACTGCATTAGCTCGCTACACTTAAGAGTCCGACTGCATCGGGATGCCCACTTGGTTCAGAGGTCAGCGCACTGAGCTGCTACTGCTGGTATCTTGGGTTGAAAATCCTGGCAGCCACCTATAATTAAACTGCGTTCTCAAGTGTTGTTATTTCATGCTCTCAGCCTGGTCACCAATGACATATCAAAAATATTTAGTGTGTGTACTTCAGTTGGCTAAATTCGAGCTCTAAGGGTTAAAAGTATTGGTTTGTCTATCATGCAAGGAACATTGCTCTCTCTGTAGAAGGGCGGATGGGAAAATGCTTCCCTATAGTGTGGAAGAGATCCCCACAGTGACGTCTGTGGCTACCCGGCAACTCCGATTTTCCCCGAACCTCCAATTTGGCATGGTTGGCTAGGTATGGTGCGAAAGAAGGTAAACATATATGCATACATGCTTACGTATAACACATTAAGGTGCACTTTTCTGCTAGAGTTCAGTATGTTTAATCTTGATTTGAAGCTTTCGTGACTGCAGGAATCCATACTCTCCACTGCTGGATTATATTTTTTCCGCCTGAGGACGACAGCTTGTGTTGCGATCGAAACGTCGTGATTTATTTTATTTCAGTATGTATACTTCGTATAATGACATAACGTCGAATGGCACAATCGGGATACAACTGGGGAACACATTTATACATACACTACATATTTTTGTAAGTGTCTGGCTTAATTGTGGTTACCTAAAACCACGATTAAAAGCCCAACACGACGGCGGTAACTGACTCGCACAGCCATTATTGACCACGATGCATCACTCCGTCCACTCCTCTGTTGGTACCAAATACGGACTGGAAGTCGTGGCGCGCGAGCGGAGAGCCACGTTGAGGCTCGCTGGAAGCCACGGAGGTATGCGGCACGCGCTCCGTCTTGCCCGCCCCGCCGGGACGGGGGAGCTTAGGCGCGTGCCTATGGCTGTCTCACCTGCGCCTTCACAAAACACACCGCGAGACAGTAACGTATGAATAACAGCGGTGAGGCTGGCCGCATAGGGCTGCGGTGAGGGGCACTAAACTCACATTCGGAAGCTGTTATGCGAGTTCAAGTCTCGGTCGGGTGTGTCGAGTCGGATGGAGTCGACACCTGACCGTCATCCCTCTAGACGGATTCTAATAAAAACATTTACGAGTGGACTGCTTAGTGGGAAGTCGGTAGTGGTTGTCCTATGCTGAGATCGGCCCTCACGATGGAATTTCCACCACTCCTTGAGGGTCCGCCAGTAGAGACGAGCGGTGGCGCGTTCCTCGTTTGAGCAGGGGAGATACTTTGATTCGTGAAAAGGTGGACGTCGGGGACTCGATAGAGTTCAATTCATATCTGTTGTACATCATCAGCAACAGCAGTTGCTTTCAACAAATGACAGGCTGATCCTGGGTTCACTTGGCCTTACAGAGTGTTACGTAATTAGTATTTTGTTTAGGGTTACGTTTGGTGATAAAATGAATACCAGTGTCAGGATTAGGGTTAAGTCTAGTGTTACTGCTGGGGTTAGTGTTAATGACAGTGCTATTGTCAGGGAGACACTTTCGTGTCAAGGCCAGGGGTAGGGATTAGGAGTCGGGATTAGAGTTCAGAATAAGCGTCAGTGTCACGCTTTTTACACTCACTTGACAATGGTATGTCCCAGCAGCTACTCAGTTCACTTTCCTGCCAGTTAAATAAAACAACCGTGCTGGTGGTGCCGCTTGCTCCTATTTTATTTCTCCACCTTTTAATGAAAGGGTTAAGGCAGTGGGGCTGGTCTCGTCTCCATGTGTTGGGGTTGCCTTTGTAGTTTCCAGAAGAAGGCAAACAGGTCTGACTAGCCGCGCTGGGTCATGTCGGCTGTATTTTTTCCCCCCCAGAAGGAGCCTCACACATTTCCAAGTGTACGTGAAGTTGACTACGTCTGGCCCACAGAACCTGCGGTATAAACATTGGCATTTGTCTCTCTAACACACTTACCATTGGGAACGTGGAATTTCCACCAATCGCTCAGAGCCACCAATTGCGGTAAACAACCAATCATTGTTCTTCTTGGTTCTTTCGGTAAAGTCACGTAGAAGGGAAATAATAAAATAAAAAAAATAAAACATAATAAAATAATTCTCACGACGTTTCGGCTACAACGCAATGTTTTATTTTTATTATTTTATTATTTCCCTTCTACGTGACTTTACCGAAAGAACCAAGAAGATGAATCCCTGCAGTCACGAAAGCTTTAAATCGAAATTTAACCAGTCATTGCTCGATTGACCAACGAGGTACCTTGCCTTTTAACATGTGACAAAGTCCGTACGACAATTGATTAAAAACAATTGGCAAGCCTCTTTGTACGGCAAGTGTGCATATATATCCAAACAGATTTCCCCGTTATTAGCGAGGACATTAAGGCCAGCATAGCACACAAGGGGTTGGTGTGACCAGGAGCACGATGCAGCTAGCTTTGTCTCTCCATTGCTGATGTTTACACACTGCACCAGGTACTCAATTAAGCATTCAGTCGACCTAGCAGAGGCCGGGCAAATACCCGCAACTGATGTTAGTCGTGGCTGGGATTCGAACTTAGTTCACTGGGTTTGTAGTGCAGTGTGCCAACCTACACGCCACCCTTATATAACAACAACTGTCATTTGCCAATAAGTGGTGGTGACATGGCCAGGGTAATTGTGTGAGGCTATTTTCACACAAGGCAACTTGACATGTCAAAGGCTTGTGGGCAGGAGGTCGAGGGACAGGCCCAGGTACTATGGGTTGACTGACTGAGATGACTGACAGATGTATTGCATGCACTCTCCACTGTGCCAGCTGTATCTGCGGTGCTGCAGTGGAGAGATAGTTGGAGTTTGCATGTTCTCTCTCTCTTCTTGTGGTCGTGTGGATATGTCTCCGGGTCCTCCGATTTTCCCCCTCACATTTTTTTGTGTATTCGACTGCTATAAATGTCCACGTGATTGGCCACTTCGTTGAGCTATCATTTGTGGTGTATATCTGGTAAAATAAACAAAATATAGTTTGAATATGATAATTGTTTTTTTACCCTTTTATCTGGCAACAAAACTGACACCTTTTTTACAAGGAGTTATGTTTGCATTGACCACAATACCTGCGGTAGGAATGCTAACAAAAAACACAACTCTGATAATGTATGCACTGTCCTTGAAATTGATTGGTCCACACCCGAGACAGCTTTTCTTAGAGCCCAGTCTCACATGGTGTTGGACCAGATGATGCCAAAAGGCGCACAACTCAAAGACAATGCACCATCAGAGTATGAGAGCTTTAGTTTCATCCTGGCATGCACCACACCTGCTGGTTCAGAGGAACACATTGCAATATCGGGGAGAAACTGGCAGCAGAGCGTGGCGTCGCGTGCTAACCAGCGTGTCACCTCGGCACGTTGAGGTGAGAAGGTGACGTGACCCCCATCTCCACCCACCCACCCACCCGCACTTGTCCCCGCCCCGCTCGGCACCTCGTCTCTGCCTTTCCCACCAAAGGTCATCGGAGAGAAAGTCTAGAAATAATAGCTGTGGCTCGTGGCTGTGTGAAGTTTCAGGGTGCGGTGCGTGCGTGCGTGCATGCTGGTGGGGAGCGGTAGGGTTGAACTTCTTACGCACCGTACGCAGCCAACCGTGTTAAAACGAGGTGTGGGGAAGGACAACAAACTAAACACAAAAAGCAGTTCTAAAGAAATTTATTTTCAATTTAGATTTGAAAAGGCATAGCTTCAATGGGTCCCAGACGGCCGCAGAAGAGCATCTGAAAGCACACAATGCGGTAACCGTCTTTGTTCTATGGCTAGCCAAAAGCTGCTACTGTGAGGATGGCCGGAGTTCGCGTGTTTGTTTATGCTCCTTGACGAGATTAGCAAGGTATTGTGGTTCATATGTGGCAAGCACTTTGTAGTGAGTGCGACCTTCTAACATATTCGTTCGGTAACTAGAAGCCAATGCAGCTCGGCGAGCACTGGACGGACATGGTCCGATCTTGCAGTACCTGTCACGACACGTGCCAGACAATTTTGTACATGCTGCAGCTTGCTAATGTTATTGCCAGATGTAGCGGTTAGCGCGCTGCGCTACGAACCCGGCTACCCGAGTTCGATTCCCGCTCACGGCCAACACCAGCGACGATTATCTGAAGCGGCCCTGGACCTCCCCTAGGTGGACTTTGTCTCAAATGAATACCTTGTGCGGTGTGTAAACATCGTCACTGGGGAGATAAAGGCGGCCGGGCGTGGTGCTGGCCACGCACCCCCTCGTGTGCCGTGCTGGCCTTCATAGGTGTTTGTTAACAGCACTTGCTCCAAAAGCCTATACAGGCTATACGGTGGATATTTTTCCTTGAATTGTACTTACAAAAAGACAAGCTTTAATTTGTATTATAAATGCACACATGTTCAAGGTAGAAGCGCATTGTGTTAATATGCCAGTCCTCTCAGTGAAATTTCTGGGCATGGTGATTGGTATCTGAAACTCACCTGAGCATTGCCAGGTCAGCTCTGCCTAAAATGAGTAGCACCTGTTGTGATGGTGGTCGCCGTCGTCATTAGCACAGGTAAGACAATGATGGGCAGGTGTGTGTCTTTGTGGTGCTTGAATTGCTGGCCTTCATAGGTGCTTACAGACAGCAGTTGCCACAAAAGTCTGTTGAGGCTATATGGCAGATCTTTGCCTTTGTGCTACTTGGATTAACGCTTCTAACAATGAGCAGAACGTTGGATAAGTCTCAGTGTTAACACAGCGAGAAGTATTGGTGGAGCATCTGCCAGTCACCGTCGTCTGATAACCCATAATAATTCAAATTATCTCGTGTCTGCTCCAGGACCTCCTGTTCAGTGCCCCTTTGCCGCTTGACTTGACCTCAAAGTGAACCCAGCCGATTCTTTGGGTCTTTCGGTAAAGTCACGTAGATAGAAAAAAAAATTCTAACAATAAAATAATAAAAATAAAAATGAATGAAAATAAAGTGACCCATATGAATATGAATTCCCGCGGTCACGAAAGCTTTAAGTCAAGATTGAACCTAGCCTGGCACAAATGGCGCGCTGAAGTCATTGCCACTTGGTGGCGAACGTCAGTGATTGTGCAGTGCCATGACAGCTCTCTCGTTTCTCGTCGACGCAAGTGCCGCGTTGGCGAGATGTTAACTCCCTTGTCTGGTATGCAGGAGGTCGTGGGTTCAACCCAGACCCTGACACCTGCTGTGTATTTGGAATTTGCATGTTTCTCTTTCTCCGTGGTCGTGTGGATTTCTATACGGGTCATCTGGTTTTTTCCTCCACGTTTATAATCACCATGTGTTTAGAGTATTTGGGTGCTATAAATGAGATATCATTTGTGGCCAGGTCGCTTTTGAAAAGAAGCTGTATAGCTCTGTGGGCCTTACCTGGTAAAATAAAAATAGTTTAAGGTTCGTTTTAAAATATTTTTTTCTATGGTGCCACAACTGCGGTGGCACGCGATACCCGGAGCGGGCCGGGTGGCCTCACAAGTGAACCTAGCCTGGCACGGGCATAGTTCGGACGGCGAGCGGCAGCTGTCGCCTCCGGGTGGTGGTGGGATGGGAGGGAGGGGGGTTCGCCTGTGGACGCTCGGAGGAAGGGTGGGGAGGTGTGCGTGGGTGGGCAGCGAAGGCGACCGCGGAGGGAGAGAGTTGGAGAGAGGTGGGACGTTTCACCATCGCCCACTGTGACAACGGCAGCCGGGCTCGGCGCTGGGATTTCACACCGCCTCGTTTGGTTGGCGGTGTTAAGAGTGAGCGACGGCCACGTGTGCGCCTGGCCCTTTTTGCAGTCTTTGCTAAAAACGAAAAAAAAAATCAAAAACAATTAAATTAAATTGTATAAGTCTCCGGCATGCCGTGCACGCACTGCGGTGGGCTGGTTGAGGACAAGAGGTTGGTTTAACTTTCATGTTTTTTCCTGTTTTTTTTGTGTATGCGATACATGTGCTGTGTTGTAACTGCTGTTATGTTGGGCATGTTATGAATGAACGTTTGAAATGACCGTACTTTTGTTGTGTTTTCATCATCGCTGGTTGAGTGTACTTGGTTCTTTAAATGTTTGACCTTTGTTGCTCTCTGACCTTTTGTTTTCAAAAATGGACCCCGTGCTTTTTGGTTGGCTGTTGTAAATCGTCAAATACAGACATTGTCGTCTTCATTACGTTCATCATCATTGTCATGATCTTCATGTTATTGCAGTGACACAATCAATCATAATCATAATTGTAACGAAAGAAATAACATCATCATAGGAGTGACAATTATCGTCATTATCATCACGCTAGGGGGTGGCACAATCATCATTAGTACCGCCAAGTCCAGCGCCACCAATTTGGCGATTGTGGAAATCAATTGTATTCATACTCTTAGGTTCTTTCGGTAAAGTCACGTAGGTAAAATAAAAAAAATAAAGAAATAAAAATAACTAAATAAAATCACGACGTTTCGGAAGCAACACAAGCCTCCGTCATCAGGTGTGAAAGCTCCAGTAAAATTACTGTAGCGTGTGAAGAAAGCTATTCAAGACACGTGTTTTTTTATATAGTGTGCTGGGCAGGGAGGAGCCAATGAGTGGGGGGGGGGGAGATGACCATCTCGGTGCTTGTACATTGCAAGTATGGTGCTTATACACTGCATGTACGGTGCTTGTACACTGCATGTACGGTGCACCGTACCGAAAGAACCTAAGAGTATGAATCCTTGCAGTCACGAAAGCTTCAAATCTAGAATTGTATTCATTTCAATCAGTCGCCAAATTTAGCAGGGTTGGCTACGTACGGTGCCAAACAAGTTCAACATACTTACATCAGCTGTGTGACTGAACTATAAATAATAGATGAGTGCCAAGTCGAGTTTTTGAGTGCAAATGAAACGGAAAATATTGACTTGTTCGTCAAAAGGCTGATTATTCGAGTAAAAATGGTGTTTACTTTCTATTTGACTTTTTTTTATTTCACCACAGTGAGCAGGTCCATTTATAGCGTCTTGGTTTTATCGAAGGAAAGTTTAGCGGAGTGATGACTCACGGCCAAGGTGGTCGGTCCGACTGAGATGTTTTGACCGGTCACTTGGGAATGTTACTGTCAGTGCCGGTGTTGAATTAATGAATTCATTCTCCCGTTGTGTTATACGGTAATCTTCGCATCGTGCGTGCGGGCAAGGGCTGCATTTTTAGAGGATGACGATCGTATTCATTTCACGGTGCGATCAACAAAGAAAGTGAGACGGCAAAAAACAATGAACCTGCAAAACGACACACACGTACACCCAGATCCCCACACCTTTGAAATGTGGAACATAGCACTTGACAGGAGGTGGCAAGGCGTTAGGGTTCACTGCTTGTGGAATCCCACCTGGCAAGGAATCTGAGATGAATATCGGGGAGATAATGTAGAATAAGTATAACCCGTAAAAACAAAGTTTTTCACTATAAATCCTTTATATGCGTGGTGGCTAGAGTCCTCTCGTCCTCTGGCTTGAGATGGCTGCCACCTATGGGTCAGATGATTGTCTGCCAGTATTAAGCAATTGGTAATTAAATATTAAATTTGTTTTCCCTAAACAGTGTAAAATTTTGGAAAAAAAATTTCACGAACATTAATTGTCTCGCACAACGAGTCTGTGTGCAAAATGTCAGCTCGATTGGATCACGGGAAGTGGGTTAAAAAACGACCGAAAGATTTGCACGGTCGTAAGCAAGCAAGCACGCAAGCAAGCAAGCGAACTTAATATAAAGGATTTAAAAAAAGAGCACATAGACAAGATGTATGCTCGGAATTTCACTTAAGAGACAGACAGAGCAACAAACGCGTCGAAGAATTAACGCATGTCGGAGATGCCACGATGACTGTGAACGAAAGGTTAATTGGCTTGAGCAGGAAATATTGTGGCTGGAAGAGACGAGAATAGGTGAAGGAAGGGACTGAGAAATAGAATGGCAGCCAGGGGATAGAATATACCCTCGAGGACGCCAACCACGGAGACAGAGCGATGAGGTCAACTCGCGTGCAGGAGGTGGTGGGGGCATTGTTGCATTTTCAAGAAGTGAAGGATTTAACACGTAGTAGGCTTTCGCGACCAATATTAAGGCTTTTGGGTTAGGTCGTGTGAATATGAATGTGTCGTTAAACCCGCCACCACCCGACACAGCCAATTAGTAAGGTTTGTGACGTAAATAAAACAAGCCAATTTGTTACTAGTACAGCACACCGGTGTGTTGGAAAGTAACCAAAAATAATCTGGCTGTCGCCTGATGATGCTAGTTGTAATTACTGCCGATACTTTGTACTTGAATTGTACACGTTGTGGATTTACTCTCCAGCACACCGGTGTGCTGTACTAGTAACAAAAATTGGCATGTTTTGTTGACGTGACAAACGTTAATAATTGGCTGTGTCGGGTGGTGGCGTGTTTAACGACACATTTATATTTGCGCGATTCTAACCCAAAAAAAGGCCTCTATTATGGGAAGCGAGGGATGTTGACGAATTGAGGAGAGGCCTTCATCCACCAGCGGCTGTCCAGCTGATGACCGATGACGACGTTGGGAGATTGAGAGAGTGAAGTGCAGGCAGTTGCGATGCTGCTGGGCAAGAGATTAACAACGGCAGGGAGCGACGGGGTGTAGCTTCAAAGAAGGACGGCGATTCAAAAGCAGATGGGGAAGTTTCGCGATTTCTCACGTGCATTGCGGACACCTTCGAACACGCGAGCCGTCGTTAGTATAGTCGCGTGGTGGCTCTTAGCAGTTAGTATTGAAACTCAGGTGGGAATAATTTGTCCGTCTTTGTGGATCGAGGAGAAAATGCTCGTATAATTTACCACGGTGTCGAACGCACTGGGACTTCCTCGGACGTTCTGACTTTTTTTTATCCACGCTCCCATGGCGATGATGCACTCAGTTTCTGGTAGGTGTGTCAAACCACTCACTCCTGTAAATAATCTCTACTTTTTCAAAAAAGGATATTATTCACCTTCAAAATGACACCACGTGTAATGAGGATAATTCATTACTTCTGGAACTGCCCAGACACGGACCCAGGCTTTGGTTCCTGGCCTGCTCAACACGAGGTTTTTTTAACCTACGTAACTTTACCGAAAAAATCCAAAGAGTATGGATCCTTGCAGTCACGAAAACTTCAAATCTAGAACGAGGTTGAAGATCTGCCATGAGAATAAAAAAAGTTTTAAGAGTCACCTTTTAGGAATGCCGCTGACATGCTTGGGTGATATATGCATGGCACTGCAACTTTGTCACACATTTTCATTTCATTTGTGGTACGTGCATTCCCGTGACATAATCGCAGTTGTAACTTCAGTAAAGTCTCTTGTTCGTACGTTGAGCTGCTTGAGCCAGTTAATTACGTCAGGGGAAGTGGAGTGGCTTTAACGCTGTTATGCCTCCTTCGTATTCTCTTGCGTGACATAACCAGAGTTGCAGATCTTCTTGGTTCTTTCGGTAAAGTCACGTAGAAGGGAAATAATAAAATAATAAAAATAAAACATAATAAAATAATTCTCACGACGTTTCGGCCACAATGCAAGCAGCCGTCCTCGGGTGAAGAACAGGTCAGACGCTGTCTTCCCGACAGACCTGTTCTTCACCCGAGGACGGCTGCTTGCGTTGTGGCCGAAACGTCGTGAGAATGATTTTATTATGTTTTATTTTTATTATTTTATTATTTCCCTTCTACGTGACTTTTCCCGAAAGAACCAAGAAGATGAATCCCTGCAGTCACGAAAGCTTTAAATCGAAATTTTGAGTTGCAGAGTTGTAGATTAAATTAAAAGTATTTTTTTATTTCTTTTATTTAATCGTCGTCATGAACAAAACTTTTTTAAACTACGTTGGTCAGCCCGGGAAATACGGTACACTCGGCCAAATTACGAATCGACAAGGTTTATTAAGCTGTTGTATTCTTTTTATTTTGCATCTCCCCTTAAAGGGAAACTCTGCAAGCCCTATACCCCTCAGTGAGGCCGGTAAGGAGCTGTCGTGTTACATAATGGTATACTGTACAGCGTGTCCCCTGACCTGTTTAGGGAGTTCTAGTTTAGGGAGTCTACGGGGAACGCCGACCCTACATTAAGCGCTGCCCGAAATAAAAAAACAAAAAAAATTAAAAATATTATCGTCTAGTATAGTATTTGTGATTGCTCTTGGCTCTGGTGACCCACGTAGCCGTCTAGCGTTTGCATGGCGTTGTGAAGTTTACTTGCAGTGTGGATAGGCAGCAGCTCATCCGATTTCTGAACAAAGTTGTGGTAAACATTTTTCACCATCTATTTTCGCCATTGCCGGGGGGGGTGGGGGGCCCTGTGTGAACACTGTACCGTGAAGGATACGTGGAAGGAGACCCGTGCTTTGCGTGTGATTTTCACGTGGAAATTAACCGAACATCCAATTGGCAGTCACTTTGCTGAATGAAAGCCCCCACCGACCGTGTCAGTTGTAAGGGTTTTTTACACCATACTTCACGACGCTGTTCACTGGGTTAGTGAAGGGGGGCGGTGAATGGGGGGCACTTAGGATCGGCTTGGTTATCACTGGGTTGGTAATTATCACTCGCTACTGATGTCAGCTGTAGTTGTGAATTGATTATAGCGCGGTGCATGAGGCATGTAATAGGTGTGGAACAATGCATCAATTTGTTGATTAGACATCGATTCTGAAGCTCACAGCACATGCATCTAATCTCGTGTGTGTGTGTGTAAGAAATTAAGTTTATTTTTTAGAATTCGTGAATGCATTTAAATGAGTCGTACCACCTCAGCAGCCTCTAGGAGCACGACCACTGACTGCCGTGTAAAAAAATAGCAATTGTTTATCGAATGCAAAGCGTGACCCTGCGTCACAACGATTCTGAATTGTTGCCAATTTCGGGACACACTGACCCGCTCATTATTTGTTTTACATCTCGTGTTTGAATTGTTTTTATTCCAGAAAAAAATGACTAAATCTTGCACAGCACTGTAATTATTAAATACGAATAGAGCAGTGGAAATGCGTAGGTAGGTGATGGTGTGAGTGAATGGGACTTTGCGGCACCGGTATTGCTGTATTTAATTAAATGTAGGGTAGCGAATGATACAGTTCCCCAAAGCCACGCTCACCCAAGGTCACATTCACCTGAACTGTTTAGTATTTCAGAGTTGTTTTTACAGTGGGGTTTGAGGTATGTATGTACCGTGTGTGCGTGTGCTGAGCGGTAGGGGAGCATTGGTATATTGTTAATGCACTTTGCTACAAACCCGGCAAGCAGAGTTCCATTCCGGCTGATGATCAACACCAGTGAAGAATATCTGAACTGGTCTCCCGTAGGTAGACTGAGCCTTAAATGAGTACCTGGTGCGATGTGTAAATATCACCACTGGGGAGACAAAGGTGGCTGGTGCGTGGTTCTGGCCACCCACCCCCTCGTGTGCCGTCCCATTTAGTGGAGAATCGCAGACAGTTTGTGAAACTCCCTTCCCGTGCCTGTCAAGGAAGTGCCATACCCTGGCTCGCCAGGAGAAGACGGTACAGCAAGTGGGATAATCTCCATCTGTTTGCAATTGGACGAGGAATGATGCCCAATAAGAATTTGTAACCGCGTGTTGCGGACCCAGTGCTGACGCATGGATGCTCAGATTTCCAGGCGGCAATTGGTAAATTGGTATGCAAATAATAAACCTTGTACACATGGTTGGAAAGTCTGCGGTTGGCGAAGGGTTTCTGTATTATAATTTTATGGTGGGTGTGCAGTGTTTGTTGGCAGCATATGTACTGCATCTATGCCTTGTGTGTTTGTAATTTTGTGTATTGCTCAACGTAATAGTTCGAGTAACCGTTCATGAAGTGCCAATGATTAAACCAACTCTGTGCACCAGTCACGTAATATCACAGTTCATTTAAACCATACTGAGTCTCACTGTAAGATAGGGGAATATCACAAACGCTTCAATACAATTTCAGACGCTGTCTTTCTGACAGACCTGTTCTTCACCTGAGGACGGCTGCTTGCGTTGTGGCCGAAACGTCGTGAGAATTATTTTATTATGCTTTATTTTTATTATTTTATTATTTCCATTCTACGTGACTTTACCGAAAGAACCAAGAAGATGAATCCCTGCAGTCACGAAAGCTTTAAATAGAAATGTAATTATTTTATTATGTTTTATTTTTATTATTTTATTATTTCCATTCTACGTGACTTTACCGAAAGAACCAAGAAGATGAATTCTAGGGACATTGGGTCAACGGGCATCTTGAGCACCGACTAACAAGCATAGAGGTGGCGTCCACCTTCATTGGCCACTCTGAGCTAGTGGAGGAAATTCCACCTTCTGTGACACGGCTCAGTATCTATAGGACAACCAGAAAAAAGTAGTCCCCATTTTATTGACATTGGAAGGATGATGGGCTGAATTTGACCCGCTGTCAGGATTTGAATCCATCACCCTGACTACAGCTGATTATTATACTACTTAAAAGCAAAGGTCAACAGGTCATCACAATCAAGATTGTTGGTGCCACTGCACCTCGCGATCACTCCCTTCCTTCTGCCAGATCTTGCAGCTGTTGTTGTCAATACCCAGACCTCTAAGGCTCACTCTTTAATTGTCCCACCATCTGGCTTTAGGCCTTTTGAGTGACTGGGTGACTTGTACATTCTAATGATGTTCTCGAAGGCCTAGAGAGCAAAACATTGGAATAAATATTGTCGAGTTGATGCCTATAACTTGGAAAAAATTGAACGTACATCCTTGTTTTGTTGTCTGCAAAATCTTATGAAACGAGAGTAAACTTTTAGGTGTTTGAACTTTCAGTCTATGGAAGTTGGTATCTGGAGGTTTTTAAGCGTCCTGACTTCAAAGGTAGCTCTCGATTTGTTCCGACAACTTAATATTTATTTTGCTTGTGCTTTAAGTCCGTGACACAAAGCCTGATCGACGACAGGCGAAGGCCAACATCAGTTATATCCAGCACTAACACTTCTACTCTCTGCCTTCGCCAATTCACACGAACCAGCGTGGCGAGGCTGGTTAGTGTGAATTGTCAGACGACACCCACAATCCGCACGTAGCGGCGAGGCAATTATCCAGCAGTGTATTGACAACAATTGCTGGATTTGTATCTCAAGTGATCGAAGGGCTGTACATATCAGTAAAGTATAGGTCAAACAGACTGTTGACACAATTGCTGTTAGCGAGCACCTATTAAGGCCGGCATTGCACACGAGGGGATGGCTAGCACCTTGCCCGGCCACGTTTGTCTCTCCAGTGGTGATGTTTACACATTACACCAGGTGCTCGTTTGAGGCTGAGTCGACCTAGGGGAGGCCCTAGACCAGTTCAGATAATCGTCACCGGTGTTGCCCCTGTGCGGGCATCGAACTCGGGTTACTGGGATTGTAGCGCAGCATGCTAACTGCTGCACTACCGCTCCCCACATATCGGTACAAAAAGACAAAGATCCCCCGTGTAGCCTTGACAGACTTAGGGCAAGTATTGTTAGCGAACACTTATGAAGGCTGGCACAGTACACAAGGGGGTGGGTGGCCAACCCCACGCCCGATCGCCTTTGTCTCCCCAGTGGCAATGTTTACACATTTCACCAGGTGCTCATTTGAGGCCGAGTCGACCTAGGGGAGGCCCTAGACCAGTTCAGATAATCGTCACCGGTGTTGGCCGTGAGCGAGAATCGAATTCTCGTCGGGTTTGTAGCGCAGCGCGCTAATTACTGTGCCACCGCCGCCGCATATCTGTAGAGATACCTGCACACACCCGCACACATGCGCTGCGTTCGTGTGTCACGTAATGATCTGTACGCACGGCCGCGTTGGGGCGTGTTGTACCTGCTTGCTAGGCCCCCCCACACTCCTCCCATGAAAAACACTGGGCTTCAGTGCCAGCACGGCGAGTGCTTGCTTGCCCACCTGCTCCCGCCAAAGTACGGAACGCTCCTCACTCTTGAGTTTCTGTGCCGCCGGTGGTCGTGGTGGTTGTGGCAGGCGGCGTTGGCGGTAGTGGCGTAGCATTCATTCCAGAGTCTCTGTGTGCGTGCGTGTGTGTGTGCGCGTGTGTATTTGAAAGAGAGAGAGAGGGAGAGAGGTCGCACATGCTCACTGCTGTTGCAGTCTACTCGCATAGCAGTCCTTCCTTCAGGAGTGCAACGTAAGTTGTATTTATAATGCCGCGCTTTAATGTTCATTGTGCGATGTTTGTGTGGTGTGCATTAGCTGCCGTGTGTTCTATCAGGTGGAATGTGGTAATACTTGTGTGTTTATGCTGCTTCGTTGAAGTGAATATCTTTCGTGCGAGTGAGATGCACTTATTAGTTAGTATATCCGAGCATGATCAATGAAACAACAGAAATGTAACTTAATATACGTATGAACAGAATTGTATATGCACGCTGCGTACAAGGCACAGAGTTACCTTAGCAGGTTAATTATAGTGCACATATACACTAGTTAGCAGGTTAATTATAAATAATACGAGGTTGTTTTTCTCGAGCCCAAGAGGAAAAAAAGGTCTCAACATTTTGCTAATCCGCGCTTATTTGGAAAACAAAAGTGCGTATGTGTACGCATTCGCACATTTGAAAGTGTGACCTCGGCTGCGATCGAGTCATCTGGAAACCATGAAGGACACGCAGATTGAATCATCCTCGTTAAATGGCAGACCGCACGTAACGTTGCTCCGCTAACGGCCGGATGCCGAGAGCACATTACAGAAAAAATCCCATTGACGCCACGCAAGAGGTCTCGCGCCGGCGTGCGGTTAACGGCCAAGCGCTGAGGGATAGATCATTCGTAGTCGCGTAGAAGGAAAACAAGAAAACAAGAGACGGTGGGGGAAAAAAAAATCCAAAATAAAGTGGTTATTCAAGCATTGCAGACATACCTTTTTTTCTGCGCCCCCCGCCCCCCCCTTGGCTTCCCACCACACAGAAAATAAATAAATAAAGATGCCCGCTTGGAAGGAACACCCTGTTTTCAAAGGGATGGCCAATAAAGGCGTACGAAGGCCAACAAAAGTGCACTTGTAGTCGTGCAACGTAGGGCGCCCCGCCGTCACGCGCAGGAAATTCTCGGCCCGCTCGGTCCTCTTGTTGATGTCATGGCTGGCGGTGAGTACGCGTCCAATGTGCATTAATAGTCGGGAGCAATTTTACGGGCAGATTTGCCCACGTGGGATGTTTAAACAGCTCCCTGAGGGGGGGGTGGGGATGAGGGGGAGCCTGGAGAGCGAGAGAGATGGTGGCAGCTCATTGCAGGAAAGCTACGAGCGGGTGTAGTGGCGCGCGATTGAACAAGTGCTCATTGTCAAGGGCAGGAAAGTTGGCTGGAGAGATTATGTTGACCGAGAATCGATAAGCTCGGGCAGTAGAACAGTAACCAAATAATTTACCCACAATAGTCGAGGCTTGTCAGTCGTGTTTTTTTAAATTCCTATTAATGTTTGTCAAACCCTGTCTTTTTTTAACATTCCTTTTTTGTTTTCAACCAGGCACAGCAGTTGACTTGTTTACGCTGTAATTCATGAAGGACATAAATTAATAGCTTGCCAAAGAACAAAACGTTTTTCTGAAAGTCATTTCATTTTATTTCGACAACTCAATGGTGTACGACCGCACCGATGAAGACACGGACTCGCCTGTCGTCCGTCAATAAGCGGGGGTGACGACAGATGGAGTCGCGGTGGCTGGACCAACAAGCCGTGCCCTACACCCTCAAGATGTCGTCCGTGCAGCGTTTCGGAAATGTCCTCGTGGAGAGAAGCCCCATGGGCCCCGTGCACTACAGCCCTGCTGGCCTACAGGACGTGCAACCGCCCGCCGCCGGCCACCGTCGTTCAAGCACTGAGCCCACAGCTGCCCCGTTGCACAGCTTGCCTCGCTATGGCGAAACGGTGGGGAGGAGGAATGGATTACCGCACCATCGCTCCTGGGCCTCTGCAGACGGCGATCATCACACAGGAACCCAACAACAGTGTCAGCAGCAGCCGCAGCAGAATCTTGATCAGCAGCATCATCAACAACTGCAGCTCTCTCAGCATCACCATGACCATCACGGTCTCCATCATAATAATAATCATCACCATCAACACGTTGGTCCCCATGCAGCGCCACAGAAAAACACCGTCATTAATTTGGCAAGTGGAAAGGCCAAGGAGGTTTCTGGGGATTGGTCCAAGGTGGCCGCGTTGTCTCCGTCCACTGGTAGCGGTTTTGGCGGTGGACCCAGCAGTGGAGGTGGTGGCAGCGGTGGTGGTGGTGGTGGTGGTGGTGGTGGTGGTGGTGGTGGTGGTGGCCACCAGCCAGCATCGGCCACAAATCCGCCGGCTGTAGTGATGCGCAGGGCAGGTGGCCGCAAGGTGAAGGCGGAAACGGGCAGCCAGCGTGAGAGTCAGCTGTTCGCAATGGAACTCGCAGAGCTTATGTCCAGCGCCACGGCAAACTCGGAGACGCGCGATCTCGGCCTCCCCGGCCTCCCGCTGGGCGGTCTCCTGACGCCGGCTGATGTGGAGGGCCTTCTGAAGCGGGCGTACGGACGGGAGGGCATTGAGTCGTGCCTCCACATCCTGTTGCGCTGCTCTGAGGACCTAAAGCAGTGCACCGAGATTATCCGCAGGAGCATCCGGCAGCGGAAGAGTTCGCCCAACGGCGGCGGCGGCGGCACTGACGAAGACGCCGAGAACCAGTACCGGCAGCTCGTGTCGCAGCTGTCGATGCACTTGAGAAAGCTGCCGACCCCGCAGGAGGGCTTGGATGGACCTCGGCAAGAGGCGCTCGCCGACTTCCTGCAGAGCCTCTGTGAGCTGCAGGGGGTGGCAGAGCATGGGGGCGAGCGGCCGCCCCGATACGAGGATGTCGTCGGGCCTGTGATCCCGGACACTGTTGGCGGCGCTAAAGCTGCTGGCCACCTCGAAGGGCTGTTGGATGATGAGCGTGTCGCCGCTGCCAGATTGCCGGTTAGTGACGTCCTCTCGGGTTCGGTGCCCGTGCAAGTTCGGCGGGTCTTACCAGAAGAGGGGGTCGGATGTACGGAGGCCTTGCACATCGTGGAAGAACGAGAAGATGTTGGCGTGAGCCCCAAGTCCTCTCTTCCAACTGCCGCTCAGGGCCAAGGTCTCTTTCTCTCATCAGACAAACAGTTGCAAAGGCCACGATATGTGTATGCACCTTGGGTTTCTAGACAATGGAACTTGGAAGCAGTGGGGTCTCCTTCGCAGGTCATCGGTAAGCAGGGCCTAGTACAGGATTTTTCTAGAGCCGGGCAATTCGCCCGTGATGGCGTGAGTGGGGTGACCCTTCCGGAGTCAGGTGCGGTAGTGGCGCATCGTACGGGCGTGCAGCGTCCTTCAGTGATCGTCAGCCACCGAGGAAACCGTCCGGGAGAGCGGCATGTGGAGACATCCCCAAGCCACGAGGAGGAGATGATGGATCTCGAAAGGTTAATCAATGAGTTGGAGGAATTCTCTCGCAGCGCGGGTTGCGCAGATAACGGCGGCAGCGAGGACACGGCGACGCGGCAACATTCGGCAATGGCACCAAGCGCCTCAACCGGGACGGCGATCTCGACAAGTGGACTCCGCTCCGACAAGGAGGCTGTAAATCGAGAGAATCGGGTTCAACATCGGGTTATTGGACCGGCTCGTTCTCCAGCACCAGATCCTCCGCTCGTTGACGGCGTCAAGCAGTCGTATCGGATCGAATCGCTCGCCAACAGATGGGGCGCCGGGAGACATGGAGCTGATCAGGTGGTGCTCAGTCAGTCGCCGAGGGTGCTGAAGGTATTTCAATCGCGTGCCGTGCGTTAAGTGGTCCGCGAAACACTCCGACACATCTTAATTTGCCTTGTCCTCGGCCTTCATTGCAAGAGGCAGTTGTTCAAGTGAGCTCTCAAGCCCGGTTGTAAATAAAACTTAACGTGTGTATACAAATTGGCCTCAACAGGCTCCACTGAACGTGAGATGTATTTATAATTTCTCATTGTAAATTGTATCTATTTCCTCACCCGGTTGGGTGGCGCAGTGTTCGCAAGCTCACAACTGCAAGTCGTAAAAAGCGTCTGTTTTAAATCCCATTCAGTGACCAAAGTAGCCCATCATTCCTCCAGGGTTCACGAATTTAATATCGCTCGGAGGGAAGTCAACAGTTGTTTCCTATGGAGTGACTCAGCCCCCATCATAGGAATGTGGAATTTACACCACTGAGTCAGGGATATAAACAGTAGCCGAGTACTACCCCACGCTCGCTTGAGCGAGCTGAAGCTTAACGTTTAAAAATGCAGTCTATGATCAAAAATGTATTGGTGCTTTCTTTCCCCCATTAATTTAAACGTTTTTAAATCGCCACCCTTTTAAGTGGCATTCTACAGCTACAAGAATATATCAACTGCACTTCTTCCTCCCTCGCTCGAACCCTGAGCCTGCTCAATGCATGTCTCTTCGAAAGCAGTGTGTTTGATTAACATTTACAAATCTGTCTGTCGCCTCATGAAGCTAGTTGTAATTACTGGTGAAACGTCGTACTCAAATTAGAAACGTTGTGGCTTTGCTCTCCAACACACCGGTGTGCTGTACTAGTAACGAGTTGGCCACGTTCTGTTTACGTGACAAACCTTACTAATTGGCTGTGTCGGGTGGTGGCCAGGTTTAACGACACATTTATATATTTACGCGATCTAACCCAAAAAACTTGTCTTATGGATCGTGTTTTCGGTTTGCACTTGCACACCAATGCCAGTGCAATTCCTTACATTTGACTTGATCTGGTATGCATGCAGTACTTTATGAATGAGTAACTAACCGAGGCATCTTGTGTTTTCCACGGGCTAGAGTAATAAAACTATGTTCTTGTAGAGGGAGGTGTGGTATTCACAATTTAGTCCAGTGGAATTAGGACTTCTCTTTAAGACGTAACCTCTTCTTTGTGGGCATAGAGTGACTGACGGATTTATTGGATATGTTTTTCTGGTGGTCTATAATTCTAAAATATGTATTTTGTGGTGTTTAGTTGCTACTGAGTAAAAAAAACATTGATATTTTAATGTAAGCGTTATCTCGTCTTTATGGTCATGTACACGGTGACCAAACAGGCACTCCTAAATCTTTGCAACAAAATCACAATACCAGGGAGTCTTTTTGCGGTTGTTCGGCTTTTATAAATACGGAAGTGAAAATGAACGGAATGATAAAATGAAAAATGCAAGCCCTGTGAATCCATTATCAGAGCATGCCACACACATTCGGCAGGTCGCGAATTCAACTCTCGCTCCGTAAAACGAGTTCTCACCTGTGGGAAGACATCAGTGGTTTTCCTCTGGTGTGGCTCACTCCGGAGACCGAGATCGCCCCGGCTTAAAGGGCGCTTTTTGAGAAACATCATGATTATGATTGCCTATTCTCGTAAGTGTTAGAATCCGTACCAGCTTTGGAGTAGGTCTCGTCGCTTCGGGTCGTGGACCCAGGGTGCCAGCACAGATCGCGCGGTCTCACAATGCCGAGTAGAATTAACACAATGCATTGTTTTCATTTGCATTGTTCCATTTTTAAATGTTCTCGTAATACTTAAACATAAATTGCATTATGCAATGATGGATATTTTTTCCGCTTGAATAAACCCCCCACTTCGATCCATCACAACTATGGATCTTGTGGACCGATGTTTTCTAACATCGTAGGCTGATGGCTGGGCGGTGCTGGTGGCTATGCATGTGGCCTGTAATCCAGCACTGAAATCGAGGGTCGGCGGATCACCGCACGAATGTTGTGAAACTCCCTTCCCGTGGGTGTTGAGGAGGTGCCATACCTCTTCTTGGTTCTTTCGGTAAAGTCACGTAGAATGGAAATAATAAAATAATACAAATATAACATAATAAAACAATTCTCACGACGTTTCGGCCACAACGCAAGCAGCCGTTGTGGCCGAAACGTCGTGAGAATTGTTTTATTATGTTTTATTTTTATTATTTTATTACTTCCCTTCTACGTGACTTTACCGAAAGAACCAAGAAAATGAATCCCTGCAGTCACGAAAGCTATAAATCGAAAAAAGAGGTGCCATACCGTCGCTCGCCAGGAGGAGGCGGTACAGCAAGTGGACTAATCTCCATCTGTATCCAACTTTACGGGGAAAGATGCCTAATTAGTCTGTTTAAAGATAAGTAAGTCCGTGGTTCTTTATATGAGTTTGTTTTGCTGTCCTCACACCCAGTTTTCCTTCATGATTCAACATGGGCCTTCTCTTGCCTGGTTATAAATGACGGTGATCTAGCCGTGTGGTATTTTTCCCAGTAATAATTTCTCTACTGTTATGTAATGGCAGGCTGGAACGCATACATTCTGACAAAGCCTGCCGTATGTGTGCTAAGTTGTTATTATCACTCTTGCTTGGTGCTCTGTAATCTAATTGCTTTTGCCACTAATCCAGAGTGTCTGCTAATCTGCATGTGCTTGTTGTGATTTATTTAAGATCGCAGTCCAATGACCATTAATATACACACTTTGGGGTTGTTATATTAGTGCCGTACACTTAGACTGTGACACAGTGGTTAGCACGATGCCCTGTGAACCCGGGTACTGGAGTTTGATTCCTGGCCATGGCTAAAATCAGTTCTGAGCCCTCCACGACATCAACTCGCACTCAACCAGCGCAGTGAAATATGGTCAAACAACCTCCGTGACTGACATGGTATGAAGAGGTCTTCTTCCAGCGGTGGTTTGACAAAGGGCTCTAACGTATTATTATTCCGTATCTATGGGACCGGTGGCCGGTTAAAGACAACATTCCTCGTGTTTTTTGTGTTAAGATTATAAGCTACGCTTCAGTGTGGCGTCATGGTCCGCTCGTGACATCACTGTGACATCGCTGCTCTCTAACGTTTAGATTCGGTGTCAATGCAGCCGTGTCAAAACTTGAAAGTCTATTTCTCATTAATGGAATAGCAAAGAGGCTCGACACGTTCGTCACTAATAACACGTGGCAATTAGAAAAAAGAAAAATTATGTCAGAATAGGCGACGTTTCGAGCAATGGCCCTTCTTCACAGCACAGAGAGAGGGCCAGCGGAGTGGACTGGTGCTTGTGCTCCGCTGCCAACGAACGCAGCGTCGCCCAATAATTTGTTTTATACATATGATGGGGTGACGCTCAACACTACCATCTGCTGGCCTTCCCACAGCCATATTGCCTCTACCGCCTGGCACGCTCTGGTGGTTAACCATCCATCTATTAACCAGGTTAAAATCCTGCTCGGATTCCGAGATCCGATTGAGATCGGGTGCATTCGAGGTGAATTGGTCAGAAGAAAAATTGCTGTCGTGCGTAGTATGAGCAACAAGGTAACGGAACAGAATTTGCATGGTGCATGCTTCGAATTGCACAAAGAAACAGGAAGAGAGGAACACCATGGCTCAGAGGGCAAACACAAGTTAGTCATCACATTGATTGTGTAGAAAATTAAGTGGGATTGGGCAGGACACGCCGCTAGAAGGGACAAGCGATGGAGTGGCTGCCAAAGAGAGGAGCGTGTCTAAGAACACGTCCACCGTGGAGTTGGAGTATGTATGTTTGTTAAAGTTATTTTTCACCGTATGTAGCCAACCGTGCTAATCGGAGGTGCGGGGGAAGGACAACAAACTAAACACGAAACATTTTTAATGAAATTCGTTTTTATATCTTCAAGTTCAAGTTTAAGTTCATTTATTAGGTATAGCCCTGTGAGCCATTCGGCTGTTGAATCGGGTGCAACCTGCAACAAACAAAAAACTAAAACATGAACAAAAAACATCTTAAAGTGAATATGTGACTGAGTGCAAACAGAAAATCCAAGAAAAGACAGTAAAACATTGCAGATAAATCACCGTACACACAAAAATGTGCAAAAATCCCAGTGGGATGCAAGTCAAACAACAACAACTACAAGACAACTTAGATTAAGGCCATCAGTCTAACTCTGTACTTACAACAAACAAACATGGCCAAACCAAAAAACGTATCGAAAATCACCAAAATAAAGCCACAAAAGCAAGTGTGCAGGTGCTTGATGATTTGTTGCATTTCAAGGTCATCGGAGACGGTGGCAGCTCGGTGAGGCCTGCATGCAGCAGTGGATAGGCCATTGATAAATACCAACGAGGTTCGCCTTCACAAGGGATCATCAGCAGAAGATACCCAATTACGTGCTGGGTATAATGGTGAATAAAATAACTCGAAGCTATAAATAGGAAAAATCCTTTTTTACTTCCAAAATAAAATAACGCTTAAGTCCCATCAACCGGTGGGCCTACGTGAGCAAGGTACCCAGTTTCAAAATCTTAGGTTTTTTCGGTAAAGTCACGTAGGTAAAAAAATTAAATTAATAAAAGTAAAATAAAAATAAAATATATTATATTATATATTATATATATACTTTTTTTACTTTTATAAATTTTAATTTTTTACCTACGTGACTTTACCGAAAAAACCTAAGAATATGAATCCTTGCAGTCACGAAAGCTTCAAATCTAGAATTACCCAGTTTCAACTTCTTTGATTGTCCACAACAGGCCGTGGCCTGGTAAAGCGTGACGGCAAGAGTACTCGTCTCTGATTAATTAGCGCGGTTGGTTATGTACGGTGCAAAAGAAGTTCAGTATACGTACGTACATACATCATCATCATCAATTTACAATCAGGCAGCCGGAGGAGTCCAGTTTAGGCACAGTCACGAAGCTGTCTTCTCGGGGCCTAAACGTGGCCCCATGGCCTCGTAGTGTCACCAGGAGATACAACAAGATGCTGACCAACCACATGGTTCCTCCTCCTCCTTCTCTCCTCCTCATCGTCTTCCTTCCTACACCTCTCCTCCTCCTCCTCCAGCAAAGAGCGTTTCTTTTCGGTTCGTTTTGCTCGAGCGCCTCATTCTTAGGAGCGGTGCTGCAATTCCCACTTCAGATTGCCTTTCCATGAACCTGCAAGTCAACGGGGTCGGTCAGTCGGCATCCTTTGTTCAACCAAGACATTAATCAGTTGCCTGAACCATTGGGTGATGAACGTTTTTATTTTTGTAATATCGCACCTTCGATTCGCACGGTTGGCTAGGTACGGTGCGAACCAAGTTCTACATACGTACGTACATATGTCTCGCAACGAGAGGGCTGCGATGGTCATCCCGTGTGGCCAATGAAGGGCCGCTATTAGAGATTCAGTTCAGTGCAGCACAGCAGCATACTAAATCATTCATACCCTTTCTTGCAAGATTGTAGATAATCAGTGCACAATAGGAGGCTTAAGTCCTACTTTAGTTTGGTGATGGAATAATCCTTTATAGCTTACTTAGTAACATTCGTGCAATTTGATATTCCCTGTGTCCCAACCCATAAACTTTCATAAAACTGTATAACTATCTGCAACGAATTGTCGGATCTCACTTGCCTCATTTCCTACCTCTTTTCATCTCTCATGCTGTGCTGCCACACTGTGGCTTAAACATGCAATGTGCCGCCCTGATTATACACTTGAAAGACAGAGGCTATGCAACCTAACGGGGCTGTTGTAGGGCTGATAGCGAGCACCTTTTAAAGCCAGCAGGGCGCACACGGGGTATTGTGGTGAGCACCGTTCATATCCAGCAGCTTTCACTCTTCAGGAGGCCGAGTTGATTTAGCGGAGGCCCAGCACACAGGACAGGTTCAGGCACCAAGCGCCGTAGATGTTTTGCATCGTAGACATAAATCAAATCTGAATCGCTGGGATCGTTGCTCCTGTGCGTAAATCGCAGCTCCCACGTTCTCCCATAACTACACACAACAACCGCGATTCGCCACTCAGTGGCGAGGTTATGTGCACGTTAATGCCACGTGAAGTGTCGAATGCCCGCTAGCAGGAGGTCACGGGATAAGAACAAGGTGCCTCTCACACGTATGCACACACGCACGCGTGTACGCACACGCACACTAAATTTCATCTTCACTAACCTGCTTCCGTTCCTCCTTTAAAACTATCCATTTCTCTTCCCTTGCCTACCCTACTGCTACTTTCTGCCCCGGCCTCTCAGCTACGGCCAGATCTACCCCAACCCCTGTCACTACCCCCATCACTAACCCCATCGCTAACCCCATCACTAACCCCATCACTAACCCTACCACTAACCCTACCCCAACCCCTCCTTAACCACTCCCTCCAGTCATCCTAACTCTCACCATAGCTACACTAACCCCACTCTTTTATCTTAACAACTACCATCTAATGTACAACTTTATAATTATTGTAAAGCGACTTTGACTAAGGCACTATGAATCCATGCACGATAATTCATATGCACGCACGCACGCGGACGCTGACACATTTTTCAGATTCTATTACAGTGCTTTATATACGTTCCATACGTAACTGCTCATCTTGTGGCATTTTCGACATGTTTAGAACTATTTTTAGCCCGAAGAAATGTAATGGGCTTAGACACCTGCTGTAAAGGCGAGTGTAATACCCTGCTCAGCCGGTGTCTTTGCTGAATTCCACGATTGCTTTCCACAGCAGCTGTTCGGCAATAAATAAGAATTTAGTGCAATTTCTGTGAATGCCCTTCGCAAGCAATTAACTAGGTTCATTCACCACGTGAACGTGCCCTGCTTTGCTTCATGAGAGATTCTATAACTTTGGCGATATTGTTTGTGGGTTGTGAAAATGTACCTTGCATTCCTGCAAGTTCCTACAAGAGGTTTTACCGCAGGCTTTTGGCAATTCCACTCAATACTTAGGGTCCAAGTGTTAGTTTTATCGTTTGTTAAAATAGATTTTTTTTTTTACAGAGATGGCCAGGTGGTGGGGTGCAGAGCTCAGCATCGAACTGGCATCGTTCAAAACTTGTGTTTGAATCGGGGGAAGCCAGCCGTGATTGAAACTGGATTTTGATTTAAAGCTTTCGTGACTGCAGGGATTCATATTCTTGGTTCTTTCGGTAAAGTCACGTAGAAGGGAAATAATAAAATAATAAAAATATAAAACTGGATTCTCGAGCGCAGTGAATTGATGTCTCAGCTCCATCAACAAAGGCGGCGCTAAAAATGCCAACGTAATATTTTCTTCCGTGCTTCGTTATTAAATATCGATTTTTTACTGCCGTGCAACAAACATTACTTTTTTGTAACAGGGTGGGGTGTGAAAGTGCTGCCCCCCCCCCTCCTGGTGTGGTTCAAAGGTCACCAAACGGGATGTCAGAAGTAGTTGTGTGATCTCCACTTCTGCGGAGCATTCTCTAACATGGGGGTTGCACACTTTGCGGGAGTTCCGAATGGATGTTTTATCTCGTGACATGGAAATTAGAATACAATCGCCATAAAAATTGTGGAAAAGACAACAATCTAATAACATTTTATCAGACGATATTTATAAGCATCAATTTATGTCCATTTTCTTTGCATCCCACTGCAGATTCTACATTCATACCACTCTACAATCTGTAGAATCGTACCACCATAAATTCTGTACATTCATACCACGATACAATCTGTAAAGACAAACGGTGGTGGACCAGCCTAGCAGAGCGATGCCTTCCGCCTCATGTGTACGGAACCTACGCTCAGCCGGTGTGGACCGGTTGCTGTGTGCGAGATCCATTCGGATTCGGCCGGCAGAACGGAGCCCTTCATCTGAAGCCCCCATGACCTGGAGCGGCTGTCTCTGCCGACTGAAGCCCGCTCAGCCGTGGCTATCGGTGCTTTTTAAGACCGGCTTAAGAACATCTAATTTTCTCTTCTGTTGAGTTTAATTTACGTTACTTTTCCTCAGCGCCATCCGCGCTCCCGTCTCGCCCTCTTGCTGAACGTAGCCGCGCGTTACAAATCTTGGAATGATTGAGTCTCTTATAGATTCTGCACATTCATACCACTGTACATTCTACAGGGGAGGGCGGTGTTGCTGCAGTGGTTAGCGCACGATAGAAATGAACCCCATTGGTACCTCATTTGCCAGTAAAAAAAAAAGATAATTGGTTTTTTACCCTTTTATCTGGCAACAAAACTGATACCTTTTTTACGAGGAGTCATGTTTGCATTGACCACAATACCTGCAGTCATAATGCAAACAAAAAACATAACTCTGAAGTTGATTGGTCCACACCCGAGACAGCTTTCCTTAGAGCCTAGTCTCACATGGGTTGGACCAGATGACGCCAAAAGGCTCTAAGGAAAGCTGTCTCGGGTGTGGACCAATCAACTTCAAGGACATTGCATTCATTATCAGAGTTATGTTTTTTGTTTGCATTATGACTGCAGGTATTGTGGTCTATGCAAACATGACTTCTCGTAAAAAAGGTGTCAGTTTTGTTGCCAGATAAAGGGTAAAAAACCAATTATCAGAAATGAACCCGTTCACCTGAGTTCATTTACGGGCCATGGCTGAAATCCAGAGCGAGTGATATCTGAAACGGTTCTGGGCATCTAATGCATCAAATGAAGTATGGTCAAACAACCTTGAACGACAAAGACAACTTGAGGAGGCCTTCATCCAACAGTGGGTCGATCATGGCTGATGATTATAATGATGATGATCCAGGAGAGGATCACCAAGTCCTAAGATCATTTTCAGCAGGGTCTTGAATAGGGATATTTGGCAAATTTCACGTTCATCTACGTATGAACTTCTTTTGCACTCTACGTAGTCAACCGCGCTAATCGGAGGTGCAGAGGAAGGACAACAAACTAAACACAAAACTCAGTTCTAAAGAAATGAGTTTTCAATCTAGATTCTCTTTTTTAAATGACGTAAGCGAGAAAACCGAAGTAGATATAAAAAACCCACCACTTACACGACAATATAAACGCTCGATTGGAACCGCGCGCACGGGTTCACGAACCCGCTTGCTGTACTGCCACCGCCTGGCCACTTCGTAGCACAGCGGGCACTCGCGAGTTCAAAAAATAAATCCGCCCCGATCGACGCGACCCCCTTTGCTCGCAGAGTTGCGCGCGCGCGCTCCAGCGTGCCCGTTGGCTGCCCGCGTTTCTCCACCTCGTGCCCCCGATAGCAGCCGTGAGTGGTCGGCAACTCCGAAGGGCCCTGCCTGACCGAACAGCTGCCCTCCCTCGCTGCTTAGGCCCTGCTGTCGCTCAGCACGGCCCACAGAGCCCCCCCCCCCCCCCCCCCACAGCTGTCTCTCTCTCCCTTTTTCTGGCCCGCGAGTAAGTTTGTTTGGATTGCTCGGTATGTGTTTTTGCAGCACATTCTGGTGTCGCCCAAGGACTATTTTAGTTTCCTGGTTGTAGTGTTATTCTTATTGTTACTTTTATTGAAGCATCTCCTCTGCATCACGGTTTTTGTGCCGTCCCCCGTGGAACAATCCCCTCCATATTAGGACGTGGCGCATTTGACCCAAGTCACCCGGAATTTGCTCGGTCTCATCAGAGCTCGCGAGCTAAGCAGGTTTTGAGCCTGGTTATTAGAAGGGGAGTCGTTCAAGGCTACATGATTCTGCACAAATAAAGTGCCTTGTTAACATACCCTGCAGTGTGGACACGGCCCTCGCCGCAAAGAGCTGTTTTTATTCTCAAGTGTGGTGCTTGGATGGGTGACCACCAAGCATTGAATACAAGTTCGAGGCAGCTGCTGGGCTACTTAGTAGGCAGTTTCAGTTTTCAGTTTTTCAGTTTCATGTATTAGGTATAGCCCTGTGAGCCATTCGGCTCTTGAATCGGGTGCAACTGCAACAAACAAAAACATGAACAAGAAACAGAGAGGGCAACACAACAAAATCCATTGTTGTACTGTATTATGCTCCCACATCTATGCTCCCCGCCTTCACCAGCCCACACTGACCAGGTTTGGGGAAGTTCAGTTTGAGGGGAGGCTCTCATCCAGCAGTGGAGTGACAAAAGGGATTTAAATACATCCTTACATGATTGAACTTGAAATGTGACTGACTCCCCTCCCCCCTCTTTCCCCCTTCATTCCCCAAATGAAATGGCATCTGACTCACGTACCACATTCACTCTTCGGCCCTACACGTCCGCTTTGGCTGTCTGTCCAAGCCGCCTATCCCGCTATGCATCACTCACCTGTCGCGGAAGCTGTACACACCCCCCCCATGCCCTGTGGTTGGATCAATAAAAAATAATTTACCAAAACAATTTAAATCCTTACACATGTATTAAGTATTCAAAGTAAATTTTGATTTAAAGCTTTCGTGACTGCAGGGATTCATATTATTGGTTCTTTCGGAGAAGTCACGTAGAAGGGAAATAATTAAATAATATAAATATAAAACAATAAAAATTCTCATGACGTTTCGACTGCAACACAAGCAATCTTCATCAGGTGTGAAATCCACAGCAATTTTTTTTTCTTGCTGTGGATTTCACACCTGATGATGATTGCTCGTGTTGCAGTCGAAACGTCGTGAGAATTTTTTTTATATTTATATTATTTTATTATTTCCCTTCTACGTGACTTTACCGAAAGAACCAAGAATATTCAAAGTAAGTTTACAGAACAGCACCAGGTAGGGGAAAACATTGGCACCGGTTGTTCAGTTCTGTCTGAAATGGAAAAGTAAAAATGTGGCGATTAGCTGTGACCACCGGCCTGCCGGCCCCGCGGTACTGCGGACGCCTTGCAATCGGAAGGTTACGAGTTCTAATCCTGGTCGTGGGTTCACTCGGCCCAACATCCTTGTGAGGCCGATAAAAACGAGTTGCCCTGTAGATGGACTCGGCAACCGCCACGGGGCTGCAGAATTTCCACCTCTCTGAGGGCCAGTGAATGGGGAAGGTGAGCAACAATGCGTCATAATCAGAATCTTTCTAAGGACCGAAGGAATCCGATGAGCTACGAAGCTCTTTATCCACCGATGTTCGAGTAGGGGCGGGGTCATTACTTTGAGCGGGAACTCTCTTGGACTTTGGTGAACACCGAGAAATGACGGCGCATTTTCCGTGCGCTTGGCGGCAGACGAGGGGGGGGGGGAGGTGGTGGTGGAACTCGCTGCTCTTGGCTTTGCTGTCAAGGCTGGTAGCGTTTTCTGGTTTGGTGACCTCTGCGAAGAGAGAGAGAGAGGGGGAAAAAAAACGGGGTGAAGAATTTGACCCCCAGCGCAAAAAAGCTTTCGAGGAGTTCTTAAAGCGTGTTATGAAATGGCCGGCATGATTTGAGCAGTAAAAATAGATACAGAGCCGAGCTGCGCGCGCGTGTGCGTGCGTGTCCGCGCGTGTGCGAGAATGTGCGTGGAGCGGTGGCGCAGTGGTCGGCGCACTACGCCCATGAACCGAGAGGTCCGAGTTGGTTTCCAGGCCAAGTCTCGCTTGACTGGCGAGTGGAATCTGAACCTTTGCTTGGACTCCCCCCCCCCCCCCCCTACGTTGACTCGGCCTGAGACGTTTCACCCGGCATCGGTGGCAGACAAACACACAAACAGTGGCAGGGTGTCGTGGTGGCTGCCACACCACACACCCGCCGTGCGCTGCGGTGCCGGCCTTAACGGGTGCTCGCGGCCGAGAGGACTCGTCCCAGCAGTCTTCGCGCGAGATTTTTGCGCTCCAGTGGAATGGCTGAAATGCACCGTGCTCGTCGTTTGCAATGGAAACATTGGCTGGCACGGCGTCACCAAAAAAAAATCATCACAGTTAGATTTGGACGTTGGCCAGCGTCGTGCTAATTGGTCCATTTTTCTCTCTCTCTCTTTGTGCGGTGTGCGCGCGTTTGTGTGCGCGTGAGCTTTGTTTCAATAACGCATTTCTAATGCGTTTGCGGAAAGTGGAATTAGCTGGGCAAGATGGAACAGCTGGAGATAAGACGAGAATCCCAACGTTTGTGCCATTGCGCAACCTAGGCGGCAAAACTGCTTAAGTACCCCCCGCGAAAAGTTTAGTGTTATTTTTATTTTTTTACAATTATTTTAAATTTGCAAACGACGTCATTGACGCGCGTGTGTGTATAATATAGACGTTTCGTTTGATATCGGTTATTGTGTGTATGATATTTGCATGTGAAATTTGCCAAAATATTTTTTGGATCGCTCTTACATAATGTGTACAGTATGTGTGTCATAAATTAAATCTATCCAGAACGGTAAATCACCATATGTGGGGGTCGTAAAATGTATATATAGAGACTTTAGCCAGTTCCTAGCGAAGCCAAGCTAAATTAAGTTGGATCATTCCTTAGATTTTGCTTTCACTGCGGTCATTCATAGCTGCGCGTAGACCATCAACGCAGCACGCCTGCTTTAATTTCAAGGGACTGAAATATGGATTTGAAGGCAGGATCTCAACAATGCTGACTTTCCATATTCATGAAAATCTCTCTCCCTCACTCGGCCGATGTGATTGGTCGGTATGGCAGCGTTGGAGCAAGTATTGCTTTTTACACGCAACGTTGTTGCCACAAATGAAACCCACAATACCTCGCTGATCTCGCCAAGGAGCATCAGCCGTCACGCGAGCTGTGGTCATCCTCGCATCGGCTTTTGGCTGGCCATCGAACAGAGACGGTCACGGCATCGAGCACTTTCAGAAGCGCTTCTGCAGCCGTCTGGAACGCTCTTCCGATATTAGGAAGCCACTGGAGCAATGCACTTTTAAATCTAGATCGAAAACTAATTTCTTCAGAACTGCTTTTTGTGTTTAGTTTATTGTCCTTTGCCCGCACCTCTGATTAACACGGTTGGCTACGTACTCTGCGAAAGAAGTTCAACATCCATAATACACTGGGGCACATTTCAATACGAAACGTATCGCAGTCGAAGGTAAGACACGAGGTGAAAGACACGTCCTTCCGAAATTCTCACAGTGAGCAGTCTGTCGCATCACGCCAGGGAATGGTCCTGGAAGATGATACCGCAGAACCACAGCAAAACGTACAACAAACACACCATGTTAATAAATCATTGCACTTTTTAATGGGTGGAGCAGTGTGCGGAGTGGTTAACAAGCACTGTGCTATGAATCTGACGTGCCTGAGTTAGACCACATGGCTAACGTCAGTGGTGAGTGATTTCTGAACTGGTCTCGACCCCGCCTCCCCTCATTCCCATTCACCAACCCTTACGAACCAGAATGGTGAAGTATGGCCAATACAACTCCCATGACTGACATCAGTGAAAGTCCACGTCAACTTTTAGCTTGGTTTATGCAGTAGTCGTTTTAGTTGATCTTGCGAAAGTATTTCATTGATACTATAATGTTATTGTGTCACTGGTGAAGTTATTGAGTCGTTTAACTTGTCTCATGTGACACGCATGGGTATGTGGAGCATGCTGAAACGAGAGCGGCTTCAATTCAAACGGTATTTACACATCCGCAATGCAGGCGGCCAAGGTGCAAACGTTTTTTTAACGCGAACGGCCGCGGCAATTTAAACGGCACCGTTAATTACGGGAAGTTTCCGCGTAGGAAATGTTTTCCCCCTTTGGGGGGGTTTTTTTTTGTCGGAGGGATATTTTTGGGACCCGCTCTGTGCTGCCTAAAGCGTGGTGTGCTGATAATGTCAGCTGATATTATTACAACAACTCGAAGCCGGCGTGGCAGGTGTGTGTGTCAGTGCATTTACGAAAATAACACTCTGCCCCCTCAGCCATCCCTCTCTCCCACTAACCAAAGACAAAAGCCAAAGATCCCCCGTATAGCCTTATCAGACTGTCAGAGCAAGTGCTGTCAGTGAGCACTCACGAAGTCCGGCACGGTGTGCGAAGGGGTGGGTGGCCAGCACCATGCCGGGCCGACTTTGATTCCCCAGTGGCGATGTTTACACACCGCGCCAGGTACTCATTTGAGGCCAAGTCAACTTGGGGAAGGCCCAGGACTGGTTCAGATAACCGTCACTGTTGTTGGCCCTGAGCGGGAATCGAAAGCTGGGTCGCTGGGTTCACAGAGCAGCGTAGCGGCTAACCGCTACACCGCCGCTCTCCCATCCCACCACTATCACCACTACCACCAGCACCCTGCTGAACTCCCCCCTTCAACGACTCGGGTCCCAGTCTCCTGGCACAACCCCAACAATCCCCACTCCGGCCAGCATAGGTTCGGGCTCTTGCTTTTTGTTTCGTATTTTCCCCAACGTGCTATCCCGATCGTGTTATTTGCGTCACTAGACGAAGAATCCGTCGGCAATCCTCGCAGAGCCGTGCAGCTGCCTGTGTTGGAGAACGGCGTTCCGGAAGTGGATATCACGAAACAAGTTAAGAGAGGCCTACGAGGAGGCAAAACCTTCCCGCCTACGCCGCCACGTGGGTTTGTGTTCGTTGCATGATAGTGAAACGTATATATTTAATTCGGAGAGCTGCAATTTAGTCAAATAAAGCACAGAACCAGATCTGCTTTGATGGTTTTTTTTTGCACAGTCATTGGTTGACTGTGCTGAGACCATCAACTTACCACACTTGAGAACCCGGTTGCACCACAGATGGTTAAAACCCGGAGTCAAAACCCAGGACCTCATATTCCACCGTAGCGCTCTAAACCTCTGAGCCACCCGACCACTTCTCAGGCGAGTGCAGTCCGATAACCACTGTGACACTGCCGCCATCATACATTTATTCATGTCTGCATATTTAATGTTTTTTAATACCAAGTATGCTACAGATTTGAGTTTCGAGGAGTTCCATACGGCAAAGAGATGTTCTAAAACTCCTTCATGTCGTGAATTCGGGGGTACATCCCCAGAACTGATCAAGTAGTCACTTCAATAGGCCTCTACCTCGACACCGCTGTGCCACGTATCGGTCGTCTGACCTGTTAACGTACGCTTACATCGGAGTCATTATCGCTAGGCTAAGCCGAGTGGCACAGCAAGAAGTACTGAGCGAGTACCAGAGAGCGTGCGACAGTGTGTGTCTGGGCAAGGCAAAGAGAACGATTGGGAATTGTTCACCATTCCATCATCCGTCGTGGTGACTGATTGACAACTGCGGACATAGCTGTGGTTGGGAGGCAGTGCTAGTCGGGCGCTGTTAAAGATCGCGATACCATAAAGAGAATTAATCAGATTTCACTTTCAGTCACTACTTGTATATTCCATCACGTGAACCAGCATTGAAATAAACTCCGTGAAGGAGTATTGATATTATTTCTAAAGTTTTTTTTTTTAAATAAATGATTTAGAAATATCTTCTTGGTTCTTTCGGTAAAGTCACGTAGAATGGAAATAATAAAATAATAATAAAACATAATAAAATAATTCTCACGACGTTTGTTTTATTTTTATTATTTTATTATTTCCATTCTACGTGACTTTACCGAAAGAACCAAGAAGATGAATCCCTGCAGTCACGAAAGCTTTAAATCGAGATATAGAAATACTTTGTATGAACGCTTGGAATTTGCACTATGAGCCAGAAAGGGGAACATGTGAATCTGGCAACGAATGCAAATTGAGCTACAATTTTGTACTGGCTATGAAGAAAAGTCAAAGTGTGCTTGGGTGGGATCACGTTGCTAGAAAGGATTTGTAAGCTGCTTGACAGGATGGCGATGGAAATGCTGCAACCAAAGGAGAGAATGCACCCAGGAGGAACAACCACCGCAATTGAGATTGTGCGATGAGATCACATCCCGCGCTGGAACGCGGGATGAGATTTCGGAGCTCGACGCTCGAGTCAAAGTTTCACGTCACAAACGCAATGGGCGTGATCGGCGCTGCTCGGCTCTACCGGTGGACCCGATCGAGTGGAGGGAATTCCACGTTACTGTGACAGGGACCATCTCGCCACGGTGGTGAGATGTGTTAACTACCTCGCCTGGTGCACATGAGGTGGGTTCGATCCCTACCCTTACGCCTGTTGTATATTTGGAGTTCGCATGTCTCGGGGTCCTCCGGTTTTATTTTTTCCCCTCCACATGTAAAAACTTGCGTTTATTATTTGGGTTCTGTATATTTCCACCTGAGAAGCCACTTCTTTGGGGCTGTCATTTGTGGGCAAATCACTTCTGAAATAGAGCCATATAGCCCGGTGCGCCTAACCTGGTAAAATTCAAAACTAGTTTTAGTTTTTTTAGATGGAATAATAGCGTCACAGGACCATGAGGAGGCTTGACAATAACACCATGATGATGATGAAAATAAAGTATGTTGTGATGACGTTGGCGGTGGTGCACAAGCACAAACAACAACAAATGCAACGCATTCGTTGATAGCGCTGCCTTAAAAGGATAAATGTACAATAAGCAACGTTTCTGGCCTATTATAAGTTATTCATTTTCAAGGCCACACAGCGTTATTTTGAAACGTAATGTAACTTGGTGGTGGCTATGGTGACACAGCGGGTCTTTAAAATCCACTTCACAGCAGGTGGCACACTCCGCCTAATCTCTCCAAGAATAAAAGCGTCTGCCAGCTCCGACGAGCGTGGGGCGATGCTCATCTCTGTGTCGGTGATGGAATGGAAATTCCACATTCCCCCGAGGATTGCCCCCCCCCCCCCTTGACCTGTCACCGAGTGATGGTCGTTTGCATCAACCTGGAAGGGATGATGCGTCGAGTGAGCCGCAATTGTGTTTTTCCAACTCTCGCAGCCTTCGGCTTTTGCACGTGGAGCAACCTTGCCACAGCGGCACATCTTTAGCCGCCCCTCCCAGCAAAAATTTGACAATAATTTATTTAGAACTGCCTTTTGCACGTTAGTTTGTTGTCCTTCCCCCCCGCACCTCCGATTAGCGTGTACGGTGCGAAAGAAGGTCTACATACATACATAGACTCATACAGAGACCCATAGACTCACACAGAGACCCATAGACTCACACAGAGACACAGACTCACGCAGAGACCCATAGACTCACACAGAGACCCATAGACTCACACAGAGACACAGACTCACACAGAGACCCATAGTTTGTTGTCCTTCCCCCGCACCTATTAGCACGGTTGGCTACGTATGGTGCGAAAGAAGTTGTACATAAGTACATACAAAACGTCAGCTGCGATGGGAATTTAATGGTCAAATTTGTGCAAATCGTCCGTTTAACGCAGTGCCACCGAGAAAACGCAGCACCCGACGTTAAAGCTTCAGAGAAACAAGGAAGAAAATTCCGGCGTTGCGCACAAATCCTGTAAAACGTCGTTTGTTCTCGGAAGTTTGTCTTTATTCGCGGTAATAATTATTTAAATGTATGATACGCATTCCATCCTAGGATCCTAATGCGCAATGCATGACAAGGAAGAAACAAAAACAGAACCAGGGCCAACTGACCAAGCTGAAGAGGGAAGGCCACTTTAAAGAGAGCGGTTTTCAAGGCAGACTCAAAGTTACCGACTGCGATTGCCTAATTTCAAGTGGTGAGGTGTTCCATATTTCGATTTAAAGCTTTCGTGACTGCAGGGATTCATCTTCTTGGTTCTTTCGGTAAAGTCACGTAGAAGGAAAATAATAAAATAATAATACAACATAATAAATAATTCTCACGACATTTCGGCCACAACGCAAGCAGCCGTCCTCAGGTGAGGAACAGGTCTGTTCTTCACCTGAGGACAGGTCTGTTCTTCACCTGAGGACGGCTGCTTGCGTTGTGGCCGAAACGTCGTGAGAATTATTTAAATATGTTTTATTTTATTATTTCCCTTCTACGTGACTTTACCGAAAGAACCAAGAAGGTGTTCCATAGTTTGTGATGTCACGCTAACAAAAGCCCGATCACCAAAAGAGCGCAACCGAGACCTGGGAGTGATGAGCAGCTGGAGATTAGAATATGTTAAGGATCTTGATGGAATATAAATGTATTAGTTCCTACAAGCAATATGGGGTGAGCCCCTGTTAAAGCCCTATAGGTAAGATAGCAGTATCTTAAAATCCACTCGGAATTTAACTGGTCGTGCAAACTGCGTGACATCTGACGTCACAGTTGGTGTCGCGCGTGGCATGACGTCATTGGGAGTGGAGGCGCTCGAATTGGCGCGTGACGTCATCACCTTGGCCCAAAAGACTTGTCTGCCAAACGCTGTTTTTTTTTACTCCCAAGTTTTGGGTAACGCCGATTGTTCATTTGGCTGGATTATACAGGGTGTTTAAAAAATATGGACCCGATTTGAAATCGCTATATTTTTGAAATTGGGTCCATCTTTTTGAAACGCCCTGTATTATATATTATTTTGGTTGCTCACCCCTGATAATAGGGCAAGTCCTTAATAGTCACACAACTTGAAAACTAAACTTTTAAATTATATCGGATCATCTTTATAAGCGATGTCGCGTTCCTCCTGGACCAACCCCCATGCCGTAGAAAGACAGCCGGGCAGAGCTAATGCATAAACACTTCCAAACTGGGTTGGAAAACATAAAAATTTACAACGGCCAAAGAAGAAAAAGCTAAACTTTCCGATGCGCCCTCCCCATGGCAGCCAAAGTCACCCTGAAGTAACTTTGCCTGTCATTCCTGAACACTTGGTACAGTCTGTGCGGGCATATGTTTTTTTCTTTTGAAGCCCGTGGATTTGTCCAAACCTCCTCCCCCCCCTTCACCCTGTTGCTGTCAGAGGTTCTTGGAGCCACATGGTACAGCCCAAAAAGCAGGGGTGGCTTTACGTTTTTTATTTTTAGTACAGTGCTGTTACTATTCTTGCTTCTTAGCCACTCCTACCGAACGAACACCCTTGGCGCTCTCACACAACACACGGACGCGCACGGCTCTCGCTGTGGTGTTGAAGAAAGGCGTGCGAGGAAACGACGAAGATCGCGACGTTCCATCGGGGAGCTCAGATTCCACGAGCGGAGTGATTTCTACTCGAGGAGCTGCGCGTCGTTGTTCTGACAAGAATCCCGCAAGTGTTCAAGTGTTCCGCCTTGCTTGCGTATATCGGTTTTTTTTTATTTTACTTCTTTTTTTTCTTGCAACTTTCGTTACATTTGTATTGTAAGCGTAGTTTTTGTTTGAAGTCTGTTCTGACATTTTACTAGCTGCATTTCTACAAGTCAAATAATATTCGGCATTTTTCCTCCGCTCATTTTTTCCACCCCCCCCCCTCTCCACCACCTCTCAGTTATGATGTCTTTGTAAAAATAATTCACCGCGAGTATTATGAACACAGTATTAACGCTGGCAAACCGTTGCACGGTCCCGTTGCTTTTGGCGAAGAAGAAGCCGCTTGTTGGATTCCAGAGATTTTCCGTGCGTTGATGGGAGCCTGGGAACAACAGAGTTGTGTCAGCTCCTGTCCCTCCGTCTCATTCACTTGTGCCGGCCGCGACCGCACAAACGATGCTTCAACTTTCAAGCCACCTGCCGTCACTCGCTGCGCCGTTGCTCACTCGGTCTGTTTACTCGGTGTAAGCGGCTGACAGCGCTGTGCGCAACACTCTTTTCGGTCGGACGCAACTCTGCCACGATGCACGCCACTCTTTGATTTTGCGGTAAGGAGTGCCGCTTGTCTTGCCGCGTCGACGATCACCCTTGAAGATTTCGGCTATCGCTGCAAAACGTTGCCGGCCGTTGCGCCCAAAGGACTCGAACGATCTCTTCACCCCAACGCCGGTGACGGCCTTTGTTCGAACTCGAGTTCAACGAGAACACGTCTTCTCGTCGTTGTTGCTGGACGAAAATCCACGCGGGAATATTCTTGCGTTTTCCACGACCTCGCCAGGGTTTTTCATCGAAGCTCATTCACGAAGTCAAGTCGTGACGTGAGTGAAGTAGACACATTTTTTTCTTCCATTTTTAGAAATCTTAAAATTTCAGTTATGTGTCAGTGATCCGTATTTGTGTTGAGCGCAGCTTTAAACTTTTGACAGTATTTATTTTAGCATGGTCCATTTTAAGAGGCGATTTGGAATCAAACATTCTTCTGTAGTTTGTAATTTTTGTTACAAATAAAACGGTATTTTAATAAGTTTAGAAATACATTTCTCATTCTTTTCTTTAGTTGATCCGATCAACAAGCAAAGAAATAACTCTTGTGATAAAGGTCTTGCAGTGATTTATTATTTAACACTTTTATTTATAAGCAATTTGCTTTCCTTTTTGTCTTTCCATAAATTTTATTAATATAATAACAATATTTCAATAATACATTTTCATATATTGATTAGAATATATGCATTTAAATGCTACGTTCATAATATAATTTTAAATAATTGTTTTAATATCGCTATCATCATTCTGCGAACTTTTACGCCGACTCAAATTGCGAGCGACCCTTAACGCAGACCGGGACGCAAAATTGCGAGTTTAAAAAATCGAGGGAAAGATCAATAAATCTGTAGCAACGCTGTGTTGTTGTTTTTAGCTGTCCCTGAACATCTGCTTGGTATTATTATGAGCAATAACAACAACGATCCATTCTGGGGCACATCCAATTGATTTCGAGACAACGCCAAACCTTTCGTTTTTGTATACGTTTTACATCACGCGCGCCTGCGTGTATATGCTCGCGTCCGTATCGCGTAGCACTCACTTTGAACGTACAAACGCATTGTTCTCTCTTAAATTCCTGCGACTCTATCTGCACTTGACACCAGCAGTGTTAGCGCGAGGTGGTTCAACGGCAAGATAAACTGCAGCATCGGCAACAGCAGCAAGCAATAGGTGCAGCGGTAAAATCGGCAACAGAAGCACAGTTGGCGCAGCAGCAACAGAAAGCAACGAGCATTGGACGCAACAGGAGGAAGCATAAGCAGTTGGCAGTTGGCACAGCAGAAGCAGTCGGATCAGTCAAATCTGCTCGTGCAGCCGAAGACAAAAACCATCGCAACCAAACGCCCGAATTTTTCTAAATATTTTTCTGAATTAGATTAATATTATCTGCCGAACGTCCGCCGGCAAATCCGACTCTGGGTGACGGCGGAACGGGGGTGGTGGTGAGGACGAAGAGGAGGAGGAGGAGGGGGGAGGGAAAGAGGGGAGGGATAAGAGACTCGACGTCGAACGACGGGCGACGATCGGGCCGCCGTGCCGAGGAGGAGGGAGCGGGACTCCGACCCTGCCGCGAGCACGGAGAGGGGGGCCACGCGGGGGGGCGCGGAGAAGCGGGGGCGGCACGCGGGCGCGATGATGATCAAGGACAGCGTGTCGCTCCGCCAGGACCCCGACCTGCGCGGAGAGCTCGCGTCGCTCGCCCGCGGCTGCGACTTTGTCTTCCCGTCACGCTTCAAGAGCCGACTGCGGCTTTACCGCCAGCTGCAGGTAACGGTGGACCCGGTTGCCGCACGGAAGTGACCCCTCCCCCCGGGGGGATTTTAGGAAGAGATGGTGGTGGCAGGAATGAGTTGGGGATGAGCAGGTTTTGCGACAGGAGGCACACATGTGCAGGCATGGATGCTGGGGAGCGCGGGGGCATAGTGTAAGCAACTTGGAAGTTAGCGATCGGCAGTAATGGCCCCGTGATGACCCCGCTTATCGTGAGACATCGGGCGGCTTGCAACATAAGCGCGCAAAGCATACCTGATGTATTACATGTGGTAATACAGAATGTGCTGGCAGATATGTGGTGCGGTGGTTACCGCACTCTATTGTGAACCTGTCAACCTAGGTTGTATTCCTGGCCATGACTAAACACCGGTTCAAAGCAAGCTTCACAAACCTGCACTATCCAGTATGATGAAGTATGGTCCAGCAACCCCTCCCCCCATAACCGACACGGTACAGGGAGGCCTTCACCCAAAATTGGTTGACAAAGGCACTGAAAACGATGATGAGGTTTGGGATCGCACTGCACACGAGGGGGGTGGTGGTGGCACCAGCACCAGAGGCTTGTCCTCCACAGTGCCCGGTGTCTGCACATCTCACCAGCTACTCGATCCCTCGTTTAAGGCAGAGCACGCGCGGCCGGTTAATCAAATACAGACATTTGGGATTGCAGTACAGTGCAATGTACCTATTTATTTTGAACTTTTTTCGCACCGTACGTAGCAAACCGTGCGAATCGGAGGTGCGGGCGGGGTGGAAGGACAACAAACTAAGACACAAAAAGCAGTTCTGAAGAAATGAGTTTTCAACCATTTAAGTGGCAAATTAACTTTTGCCATTACCAGTCCAGATATTCACCACTGATATTAGCCGTGAGCGGGGAATTGAACTCGGGTCGTTGGGTTCAATAACCACTACCCCACCGCAGCACCACGTGTGCACACGTTGGGAGTGTGATGGCTGTGGGCTGTTAACGAGCACTGCAATTCCAGCTCGCGACCACAACAAGCTTACAAGGAGTGAGCTTTACAGTGGCGTGACAAATCACCCCTTCAAGCTGCCTCCTAAGGGGCGTGAATGGCCTCATTGTGCTTTGGCCACGCCGATAAATTGCACGTCTGCGCGCAAAACGTGTTCCGTAACGAAACTTTACCTCGTGCGTGTTTTTTCCCGGCTTTCGGTGTCACCGAATACGCCTGGTGTGTGTGTTTGCGTGCGTGCGTGCGTGCGTAGTGGTGACGTAGTGGTTCGTGCAACGCGCTTCGGTCCTGGCGACCTGGGTTCGATTCCCAGCCATGTACGACAGTCGGTGGGAATTGGCATCCTGGGTCTCCGCTCAGTGGGGTCGTTCTTAAATGCGTGGAACAAAATCAGCAGCGCAGAAACAAAGGTGGCCTTGATCTATTGCTGGCCACACCACTCTATCATGTGCCATTCCAGCCTTAATACAAAATAACCATTGGCACCATTGTGAATAATTTAAGTAACGACGTGAATGATTATCAGCGAGTATATCTTTTGCATGTATGTTTAACTTCTTTCGCACAGCCGTACGTAGCCAACCGTGCTAATCGGAGGTCCATCACATATCCGTCCTTCCACGTAAAACGGAAGTGGTATTTTATTCCCACTTCCGGTTAACCACAAAGCCTTCTGGGAGTGCAAAATAGGTGCTCGCGAACAGCATTTGCCCACCACGATCTACCGTGCCACACACGGGGTCTTTGCCACTTTCTTTTGTGCTCTGCCAATGGGCAGTAGATTACGCGCATGTGCTATTATCCCAAGGCTGGGGTTAGATTCTCGCTTATGGATATGGGTGGCGTGTTTACACGTGTGCGCTCAATGTGTCCACGTCAAGGGTTTACAGCGGTGCCAGCCACCTTATTTTATTATTTCTACAGTTTTTTTTTTTCCTTTTGTGGGCCATGAGCAGAGCGGTGTGGCTCCATGCCTTATTTGTGCGCGCGTCACAACTATTTATGCCGGCACTCCTCCACATTGACCTTCCTGCACTCCCGTTGTGTTTTAAGACATCAGAGGTTGCATTGGGGAATGGGGACAACGGTGGATCGGAGATGTTACCTCCCTCGCCTACTATACAGGAGGTCGTAGGGTTCGATCTCGACCCCGACGCCTGCTGTATATTTGGAGTTTGCGTGTGTCTCCTTGTGGTGGCGTGGATTTTTCTCAGGGCCCTCCGGCTCTTCCCTCTGCATTTAGAGTCAACTTGCATGTATAGTAATTGGCTGCTATAAATGTCCACGTGATAAGCCACCTCTTTGAGCTATCATTTGTGATAGCCAGGCTGACTTCTGAAAAAGAGCTATGTAGCTCAGTTGGCCTTACCTGGTAAAATAAAATAAAAAATAGTTTAAATTTCGATTTAAAGCTTTCGTGACTGCAGGGATTCATATTCGTGGTTCTTTCGGTAAAGTCACGTAGAAGGGAAATAATGCAATAAAATGATTGCTTGTGTTGCAATAGAAACGTGAGAATTTTATTATTTCCCTTCTACGTGACTTTACCGAAAGAACCAAGAATATAAAAAATTGTTTCGTAAAAATGCACCACCGTTGCTCTAAACTTTTTGGAGGAAGGCCTGCCCGTGTCTCGCTCAGCAACTGTGGAGCTAATTGGCAAGGCGGTGTGTTGCAGGCCCCTTTTTTTTTGTTGTTGCTGCTGCAAGGCTTTGATCGGCTTAACGGACTTCTGAGTTGATACAACGAGCGGGGCTTCCAGTTGTGAAGCTGCGCGAGTTCAAGCCCTGACCTGGTTCCATTATCATTGTCATCATAATCATCATCACCACTTTCATCTTCACGACTTCCATCATCACCACCAACACTACCATCTTCATCAACATCATCGTCGCCAACATCATCATCACCACGGCCAGTAACTTAATTACCACCGTTATCACCACTGCCGTCATCATCATCATATTTGCAATCTTCATCATCCATCTGTTATTTGTTCAAAGAGAGGACAGCTGGGTGCTCTTGTTGTAGCTGCGCGAGTTAAGGGAAGACTGGTCCCTGTCATACTAACATGGAATACTCACCAAAGTCTCTAGAACCCTGTTACCCCCACCCACCCCCCGCTAACCCCCCCAACGGAAATGAATACCAATCACAGAGCAGGGAAGCCAAATGCAGAGAGAGAGGTGGGGGTAGATGGTGGTAAGCCAGAAGGGGGAAAAAGGCACAATTTTTCTTTCTCATATGGCTATGATTATACACCCGGCCATGCCCAAAGATGTAGCGTCTGTGCTCGCTACGTACGCGTTTCAACGCACGGGCGTATTTGCATCCGTGTGTCGTGCTCGCCCGAGCTTTTGCAAACACATCCAACGTAATCGCCTTTGCACAGTGCTGGCCAGCCCAGTTGTATTCCTCGTTACTGATTATGCATGTGGTTCTAGAGGCAAGGTAGAAATAAAGTAATGCCATGTTTGTGTTTTTTTTTCTTCGGAGAACACGACGTGTTTGTCTCGTTTGTGCCATTTTCTCCACAATTTTATCCCGAGCAGTGCATCCGATCCTGTTCGAGAATGGCCCACAGAAGGAGAGTGTGTGGTGGGGAGTAGTCTGAGATGAGACGGGGAGAGTGAGGAGAGTGTGTGGACAGACGGTAGATGTGAGGACAGGCAGGAGAGTGTGTGGAGGGTAGTTGCGGAGAGATGGGAGAAGTAGGCAAGCGGCGAGCGCATGGGTGACCTTTGGAGATGGTAAGGGTGATGTTAAACTAACTTGTCATGCATTACTCTCCAACACCACTCTTGCGCAGGTTTGTTTGCGAATGCCCTGAAGTCATCCCGTTATTTCTCATCCAAATCCCGCTCGGTGGAGCGACACAACACATCCTCCTGTTGTGGAGGAGTAGGGTGGTGGGGGGGGGATCAATTTAGGGAAGTCGTCAGTGGCGGTCCAGTGTACGGAGTGGGCTCTGTCATGGGAACGTGTGATTCTCACGTGAGCGCCGGTCTGACTTTCGCTGCGTGACTTCGATGCCGAGGCCCGGTACGTGACGTGGGTTCAAGCACCGGCGTTCTGCGCGCACCTAAATTTGGCTCGCGTAAAAAAAAAAACCTCTCTCAGCTCCCTTCCAAACTGTACGGGCGTCCCGACACAAAGGCGCCCTTATGAGTGGCGACTCGCCTCTTCACACTGGCCTCTCTCTCTCGGTGACACGCTGACTCACGCGGACCGACCCCCCCCCCCTCTCTCTCCGCGCGAGCCTCCATCTCTCGCCCGTGAGGCTTGCCAAGTCGGTGGAGGTCCCGTTTGTACCCGTTGTGTTTTTATCCAAAATCGGCCAAAGAAGTGGCCCCCTGTTTCGCTTGTTGGCATCGTCGCGGTGGTAAATAAATACGTGCGTGGCCTTTTATTTGCGCTGGGAGCCCTCGCTGAGTCTCGCGACTCTCTCTTTCTCTCAGGAAGGTCCTGCATTTGAATGTGTGGGCTGTTTCCTTAAAAGAAGGGTGAATCCCGAACCTCCCATTAGGACGGTTGGCTACGTGCGGTGCAAAAGGAGTTATACATTTATACATAAGTCTAGTTTGTTTTATCCATGTTTTTTCTTTTAATTGCAGATTTCTATTGAATAAATGAACCATCATCTCAAGTGTTCCCTTGCCCGGTTTAAATACTTTCTAAGTCCAATTTAAGAGCATTCACCTTGAACAACTTATGGGCGTGTAGATGTACATTTAAGATACTTTAAAGATGTGGGTAATACATTAGTGCATCAAATGATCGAGACTTTAATTCGAACAGAAATAGTGTCCACCTCTCCTGATCAGGAAGAATTGTTCCTTATATACTGCGGTGTCGGACGTAATCGGACGAACTGATACACCCTGGAATGACGATGGTGCAATCAGTTGAAACGTTCCTATGCCTTGACTTGAATAGGGAATGGTCTCTAGCGATGGCAGTGGAGTTTGAGTGGAAGTTGACTTGGGGTTTTGGAAGCACCTCGCATGAGTCGACTGAAATGGAAGAGGCATCGGTGCCAAGGAACAGGATGTGCAACCCTTAGCTGGTGGCCTCACTCGTGGTATATCCAGACCAGTGGTTCTTCTGAACCTGGGGTGCACGTGCCCCTTGGGGCTTCGAAATGCCCTTTCTGGGAAGGGGGGGGGGTGCGAGCCATGGCCAGATATTTTAGAAGGTAAATCATCGAAATACAAATTAAGCACGGGCACGTAAGTAAAGCTACAGTAAAACCTTGGATTGCGAGCATAATTCGTTCCGGAAACGTCTTTGTAATCCAAAGCACTCGTATATCAAATCACTCGTATATCAGGTGTGATCACGTGATGCTCGGCAGACAAAGCGTATACACGTACTGCTCGTGTTGCAAGACCTCGCTCGTTTATCAAATAAATATTTACTTAAAAAATTTGCTCGTTTTGCAAAACACTCGCAGACCAAGTTACAAGGTTTTACTGTACTTTGTTTCATCAAACCTATGTATTAATATTATGTTTTTTTACGATTGACAACCAAAGGGGGGGTGCAAGGCTGCAGTAAAGGATAAGAACCACTGCTCTAGACATACCTGCATATCCAGGAGTGGGCTGTTCTCCCTCTCGCGTGCCCATCACCGACTGACCCCCTTGACTCTTTTGACCCTGCCTCGCTTGAACTAATGTCGCCGCAGTGTGATAACTCCTCAAATTCAGCTTTATCTAGATCTGAATTGGTGGCTACTTGGGGTTTCAACAGAAGCTGAAGGCCCATAACAGGAAAATTGAGTGAGATAAGAGGGGGGGGGAGAGATAGACAGGAATTAATCCGTGGAGGATATTGACCAAGTGGAGAGCAGTTTTGCAGTTGCTTTGCGACTGGACGGGGAAGCCGGGGATCTGAAGATTGCGGTGATGTGGCCTCAGTTGATAGTTCAGTGAGCAGTCGGGCAGCTGAATTCTGGACCGTGTGGGGTTTGCATGTGATGGATTTGCCTAAGTTAGCATGCATAGGTGTCTTGCAATAAAACGTTATAACTTTTAAATGTTGACAGAAGAGGGCTCATTCCTTCCAGTCGCAAAGGGTCCCCCACCCAGCTGACGATCATCTCCTTTTGCGAGTGTAATTTGCCTTAACGGGCTCTCATCTGGTTACAATTACACACTGCCGGTGCCTGCCTAACAGGGAGAGCCTCTGGTTGCCACCATGTTTGTCTCGTAGCCGCCCCTGACGCGAGAGATCAGATGGTTCAGGGCAGGGACTGGGAACGTTCAAGGGTGACCTCAAACATTCCACCCCGGCCACTCTCCATCGCCACGCTCCACCGTGCAGCTGGCAAGGGACTTCTCGCAGCAGATGAAGGCACCTTGAGCTGGCGCGGTGGTGACGCCTCCACCGATGTGTTCCTAGCGCGATCTCGCTCTTTCCCTTCGCCCTTTTAAGAGATCGTGCGGCCGATGCTGATGCAGGAACAGAACAACGCCGTTGTTTCCCTTAAGGTTGCGAAATCCAGCGGCTGTTGCAGAGTTGTCACGTGATCTTTAAGGTCCGCTGCACCGGTATTCCATCATCTGGCTTTCGTTCTTTCTTCCCCTTGGTCTCCCTGCCTTCTACTCCAATTTCTTTTTTACTTTGCACACGTGTGTTTGGCACCACTGTGAAGAAGTCACAGTAGGCTGCAGTGCTTTGCCGTGGATAGTCATTTTGCCGTGCCAGGAGCAGGGATCGGACGTATGCGTTCGTGCTCGAGTGCTGTGACTGCAAGGCCATCGAATTCCACCATGCCCTGGCACATACTGAGTAGGAAGTGGATGTCCTTATTTTTGGTTTGGCATCCCCCCAATCCAGACCACTGGTCACCGTGCCCCCCCCCCCGCCCAATGCAGACAGATCACAAGTCCACACCTATTGTCAATGCGGTGTTAGTAAGGCATTCTAGATTTGAAGCTTCCGTGACTGCAAGGATTCATACTCTTAGTTCTTTCGGTAAAGTCACGTAGGTAAAAAATGAAATTAAAATTAATGAAAACAATAAACAATAAAATCACGACGTTTCGGAGGAGCTTGTGTTGCCTCCGAAACGTCGTGATTTTATTGTTTTCATTAATTTTTATTTCATTTTTTTACCTACGTGACTTTACCGAACAAACTAAGAGTATGTTAGTAAGGCATTTGTTTCATGTTGTGTTTTAGTGTGTTTTGTCGTCACAATATGGTGATAATGTTCCCGGCAGACAGAAATGTATCCTGCACGGTATCCATGCTGCAGCCTCTAACGCTTATACCTCATTGCGATTCAGTGCGTTGTCACGATTTGTACGGCGATTCAATTCAAGATTTTGGTATTTTGATATCGTACATTAGTCAAATGAACCGATTACGTAAGGTTATACAAATCAGATTATGTCCTTACGCAATTCGATGCTTGTGTAGTGTGCAAAAAAACGTGTTATAACGACGGAATGTGTGTGTTATTACACCCATAACGATGCTGTTTGGGCATTATTGCTGAGATCCTGGGTCCAAGCCATGAGTGGGGTTGTCTCTGTCTCCACTAAAGTTCATATTCTTAGGTTTTTTCCGTAAAGTCACGTAGGTAAAACATCAAAATTAATAAAAATAAAATAAAACAAAAATCACGACGTTTCGGAGGCAACACAAGTCTCCGTCATCAGGTGGGACTGTCACAGCCAGATTAGCTGCATCAAGTGAGGCAATGATTCAAGATGTAATCCCTTAACAAGCAAGTTGAGGGGGAGAAGAGGGGGGGGGGAGCTTGTTAAGGGATTACATCTTGATTCATTGCCTCACTTGATACAGCTAATCCGGCTGTGACAGTCCCACCTGATGACGGAGACTTGTGTTGCCTCCGAAATGTCGTGATTTTGGTTTTATTTTATTTTTATTAATTTTGATGTTTTACCTACGTGACTTTACCGAAAAAACCTAAGAATATGAATCCTTGCAGTCACGAAAGCTTCAAATCCACTAAAGTTATTTTGCTGTGTCTTTTTACGCCTGATGAAGGAAGCTTGTGTTGCCTCCGAAACGTCGTGATTTAATTGATTTATTTTCATTTGTTATTATTTTATCTTTATTATTTTTTACCTACGTGGCTTTACCGAAAAAACCTAAGAGTATGAATTATTGCAGTCACGAAAGCTTCAAATCTAGAATTGTCTCTGTCTGTATGTATATTCAGGGGTTCATATTGGCTCTGACAGCCACTGAGCTGGCATCACTTGAGTTTGAATTTGGGATTCAGCCATGAGTGGATTGCACGGGAGGTCCTCAATTGTAGCACATGTTTTGATCTCACAACAACAACAAAAAACCCACGACAGTAAATTGCGTTCCTCGCTTAATGCATCTCATCTCGACTCCCGAGTAATAAGATTTGCGGTTTGATGGACGCATGGCAAACGCTCTGAAGGTAAATATCCCCGTCACAGAAGTCTCGTCGTGACGCCATGGCGTGGCGACCTCCGCGACTCGCCGCACGAATTCCACACGGGGGGGGGGGGGATCATCATCACAATGACAGCAGTGGCAAAGGCACAACGGCAGTATAAATGGGGGGGGGGGGACCCCTCAAAATCTCGAGCCGGTGCTGTCTTTATCAAAGCAGTGGGGGCCGTGGCAAACAGAACACACCTGCTTCGTTTTCAAGACCTCTCTAACATAGCCCGCAACTCCCCCCCCCTCCACTTCCCCTCACCACGCACCTCCCCGTCCCTTGATCATTCAGCCAGCAGTAATAAGCAACAGCTGGCACATACCCCAACAACGTCTTAAGAATAACATGGCCAGCTCTGCCGATGAGCGATCTTTGCCCCGTCTATGTGCGTTTGATGCGTGGTGCGTCTGCCCTGGCCTCTCTCTCCGCCGTGTTCTGGCATGTCTCTGTGTTTTGTACTTTTCTTCTTGTTTTTAAAGGGTGTGTGTATGGTTTCCATTCCGTCTATTGTCTGTTTGTCGGGAGTGGTTGTGTCGTGGTTTGCACGCTGTGCCAGGAACCCGGCCGCCCAAGTTCGATTCCCGCTCACACCCACCAACACTCGTGACGATTATCTGAACCGGTCCTGGGCCTCCCCGAGGTCGACTCGGCCTCAAATGAGTATCTCGCGCAATGTGTAAACGTTGCCACTGGGAAGACAAAGGCGGCTGGGCATGATGCTGCCCACCTACCCGCTTGTGTGCTGTGCCAGCCTTCATTGGTGGTACTCGCTAACAGCACTTGCCCCAACAGTCTGTCTATCGATGTGTCTGCGTGCCTATCATTTGGCCTCTGCTGTATGTGCCTGTTCTGTTGGCCTGTCTATGTACAAGTGTGTGTCCATCGGTTTTGTCAGACTGAGTTCAATCGCGCTTCCTGGATCAATAACATCAACCTGCTTGGTTGAAATGTTTCATAGTAGCGTAAGTTTCACGATGTTGGATCTCTAAGGATATTGATAATCATTCCTGTAATCACGTAGTGGCTCTTTACTTGAGCATAGCATGTCAGTAACACACAGAAATAATTTGTCCTACTTTCTTTATTTGGGAGAAACGCTCATACTATACCGCGGTGTCAGATGTACTTTGAGCGAACAGACGTATTCATCCACGCTGGGATGATGGTGACAGTGAAATGACTCCTTCCATGAATAAGCAAAGCTTTCTCAGAGTAGCGATAATTACCTTCAAAATGACAACCATGTATATTATCCTGATGTTTTTGAAATTGTTGTGGAACTACGTGGTAGTTGTCAGGGCAAGACTGGTCCCTGCCATAGAGATGTGGAATTTCCACAACCGCTTCGGAGAACCATGAATGTAGATGAACGGTGCCCTTTCGGTCAGTAGATTTCGGTGCCTTTCTGACACGTCTACTGTTTGTCATTTCAACCGCGGGCCATTGCGTCGTCGTCGTCGTCCTTAACCAAACCACCTCTACTCGCTTTGCCAGCGCGCAAATCGTAGCACGATTCGAGGTCCCAGCCTTTTGGCGGCGCGTCACAGTTTCCGCCTCTCTGCAGCGCCGTGTAAGGCAAGCGGCGGCAAGGATTCCGTGCTCGGGCCCTCCCAATCGCTCGTCCGCAAACAGGTGTCTGTGGACGGTTTTTTGGCAGTACATTAATCTTGTGCTCAAAAGCAGCTGGAGAATGTTTTGGGGCCTGTAATGGGCCGCTGGAGAGGGCTGTGGACACAGAACGGTGGGGTGAAAATGAAAGGAAAACGTATCTTCTTGGTTCTTTTGGTTAAAGTCACGTAGAAGGGAAATAATAAAATAATAATGAAACATAATAAAATACAATTCTCACGACGTTTCGACCACAACGCAAGCAGCAGTCCTCAGGTGAAGAACATGTCTGTCAGAAAGACAGGTGAAAAACAGGTCTGTCGGAAAGACCGTATGTTTTATTTGTATTATTTTATTGCTTCCCTTCTACGTGACTTTACCGAAAGAACCAAGTAGATGAATCCCTGCAGTCACGAAAGCATTAAATCGAAAAGGAAAACGTATCGTCGATATCATCAGCTGACACAGTCATCGTCATTTTTTGTTGTCTTTAAAGTGCTTGCCACAAATGAACCACAATACCTCGCCGATCTCGTCAAGGAGTATAAACCATCACGCGAGCTGCGGTCAACCTCACAGCAGCGGCTTTTGGCTGGCCATCGAACAGAGACGGTCACCGCATCGCGCTCTTTCAGATGCGCTTCTGTGGCCGTCTGGAACGCTCTTCCTTCCGATATTAGGAGGCCACTGGAGCTATGCACTTTTAAATTTAGATTGAAAACTAATTTCTTTAGAACTGCTTTTTGTGTTTAGTTTGTTGTCCTTTCCCTGCGCCTCTGATTAGCAGAGTTGGCTACATAGGGTACAAAATAATTTCAACATACATACTGATTGGACTACACTGGTTCAGTAAACTAATGTTCCATCTGCCTAATCTGGCCTTACCACTCAGGTTTTTGCCCGTTGAATTATTTCGAGCAGGTTACCTGCCACGTGTCTCCATGTCCTTGTCCCTCATGCTGTCCCATCTCGTTTCCCCACGTTGCTTCTGAGAAGTTGCATTTCACCCGCTTATATCCTACTCATCTGACTGCTACATTTGGCGTTTGGTGCAGCAGTGTGGGTTGCGGTAGTTGGTGGTGGTTGCGTGGGTAGGAGTGGTTGATGCTCGGTGGTGGTGGTTGGATGGGCTGTGGTTTGGTAGTGGTGGATGGGTGGGTTATGTTTGGTGGTAGGTGGTCCTGTTATGTTGGTTGTGCTTTGCGGTGCTAGTAAATGGTGGCGGTTAGATGGGTTGTGGTTTGTGCCGCTGGATGGTGGTGGTTGGGGTTGGCGGTGATTGGTGGCAGTGGTTATGTGAGTTGTTGGGGGTGACGGTTTTTATTGGTAATTAGCTGGGTTGTGGTTGTTGGCAGTATGTGGTGGTGGTGTTGGTTGGGTGGGGTGATGTGTAAATTGGCACAGGCCAGGCGTGTTTTGTTCTTTCGTGTTTTCCGGACTTTCCCTCGGACTCTGCTGCTGTTGCTCCTGCATCTCTCGGCGACTGTCGCTGTCCGAACTGGTCGCTGTTTCGTTTCTGTGTCGGCCGTGTCCCTCTGCCGTTGAGTGCTTGCGTCGTTTTTTTCTCTTTTTATTTCCCTCTGACTCTTCCCATACATTCATCTGTCGTTGCGAGTCGCTTTGGGACGCCGTGGCATTTGATTTACGAACATAAATCCTTGACTTCTATGTTAACAACGTAGGAGATTGCTCTACAACGCAGTACGATCTATATGGAGCCTGTTTTTCACTGTCGTCTCCTCTCTATTCCATGATTCGATGTCCGCTTGACCAAAATTGCTACAAATGCACGTTTCCATCAACCTGGGAATCGCACACTTTTCGTTAAGGTTTTTAACAACAAACGTTCGCTTTGCGCCCCTTCCCTCTTAAGCGCAAAGTATTGTGTGTATTGCATGCGTAGTGTTCAATGAATTTATGTTGCTGGTTTATCGACATTGGTTGCATGGCGTGGTGATAATTAATACAAGTGCGATGGCTGCATGACTCTGGGGGGCTCACAACAGCCGAGTCGCGCCTTGGAGATTTTGGGTTCTAATCCGGGTTACAAGTCAGGCAAGTTACTTGCTCTCAGACTAGTAACCAATGTCTGCACATGTAAAAAACACTGATTTATTTCATTGTGTTTACACAGAATTTGGATACATTCCAGGTGTGGACACTTAAACGTTGAATCAATTGCCATGCGACGATCGCTGTTTGCAGGGCATATAAAACTTGTGCTAACTAGAGTGACAAAACTAACTCGCGTGTACAACGAATTGACCAACCGGTGTTGCTAGAACTCTGAAGGTCGTGAGTGCATGTTGATTGGAGGTCAACCCAACCGTCATCCCTCCGGGGTCGACAAGACGAAGCGCCCCGTTTCTCTCGGCAGGATTTCAATCGTCCTGCAGTGGAAGACTGTCCCTCGCCATGTGAATGTGGAATGGTCGTTATTGGCTCACGACCATCGGCGTAACACGCAATGAACGCATCGTTAGCCCTGCCCCAAGCCCTGCTTGGTCCGGAGCCAGATTGAGGCGTCTCGTGAGACCAGCGCATCTCGGCACGGCAAAACGGCCAGTGGGAAAAACCACCCGTGCCGGCTCGGCTCGGATGTGCTGGTGAAAAAGGGCTGAGAGGCAATGGAGGAACTCCATTACGTGAGCGTCACATTAACACCACTGGTTCAGTGGCACCAGCAGAGATGAGCATCGCCCTGCTTCCCCGTTTGGGCAGGGAGACTCTGGGACCACCTTGACTTGTAATAATAATAATAGTTCAATTTATAACGCGTGCAAATTTGCGGACGTAATGGCCGCAACTCAGAGGCGCGGAGCCGAGCTCAGAGTCGCTCGAAAGCATGATTGTAGATTGTAGAGGTGAGTTTTTAAGTGTCTCTTGAAGGAGGCGATTGAGGTGATGCTGCGAATGTGCAGAGGGGTGATGGCGTTCCAGACTGTTGGGGCTGCCATTGAGAAGCGGCGCATAGACGTGACCATCCTGGATCTTGGTATCAAGAGGAGGTCGTGAGTCGCGCTGCGCAGGCATCTGCCGTGTGCTGAGCTGCAAGTTGTCAATAATGAAGAAAGGTACGGCGGGCAGGCGGATATGAAGGCATTGTGGCAGAGGCAGGCGATCTTGTATGTGACCCTACTGGCGATGGGTAGCCAGTTGAGAGCGTAGGAAGACAGGCTAGTGAGTCGACTTGTGAACTTTGTCAACGTCATCGCTAAAAGCCACCCCCACCTTCCCTCCTCGCCACCCCGCCGCACCGTGATCTTCAGGTCGCGCCCGCAAGCACCACAGCCGCCGGCGTCAAGGACAAGAAGTCGCTGCCTCCGGCGCTGCCCAAGCCGCACGCGGTGCCGGCTCACTCGCTCGTGCCGCGCTTCTACTTCCCGCACGGCCGCCCGGCGCCCAACGGCCCCACGTCGGACCAGATGATCGAGCGGGTGGAGGAGTCGTTCACGCCTTACCCGGACGAGCGCGCCGACATTCATCAGATGGCCACCGTGGCCAAGGTGCGTGGGCTCTTTATCTGTGACCTGTGCGTGTGTTGAATTTCTTTCGTGCCGTACGTTGCCACGTACACGTTAGGGAGGGAGGGAGTGCGTGTGTGTGTGTCCGGGGTTGGTGAAGGCGGGGAGCATATAAAATATCAACGATTGAATTAGCCGCACTGCCCCCTGCTGACCATCGCATCGCCCCGCAGTAGCCTACAGCAACCTGCTGTGCATGATGGGTGCCCTACCCAGGCACTGTCTGGTCTCAACGTTGCTTGGCTTCCGAGATCTCATGGGTTTGTGTGCATTCCGATCAGCATTAGTCGTTTTGAAGTCATTATTATCGACAACATCAGCATCATTGGCATCAGCAAAATCGACATCAGCAGACGTTTTTTAATATCATCAGCAGGGTCATTGTCATCAATAGCAGTCACGACATCATGAGCAGAATTGTTTTAGCAGCAGCGTTGTTAGCAACAGCATCATCATTAACATTAATAACAACTGAAGTAACATCAGCAACAACAGCATTCATTTTAAGACCATTATTATTTTATTAGTTCGCTTGTTTACCCAGGAGAGCCTCGCTAAGTCTCATGACCGTTTGTCGGAAGGTCCCTGCCAAGTTTTCGCAGTGGGGGGTGATCTTCGGCATGTAGATGATTCCTATTTTTAACTTCATCAATCAATCAACCCACGATTTGCAACGCGCGCCATGTTCGGCAAAACGCTGAGACGCGGATGGCACAGAACATTTTGAACTGAATGAAACTGTTACAGAAGAGAAAATAAATGTTTTTCGTCGATAGTCACGCTTGAGCGGGCTTCAGTCGACAGAGACCACTCCAGGTCACATGGGCTGCAGATGAGCGGCTCCGTTCTGCCGAAGCCGAGTGTATCTCGCACAGGTCGGCCGGTCCGACACCGGCTGAGCGTAGGTTCCGGGACGGTACACACGGGGCGGATGGCGTCGCTCTGCTAGGTTGGTTCACCACCGGTTGTTCAGCTACCGTTGAACGAAAGCCTCCCCACTCATTCGCCATCGCACGCAATCCTGCCATGGGATCATCCGTCACACGCCTGCACATGAAACTGGTATCATCGCTCCATCTCTGCTGAGAAGCTGTTTGGTAAATTAAATGAGTACCCATTTCTGGAAAGTGCTATGAAGATAGGGCTATTTGCCCAAAACGTCGCCTGCTTTTTTTCTTTTCTTTTTAAGGCATTGTTATTGTTGAATGTGAGCTTTGTTGTTGGTTGAATGTGTTGAGTTTTGTTTTTGTAATTGTGCTTGTGCACGCCTGCCAATGAAGCGTCACCAAATGCATTGATTTAATTGCGGTGAATTTCGATTTAAAGCTTTCGTGACTGCAGGGATTCATCTTCTTGGTTCTTTCGGTAAAGTCGCGTAGAAGTTAAATAATAAAATAATAAAAATAAAACAGAATAAAATAATTCTCACGACGTTTTGGCCACAACGCAAGCAGCCGTCCTCAGGTGAAGAACAGGTCTGTCGGGGAGACAGCTTCAGACAGCTTCAGACGCTGTCTCCCCGACAGACCTGGTCTTCACCTGAGGACGGCTGCTTGTGTTGTGGCCGAAACGTCGTGAGAATTATTTAATGTTTTATTTTTATTATTTTATTATTTCCCTTCTACGTGACTTTACCGAAAGAACCAAGAAGATTAATTGCGGTAAGTCGAGCTTTGGTTCGCCTGCCGATTTAATCGCCCCCGTCGTAGGAATATGGAAACTTCACCATCGGCCCAGCGAGATGGAAAACACTCCACGTCCATTTTTGCATCCAACCACTTTGGATGCTTGCCCTGGAATTGATGGCCTAAGCCAGGGCTCTTTAGCTGCCCGCCACAGACGGATGTATCCCACGAAGGCACGTGGAGTGGCCCGACCGAGCTTTGGCCCACCGAAAAGTAATGTTTGCCAAGATATAAAAAATATTCGGCTTAGTGAGACAAAAGAATGATTAACAAGAGATAGAGATGAGAAACCTGGAGACAAGAAGTACAGATCGGTGGTGGCACACACAGGCGCGACAACGTGACGGGGCGATGTTAAACTAAACTGAATTATTCACAATTTTTTATTTTACCAGCTAAATGATAGCTCAATGAAGGGGCTTAGCACGTGGAAATTTATAGCAGCCAAATACTTTAAACGGACGTTGCTTCTAAATGTGGAGGGAAAAACCGGAGAACCCGGAGAAAAATCCATGCCACCACAGGGAGAGAGAGACATGCAAATTCCAAATATACAGCAGGCATCAGGGTCGGGATCGAACCCACGACCTCCTGTATACCAGGCAAGGGCGGTAACATCTCATCACTGTGGTGCCCAGCATCTGCGCACGTGGAAAATGACATCACGTGGTCCGCCAGCACACGCTAATTTCGTTGAGTGGCTCGCCAGAAGGTATAGTTAAAATAATCGTGCTCTACGCTTACATTAACTTGTATCACATTTTTCCTTGCCATACGGCCAGTGCAGTTTTACCCGAGTTTCCGGCCCAAAGACCTGGAGCCCGTTGCCGGCACATTTTCGGTATCCATCCTTGAGTCTGAGCCAGTTTTCCAACAAACTTAAAACGGTGTTGTTGTTCCAAAGAGCTTACTCTGTGCAATCCGTGACGAACTGTACTTGTGAGAGTGCGCAAAAGCAAATGTTCAGACTTACTCTTTGCCAGCGAGGTCAGAGTTTTTACGAACATCGTGGATGTCCTCTCGGGCGTTTTCCCTCCATTGTGCCCCTTCTCTGTTGCTAGTCTCGACCACCGGACGCCGTTCCACATAGCAACCCGTCCTGCCCAATCCCGCTTGCTTTTCTGTCCGCCCAGGCCTGTGGCTGCCCTGTTTACTGGAAGTCGGCGTTGTTCCATGCGGCGAGCGGGGAGCGAACGGGTTTCGTGTCCGTGCACACCTTTGTGGCCATGTGGAGAAAGTGAGTATGTGTATGGGGGTGTGCGTGTCTTTGTTTGACCGGTCCCTCACCATGTGGGGAGCGGTGGTGTAGCAGTTAGCGTGTTGCGCTACGAACCCGGCGACCCGACTTCGATGCCCGCTCACGGCCAACACCAGTCTCGATTATTTGAACCGGTCCTGGGCCTCCCCTAGGTCGATGTATAAACATCGCCACTGGGGAGACAAAGGTGGCTGGGCGTGGTGTTGGCCACCCCACCCCCTTGTGTGCTGTGCCGGCCTTCATAGGTGCTCGCTAACAACACTTGCTCCAAAAGCCTGTTCCAGGCTATACAGGGGGACATTTGTCTTTGCGTGCGACCAGTCCTCGCCATAGGAATATGGAATTTACACCACCTGCTCAACGGCCACCAATGCAGCCAAGCGCTGTCGTAATGCCCATTCGATGCTCACGAATACAAGTATTGAGACCCACTACAGCTTTCCTGGACTATACATTTTAGTAAAATTGTACTTGTAACAAAACGAACGGTGCCCGGCAATGACCACGTTGATAATTATTGTGTCGACGATTGACGACCGTGATGATTTTGACAGCCCCTCGTTGTGATTGTGACGATGATTTCGCCGGCGTGCCACCCACTCCCCGCGGTGGCGCAGGCTCTTGCGAACTTGCCACGACGACTCGGCCAAGTTTGTGGCTCTGCTCGCGCGTCCCGGCTGCAGTTACCTGGTACAGGAGGACTTCATCCCCTTGCTGCAGGTGAGGAGGAACGAGCGGTCCGTGCTCTTCGTCTGTTTGACGAAGAGCAGCGAAGACGATTCGGAATTATTGTTCTGGTCGCGTGAGGCATCCGTCGTTTACTCCGGTTGGCAATGCACGGTGACCTGATTGTCCGACGCACCGAGAAGTTGATATCAACACCCCCCCCGCCCCCCAAAGATATTGCGGTGTCCTTCCCCATCTACTCAACCGCACGGACACTCATTCATCCATTGACCCACTCACTCTTCCACTCACTCACGCTCCCATTAATTTTTTCACTGACCCGCTCCTCCGATTAGCACGGTTGGCTAAGTATGGTGCGAAAGAAGTTCAACATACACACACACCCACCCACTCACTCGCTCGCTCAAACACCCGCTCACCCACTCGCTCATCCACTCACTCAGCCACTCGCTGATTCACTCACCCACCCAACCCCACTCACCCTTCACTGACCCGCACCTCCGATTTGCACGGTTGGCTAAGTATGGTGCGAAAGAAGTTCAACATACACACACCCACCCACTCGCTCGCTCAAACACCCGCTCACCCATTCGCTCATCCACTCACTCAGCCACTCGCTTCACTCACTCACCCACCCAACCCCACTCAGCCTTTCGCACACCCTTGCAATGTCTGGCCCATCTATGTGGAGTTCTCTGCCGGTCACTGTCTGTGAGTTGTCACCAATTCTGAACCAGTTCTGCAGCAGCAGCTGCAGCCTCAAGTGGGAAATGTTCCGTGAAGTTGACAGGACATAGCCATGTCGTGATAGCGTTCATGCATTCAGAATGGCACGAATATCCTCTGTCCGTACTTGCCGCATCGCAATACAAAGCACAATACAACGTGTGAGTGTCATCAGTATCGGTGGTGGAAAGTTTTCTTGTCATTAGTATCAGGGTCGGTATCGGCACGATTGGTATGTGGTCGTCCTCGTCGGCGTCATCGTTTGTGCCATCTCGTTTCATTCGTTTCAGAATCTCTAGAATCGGTGTTGTCAGAGCAACTTGCGGCCCTTTGAGCCTGGTGGGCCGAGTTTGACTTTTGGCTGCGGCTAACGTCAGTGGCGTGTGAAATCTGAACCTCTCCTTGACAACCCACTCACCCCCCCAACCCGCCCACTCAACCCACATCCCCACTAACCCACCCCTCCACTAACCCCCTCCCACTAAGCCACCCCCCACTAAGGTACCCCCCACTAACCCACCCCCCCACTAACCCACCCCTCCACTAACCAACCCCTCCACTAACCCAACCCCCACTAACCCACCCACCCAACCCACCCCCCACTAACCCCCCCCTCCACTAACCCACCCCTCCATTAACCCCCCCCCCCCACTAACCCACCCAACCCACCCCCCACTAACCCACCCACGTGACCCACCCAACCCACCCCCCACTGACCTAGCCACCAACCCACCCCCCAATAAACCACCCACAAACCCACCCACGTGACCCAACCAAACCACCCCCCACGAAGCCAGCCACCAACCCACCCTCCACTGACCCAGCCACCAACCCACCCTCCACTAACCCAGCCACCCAACCCACCCTCCACTAACCCACCCACCCACCCTTGCCAGCTCACACTGACCAGTTTGGTGAAGTATGGTCAAGCAGCCCCCATAACCATTTTGATGTGGGGACAGCTGGAGACGCGTTCCAGCAGTGGATCAGTAGGGGGGTGGGGATGCAAATGATTATTTTATTATTATGATTATGATGAGTCTCAGTGAGTGCTCATATAGCTAAATAAAGACCATTGCTTAAAATAGCTTTATCTTATCCGTTACACAGTTCACATTCTTGTTAATGCAGCTTAGCATCTCCTCGATTAACGTGTTCTTCTACATATTTACTTTTCTTTGTGTGTTCCTATATACATTTCTATATTTTATGTGCGCTTGAGAAACACACTAGCATGCTGTTTCTCCATGCGCTCGGGTTAACTTCCACACAGTAAACTTAAACAATTTTGCAATTGTCCAAACATCCCAAGGAGTTCGCTCCTCAAAATAATCTTGAGACTTCAGTGAGGTTTCCATGAGCAACAAAATTAAATTGTTACAAATGCAAATGTTACACTCATCCAGCAGTGGATTTACAGAGGGCTGTGAAGACATGTAAGTGATTGTGCTTGCAGCGTTAGTGTATGAATGGATCTGTAAATGATCATCATCCTCGTCAGCCATGGCCAATCCACTGCTGGATGAAGGCCAACCCAAGCCACCGCCGCCACCTGTCACGATCTTGCAATGTAAAAATCCACCTAATCTCCTGCACAATCCGTCTCCCCAGTGGACGTCCATTTCCTTGTCGATTATACACGGCACGAAAGTTAACGGAACCCAATTATCCTGCGGGAAAATGATAATTTTCTTCCCAATAATTTCTCCACAAAATCTTCATCATATCTCGCCAGAAGTCGCAACCGGGTACCCGATACCCGTACCCTACCCGATACCCGGCTACCCGTACCCGGGTACGGGTAAGGAATCAAAACCTGTTTGCGACCTCTGTATCTCACACAACAACAATGCCACAAGCTGCCAAGTAAGGATGTTTTTCGGTCATCGAATTTGGCCCGGAGTGTTGCAGCTCAAGCGGGCGGCAACGCATCTCCGTTGACTACGGCAAGGGTGGCCCTCGTCTCTTGAGTCACAACCAAACTCAAACTATGAACACATTTTTTTTACTTGACCAGGTAAGGTCCACTGAACTGTGTAGTTATTTTTCAGAAGCGGCCTGGCCATCACAAATGATAGCTCAAAGAAGTGGCTCATCACGTGGAAATGTATAGCCGCCAAATACTCTAAACGTGTGACTTTGATTCTAAACGTGGAGGGAAAAACCGGAGGAACCGGAAAAAAAATCCACGTGACCACGAGGAGAACATGTAAACTCCAAATATACAGGCGTCAAGGTCGGGTTTGAACCCGCGACATTCTGCCTACCAGGCCAGGTAGTTAACATCTCGCCACCGTGGCGAACACAGGGTTTTGCTACGACATTTCGCTTGTAGTTACAGCTAAGCATCATCAGGCAGTTGATAATTGTGACAGCTTCATTAATTGGCCGTGTCGGGTGGAGGAGGGTGTACGACACACATCTTGCTCGTGTGGCCTGACTGAACAGTCAATCGTGAATCGTAGAGAGCGCTTCTTAATCGCGTGTAAGCACACGCGTGCACACGCGCGCATCTCGATTGGAATTCGAACACGACCGGCCCTCTTTAGGTCACGTGGAACGAGCGTCACGATCAGCAGGCAGACGTGTGCAGCTCGTGACCGCTTAGTGTGTGTTTAAACAGAGGCGGCATGGCTGTCTCTGGCCTCGGCGTCATTTCTCCGTGGTAGCCCGCACCGTCCGGTACGTCGTCATCCCCACTGCAAATTTCAATTTAAAGCTTTCGTGACTGCAGGGATTCATCTTCTTGGTTCTTTCGGTCAAGTCACGTAGAAGGGAAATAATAAAATAATCAAAAGAAAACATAATAAATTACAATTCTCACGATGTTTCGGCCACAACGCAAGCAGCCGTCCTCAGGTGAAGAACAGGTCTGTCGGAAAGACAGCGTCTGAATGAACGACAGCCCTGTTCTTCACCTGAGGACGGCTGCTTGCGTTGTGGTCGAAACGTCGTGAGAATTTTATTTTATAATGTTTTATTATTTCCCTTCTACGTGACTTTACCGAAAGAACCAAAAAGATCAATCCCCGCTGCACATTCGCAGCAGCAGCAGGGTTCCCCGACACAGACCGTCGTTACAGAGGCCCTCGAAGGCCCTACAACCTCTCTCACCTGGTTTTCCAGCGACACTTTACATTGGTGAACTTGGGAAAAATTTTCTTTGGAGGGTTTTTAGGGATTGGGGTTGAAGAAATGCGCCCCCTAGCCCAGGAGGGACGATAGACCGATCCCAACCCTCCCCCAACTGGGAAATCGAATGTGTAATTTCGCGGGCGTTTATAACCGCCGTTCTAACCACCTTGGTGACTCTAGGTTCCAGAAGCGACCTGATAGACTGGTGTTTTTTGAGAGCGAGACAGGAGAGAGATTCCCAACCTCTTCCAAGCGCAAGATTAAATTCGCCGTGGCCTCTTTTGTCGGCCCGCGCAGACGGGAACGGCGCGCGCCGCGCCTCCTCGCTTACCGAGTGTTTCTGCGGCTCGTTCTCCTCTGCCCGGCTCCGTTGAAGGTTGCGCGCCGAGCGCTAAATTTGGGCTTCAAAGCCGCCCCTCTCCAGCGATGAGGGCTGCGCTGATGCGTAAGTTTATCCTTCCGCTGTCATTGGCGCTGCTAGACAGACGAGCGTGGCTTAGTAACGCCGGTTCCCTACGAGTGCTGTTGTTTAGCCCCACTGCATGGTGGGGATGGTGAGGGCCTGATACTGAAGGTCAATTGGTTTTGATTCCCATTGATTGGTCTGGGCAAGCCTTGCTGAATCCCACGGCTCTTTTTATCTCAAGAGGATCCTGCTTTTTGGGGTGGTTGGCCGGTTATTTTTTTTAAGTTGTGTTTTTGAGTCGTGTGGAAGGAAAACCTGAGTTTAACCGCTAACGATATTTTTTTACCAGGTAAGGCTCCCATAAGCGACATGGCCACGAATGATAGCCCAATGAAGAGGCTTATTACGTGAAAATTTTGAGCAGCCAAACATTGTAAATGCATGATGTTGATTCTAAATGTGGAGGAAAAAACCAGACGACCCGGAGAAAAATTCACACGCCCACGGGGAGATCATGCAAGCTCCGAGTATACAGGCATCAAGGTCAGAATCGAACCCACAACTTCCTGTATACCAGGCGAGGTAGTTAACATCTCGCCACTTTGGCGAATACTTTGATAAAACCACTGGAGGCTCTGCACAGATGGGAACATGAACCCACTTTCATGAACCCACTTTCTATGCTACCATCTCCTGCTCACAGATCTGTGTGATCCCACAAACATTCTCTCCAAAGCACAAGATTACAACCATCTGCCACTCCGCCCTGCTCTACAGACAGACAGGCAGCCCTTTGTCAATCCTCAGTAGAATGAAGGCCTCCCCACGTGGAGTTGGTCAGCGTGGTTGCTTGGTCATACTTCGCCAAACTGGTCTTTGTGGATTGGTAAATTGGGGCCCAGATATTACTTGTTACTGATGTCAGCCGTAGCTGGAAATTGAACCCAGGTCGCCAGTTTCGTAGCACAAAGTTACTGCTGCGGAACCTTTTCTCCCCATCTACCTTTCTGTTTGAGTTATTTTGAGATAACAACATCTCATTGGTAAGCATGAAATGTAACTGATCTGGAATTGTTTATATGCTGCTAAAGAGCATGATAAAATGTAATTTGTATTAAGTCAAATGTGGTTGTCCTATGGAAAGATTGGCCACTGTCAGTAGAATATGGAATTTCCATCACTTACTCGCTCGACATTATTCACAAGTGATGCTTTAACTTGACGAATGAAACATAAGAAACCACATGCCACTAATTTCAGTCAACCATAGCCATTTCAAGCTACTTTAAGAAAAATTCTACCACCACCGAATATCTGGTCACGTACGGTGTGAAAGAAGTTAAACACACACATCAAGTGCACCATTATGGCACTGCTGACCCAAATTTAATATCGCTCCATTGCAATTTAATTATACTCCAGTGCCCTGTTATCACCAGAACACTATGATTGGCCATCATGTTCTTTAGAATCTTATCTCTCTCGTGGATGTATCTTGAAACCAGCGGTTTGCCAGCCAAGATAAACACCGTCATACATATGCATCTGCAAGAGCTGTGTTTGTCAGTTTGGGATAAGTCTTCCTTTTAACCAAAAAATAAATAAACTCGCCGTTTTCGATCCGTTTAAAGAACAATTCTGTCCACTCGCCGGTTCGTCTGCACGAAGCCCCGTTGTTACGCAACCGTTGATTTCTAAACGCCGGACCGGTGCGGCTGCGGTGGCGGCGATAACAGCCCCAGCGGGCGTATTGTTGCAGTGCGTCAGCCGAGAGGTCGCGTTACATCGGGACCCTACCCCGGGCCGCTTAGACAAGCGCCGATTGTGGCATGCCGGCCCTCCCTCCCGCCTCGCCCCGCTCCCTGCCGGCTTGCCGGCTCGCCATCACCATGCCTTGCGTATCTCTCTCGCTCGCTCGCTCGCTCTCTCAAGAACAGACGTCCGAAATAGAATGGTTAAAGAGCCACCCCCGCATTCGTTTTTAGCAGCTGTCGCCAGCTCGCAACGTCTTCTCACGCTTCGTAGAGCGGATAATAAAATGCCACGGGCAGTTTTCCCTCACCTCCGGTGAGCACCGTTGGCTACATACGGTGCGAAAGAAGTTCAACAAACGTACATTAAACTTTTCCGGTGATTGGCAAAACGGAGCGGTTCATTTGCCGCATACGGGCCAAATGCGAAGATTTCCCTCTGCTCTAATGAGCACTGGGATCTCTTTCGCTGGCCCTGAGCCGATGGTGGAAACTCCACATTCACACAGCAAGAAGACGGTCTCTTCATTTGGACGAACGCCGTCGACTTATCGCAAAGCGTGGGGCCGATGAGTCGGCGGGCGATTTGAAATCGGGAGCGTCCCAATTTGTGAGTCGGGTACTTTTAATCGCAGCGCCACCCAGACAGACTCCTTTAAAAATCTACGATGAAATCATTTAGATGCAAAGGAAAGTACACACGTGTGTCCTCGTAGCATATGGCAGAGGGGCTCAATGGCCATGTCATATTCAGGCAGCTGTCTGTCTATTTAAGACCGAAACAGGGAGATTTCTCCACAATTCTGGCTGTCGCCTGATGATGCTAGTTGTAATTACTGGCGAAACGTCGTACTCGAATTGTAAATTTTTGAGTTTACTCTCCAACGCACCGGTGTGTTGTACGAGTAACGAATTGGAATGTTTTTGTTACGTGACAAACCTTACTAATTGGCTGTGTCGGGTGGTGGCGGGTTTTGAATGGCACATTTGTATTTCCGTGATCGAACCCAAAAACCGAATATGGATAATATCGGTTGCGAAAGCCAACGACATGTTAAGCTTTCTGTGATTAAATCAGGTTCTCAACCGTGTAGCACGTTTGTTGGGCCCATCTTAGTCATCGATGAGTGCGTGAAAACACAATTTTAAAACATGCCTCCTGCAGCTCTGAAGTTATAAATGCACTGGATGACAGAAATGCAACAAAGTTCCGTGTTTCAGACAACACGAAGGACGAGAGAGGCTTACTGGATGTGACGATGCGAGTAATTCCACGGTTTCATCTTCCTTTACCTTACATGGTATCGTAACTCTGATAGACGCACAAGTGCTATCGGTGATACACATTGAAAAAAAACATAGACTTACGTAAGTTTTTTTTTTAAACGTTTAATACCACGCAGCAGAAGAGAATGCCTCCAGCCCAAAGAGGGCAAGCCTCGAAATAAATCACGCCGCGCTAAAAATACGACGGTCGCATTTACTCCGCGAACCGACGCTGCCCGTGGCATCGCCGGAAGGGGGGCAAGGGAGGAGGGGTGGGCGCCAAACCGAAACAAGTTTCTCGCGCGACTCAGTTTCAGAAGCGGCTAAGTACGACCCCGAAACAAATCATTACCAAGAAATAAATAAAAGCCTCCGATTTAGCACGGTTAGCAAAGTATGGTGCGAAAAAAGTTGAACGTGCGTGCACGCAGCGCGAAAATGTACCGCGAGACAAAAAAAGACACCACACACGGCAGAGGTCGCAAACGGGTTTTGATTCCTTACCCGTACCCGGCCGCACCAGGGTCGCAAATGGGTAGCCGGGTATCGGGTAGGGTACGGGTATCGGGTACCCGATTGTGACTTCTGACACACAGGCCCACTTATTTTTTGACTGAATATATTCGCAGTTTTGATTACAATTTGTTCCGAGAGGCATTGCAATGTTGTCACGAGCCGATTGAAATGTCCATTGGGAACTCTCACAGTGAGCAAATGCAACCCTGAGATCGCGTTAGGGAAATGGGAAGTTGTAGAACTACTTCTGAAATATCGCGTCAAAAAGCTGTGCGAATTTGAAAATGTAACCGCGATATTCTCAACTGGGATTACACATAGCAACGTCACCCCCTGTCGCCAAACTGCTACGGGCTACGTGAAACAGAGCGCCTTCGTGATAGCCGTGCACTATTAGACCAGCGTAAAAACTAAATAAACAAATTACTTGATTTAGCCACAGGGTAGAGCCGGGACGATGAGTTCATTTATCAACTCGAGATTGCAATCGACGTTTTTAAATTTCGGTATTTTGACCCCTTATAAGAAAACGGCGGCCGCCCCCACATCCTGCCTCCTGAAGGCAGGCAACCCCCGAGGAGCCACGCCCAGCGTGACGCGGCTGATGATGGTGATGGGGTCATCAAGCTCAGCCAACCGCCTCCCCTCCCATCCAGCGTCACGCGTGGAAACGGAGGCGACGATATTTTTTTACGACATTCTTTCCCCCTTCCCCCCCCCCCCCAACTGCAATTGTATTCATACTCTTTGGTTCTTTCGGTAAAGTCACGTAGGTAGAAAATAAAAAATAATATATCACGACGTTTCGATCGCGACACAAGCGATCGTCCTCGGGCGGGAAAAAAAATAATCCAGCAGTAGAGCTGCTGAACCAGGAAGAACACAGCAGCGAGAGAGCTGCTACAACAAGAGGTTATATATGTTGGCCAAGGGCAAGCAGGCGGGAAAGGAGTCCCATCCCCGCACGCAAGCACATCAGTTGTGTTGATGGAGGAGATTAGGGAGAGAGATTAGCATGCCGAAGTGAGCTTCCGTCGCTGCATAAGAGTATCGTCCCCGCATATGCGCACCGCAGCAGTGTTGATGGCAGATTAGCACTATAGTAGTAGGTTTTTACTCTTTTAAACTGGTACAAAACTGACACCTTTATTAGGTGTCAGTTTTGTACCAGTTTAAAAGAGTAAAAACCTACTACTATATTTTGCCACTGGTAAAAGAGATCTCATAGTGAGATTAGCACTATGTTGATGGGAGAGATTAGGCAGAGAGATTAGAGAGATTAGCAAGCTTCCAATCAAGACTGCAATTGTATTATATCCGATTCGTTGAATAATCGATATACTTAAATTAACGGATAACCCAGCTCGAATGATTTTCCCCGTAAAGAGGGTTAATAAAGTGACAGCCTTGAGTTGTGTTAATTTCTGCAGCTGGAATGTGCGGGGTTACAACATCAGCAAATGCAGCACTTTTTGTTTTTTGTATGACCAGTGGTGACTGGGTTGAGGCCATCAGCTCACTGGGATTGAGAACCCCCGTTTAATCACCATCTCTGTGTGGAGTCTGTATGTTCTCCCCCTGTTCTGCGTGGGTTTCCTCACGCGTTCTCCGGTTTCGTTCCATAGCATAACAAATAACACACAATACAACAGGCTGGTGTTGGCCAAAACATCCCACCGCTGAATATATTCCTGCAAATGACCCAAATTAGGATTACGCCCAGCAGCAACTAACGTCGCCCCCCGCTGCGACAACTTGGTAGGACGCTCCTGAAAAATAATTATTTTCCAGCAGCACCACCAGGTATACAAATGCATTATTGTAATTGTGAATGGCAATATATGGCTATGTTCAGGTCAAATTCATTATCGTTGATGTGGTTGTCCTCTCCCGTTTACGTCCCAATGCTCAGGACATCGTGGACAGTCACCCTGGACTCACATTTTTGAAGGAGGCACCGGAATTCCACTCGCGGTACATCACAACGGTAAGGCGATGCCATAGCCTGCAACCAACTCTGTGCCTTAACCATTGAATTGCCTCCCAGCCGTGTATAGTAAACCCACAACGCTGCAACGCACACTTGCCCTGTAATGTCATGTTGATAACCCGGGTCACTCTTGCAAACGAGTCTATGAACTTGAAACTTGACTGTGCACTGACAATTTACTCTAACCATGCAACTTACCACTTACCCTTAGACTACAACCGACCCGTAATCCTACAATATATCCTAACTTTGCATATACCCTATCTCCCGAACTCTACAACATCACCTAATCCTATTTATTAAAATGTACTTTAAAACAGCACCGCGGTTTTTTCTGCTCAAACAAGCATGGCTCAGCGCTCATCCTCTTTTCACCAGTGGTGGAAATTCCTCATTCCTATGGTGGCGGCGGCGTGGTCGGTGAGAGAATATACCCTGGCCCTACGTCAGCGGTTTGCCGATTGGCTTGTAAGGGCTTGGAGGCGCCCGGCGTTCGCCCATTGACTCGGTCTGCGGCCAGCGGCACGCTCGTGCCGCGTCGCGGGGGTGACATTACCGGGAAACGAAACATCGGCGGCAGCTCGGTCTCGGGAGCGGCCAAAATCGGCGTTAATAATAACCACGCAGCTGCCGCCCCCGCACTGATCTCCACAAATCCCGGGCGCGCGCTGCCGCCCGTAAGCCTTGTTCCACCGCGAAACCGTGGCGGTGACGCTGGGATCACCGTTCCCGTTGCCCTTGCGACGCAGCTGACTTTTAGTTTCGTCAGCCAGCCAGCCAGCCGTATGTCCCGCGCGCACGCTGCCAGCATGGAGTCGTGCCGGGTAAGACTCTTTCCTTTTGGATTGAGCGCTTGGCGAACGCGATTGGTTTGCCTAAACTAAACCATCAACTATTTTTATTTCACCAAGTTAGGTTCGCTGAGCTATACAGCTCTCTTTCGGAAGCGACCTGGCCACAAATGATAGGTCAACGAAGTGGCTTATCACGTGGAAATGTACGTCAGACAAATACTCTTAAATGCATATTTCTAAATGTGGAGGGAAAAACCGGAGGAGCCGGAGAAAAATCCACACGTCCACGGGGGAGAACATGCAAACTCCAAATATACAGCAGCAGGCGTCAGGGTAGAGATTGAACCCACGACCTCCTGTATACCAGGCGAGGTAAACACCCGGCAGCCGCTAGAGGTTCTACGTGCGCACGCTGGCTCGCTCGCTCGTCGTCGTCAACCACGATCTGTCCGCAGCTGGATAGAGGCCTCCTCTCATGTCACCGCGAATCCGCTCACGGTCCTACGGCGCAACGGTCCGTCTCGTTGATTTAGTCGCACCGCGTTCCCGCGGTGGGCCTCCTCCCGGGTGAGTTACCTCCTTGGGCTGCCACTCCGTCGTTAGTCTAGACCAGCGGCCAGCATTGCTTCTATCGCGACGTGTCCTTACTTTTCTTAGCAGTCGGTACGATGTCTCCAATTTGCATGCTACGTTTTCCTCCTTATGCATTCGTGTATATTTTCAAGCATGCCCTGGGTATTTTCGCCGGTTCGTGCGTTGAAGGGCGCTGTCAGATGCTGCAGCATTCAAGGGCCTTGGTGAATTCAATTCCCTACCCGACCACCCGCACCCGCAGGTGATCCAGAGAGTGTTTTACGTTGTGAATCGCTCGTGGTCCGGACGGATTTCGCTGACCGAGCTACGGAAAAGCAACTTCCTGCAGGTGAGCCGCGCATTCCCTCTCAGCTTTTTTTTGTTGCCGAATCTTCCATCGATCGATTGATTGACAACGGTCACACTCGGCGCACAGTTGTCCATGCCAAAGTCAAGGAATGAAATACTCTTCTTCGCATATGAACATCGCTGTTAAGAGACCGATATGTGTTTCCTGAGACGACGATCAGGGACGTGAGAGTGTGTATGGGGAGGGGAAAAGGGTAAGGAGGGTGGAAGGTAAAGAACACGCTGGGAGAAAGACAGGGATGGGGAGAGGAGAACGGGAAGGTGTGAGGGGGGGGGGCACCATCTTGCTCTTAGCTCTTCTCCTCCCCTTCACGAAATCACACATTCATTCGATGCTTTTTTCTTTTCATACGTTTAAATATTTGCAGTAAACACTGTCGGCTTCCCCACAACGTTAGACAGAGTTCAAAGTGGGGCATAATCCCAGGTTAACCGTCGCTGAGATTTACTCGGTTGCGCAGTTCGTATAATGTTCCCTCATTCAAATAGTTAGAAGAACCGCCGTGGATTTCCGACACAGGGAGACGGAATTTAACCGACGTTGGGCAATATGACACCCGACTGACATTTGAGATTCGAGCGAGCAAACTTCCGACGGCGCGTCTACATTTCAAACTGCAGCAACACGGCGTCGAAGATATTTTGTTTTTCATCGTACTGACGATGACGACGAATATGTTGTTATCGATGATTATGATGATGATGACGACGATCGCTGTGATTGGCGACTTGAATGGGTTCAGACGCTTGCGCTGCTCGAGGAGGAGGAGGACATCAACCAGATCACCGACTACTTCTCCTACGAGCACTTCTACGTCATCTACTGCAAGTTCTGGGAGCTGGACACGGACCACGACCTCTACATTGACCGCAAGGACCTGGAAAAGCACAACGACCACGGTACGGCTCGTACCAACGCTTCAACTCTAGCGCGTTGTTGTCCGTCCCCCGCACGTCTGACTAGCACGGTTGGCTACGTTCAACGTACACACTTGCAATACAAACAGCCCTGCCCACTAGCTACGACCCTTAACCCGAGACTCATGCTTATCGTGACCCTAATCCTGACACTACCCCGAAGCATAATCGTAACCCTGTTCCTGAGTGGAGTTTTAAGCTCAATCATAGCTTTCAAATGATAACTTTAACCCTGACAATTAATCTTAGCCATAACCCTAACCCTGACACACTTTTTCAGAGTGATCTGGCCACAAATAAATAGCCCAACGAAGTGGCTTATCACGTGGAAATTTATAGCAGCCAAATACTCTAAACGTATGTTTATTAACGTGGAGGGAAAAACCGGAGGACCTGGAGAAAAATCCACGCGACCACAGGGAGAGAGACACGCAAACTCCAAATATACAGCTGTAGGCGTCAGGGTCGTGATCTAACCCACGACCTACTGCATACCAAGCGAGGTAGTTAACATCTCCTAGCCAATGTGATGATGATGATGAGAGAGAGAGAGACACGCAAACTACAAATATACAGCAGCACGCGTCAGGGTCGTGATCTAACCTACGACCTGCTGCATACCAGGCGAGGTAGTTAACTATCTCGCCACTCTGGTGAGCACCTGGAGAAGACTCGCCAAATGTTTTTGGTGGACACCACTGGAGGCTCCGCACAGACGGGAACACGAACCCACTTACTGTACTTCCACCGCCCGCCCACAAAATCTTGTGTGATCCTACAAACATTCTCCCCCCCAAAGCGCCAGATTACAACCATCTTTGCATTCAGCAGCAAAGTCACTGCCGTCGATGTTTTCCTGTCGCCGCAGCGATCTCAAGCCGGATGATCGACAGGATATTCTCCGGAGCTGTCACGAGGTACGCGGTGCCTGATGGCTCGCGCAGTGCGGCGTTTGCGCAGAACAAGGCGGCGCCGTGACGCCACGAAATCGGCACACCCCGACGAAATCACCGACCGGAGGGGGCTCGTCCCCCTGCCCATATTTGGTCTCGTGGAACCCGAACCGTGGTGCCTGTTTTATCGATTCTGGTCGCGGTCGATCCGACAGCCACGTTAAGAGTATCGGCTCACCGAGGGTCAATCGCTGCTTCGATTTCAATTGGCGAGCGACCCGTGGGTCCAGTAATCCCATTGGGTGGCACAGCGTCGTGCTTAAAAGCTCCCTTGTTGTTCGATTGGCCCATATCGTGCGTGTTGGGTGAGATTCGCTCGCAGTCCGTATTGATCGCATTCCAGCGCCGGTGTTTGTGTGAGCACGAGCGAGCGACAGCCCCATGGGAGGAACGCGTGTGGTTTGGTGCGGTGTGCTGCCGTGTGGTGTGCTGTTTTGTGGTTTGGTGTCGTGCGATACGGTGTGGTGTTGAGCGGTGTGGTGTGGTGTTGTGTGGTGTTGAGCGGTGTGGTGTTGATAGGTGTGGTGTTGAGCGGTATGGTGTTGAGCGGTATGGTGTTGAGCGGTGAGTGGTGTGGTGTTGTGTTGAGCGGTGTGGTGTTGATAGGTATGGTGTTGAGCGGTATGGTGTTGAGCGGTGAGTGGTGTGGTGTGGTGTTGAGCGGTGTGGTGTTGAGCGGTGAGTGGTGTGGTGTTGTGTTGAGCGGTGTGGTGTTGATAGGTATGGTGTTGAGCGGTATGGTGTTGAGCGGTGTGGTGTTGAGCGGTGAGTGGTGTGGTGTTCATCTTCTTGGTTCTTTCGGTAAAGTCACGTAGAAGGGAAGTAATACAAATAATAAAAATAAAACATAATAAAATAATTCTCACAGTGAGAATTATTTTATTATGTTTTATTTTTATTATTTGTATTACTTCCCTTCTACGTGACTTTACCGAAAGAACCAAGAAGATGAATCCCTGCAGTCACGAAAGCTTTAAATCGAAATGGTGTGGTGTTGTGTGGTGTTGAGCGGTATGGTCTTGAGCGGTGTGGTGTTGAGCGGTGAGTGGTGTGGTGTTGTGTGGTGTTGAGCGGTGTGGTGTTGAGCGGTGAGTGGTGTGGTGTTGATAGGTATGGTGTTGAGCGGTGTTGTGTTGAGCGGTGTGGTGTTGATAGGTATGGGGTTGAGCGGTGTGGTGTTGAGCGGTGAGTGGGGTGGTGTTGTGTTGAGCGGTGTGGTGTTGAGCGGTGTGGTGTTGAGCGGTGAGTGGTGTGGTGTTGATAGGTATGGTGTTGAGCGGTGTTGTGTTGAGCGGTGTGGTGTTGATAGGTATGGGGTTGAGCGGTGTGGTGTTGAGCGGTGAGTGGGGTGGTGTTGTGTTGAGCGGTGTGGTGTTGAGCGGTGTGGTGTTGAGCGGTGAGTGGTGTGGTGTTGTGTTGAGCGGTGTGGTGTTAATAGGTATGGTGTTGAGCGGTGTTGTGTTGAGCGGTGAGTGGTGTGGTGTTGTGTTGAGCGGTGTGGTGTTGATAGGTATGGTGTTGAGCGGTGTTGTGTTGAGCGGTGTGGTGTTGAGCGGTGAGTGGTGTGGTGTTGTGTTGAGCGGTGTGGTGTTGATAGGTATGGTGTTGAGCGGTGTGGTGTTGAGCGGTGAGTGGTGTGGTGTTGTGTTGAGCGGTGTGGTGTTGAGCGGTGAGTGGTGTGGTGTTGTGTGGTGTTGAGCGGTGTGGTGTTGATAGGTATGGTGTTGAGCGGTGTGGTGTTGAGCGGTGTGGTGTTGAGCGGTGAGTGGTGTGGTGTTGATAGGTATGGTGTTGAGCGGTGTTGTGTTGAGCGGTGTGGTGTTGATAGGTATGGTGTTGAGCGGTGTGGTGTTGAGCGGTGAGTGGGGTGGTGTTGTGTTGAGCGGTGTGGTGTTGAGCGGTGTGGTGTTGAGCGGTGAGTGGTGTGGTGTTGTGTTGAGCGGTGTGGTGTTGATAGGTATGGTGTTGAGCGGTGTTGTGTTGAGCGGTGAGTGGTGTAGTGTTGTGTTGAGCGGTGTGGTGTTGATAGGTATGGTGTTGAGCGGTGTTGTGTTGAGCGGTGTGGTGTTGAGCGGTGAGTGGTGTGGTGTTGTGTTGAGCGGTGTGGTGTTGATAGGTATGGTGTTGAGCGGTGTTGTGTTGAGCGGTGTGGTGTTGAGCGGTGAGTGGTGTGGTGTTGTGTTGAGCGGTGTGGTGTTGATAGGTATGGTGTTGAGCGGTGTTGTGTTGAGCGGTGTGGTGTTGAGCGGTGAGTGGTGTGGTGTGGTGTTGAGCGGTGTGGTGTTGAGCGGTGAGTGGTGTGGTGTTGTGTTGAGCGGTGTGGTGTTGAGCGGTGAGTGGTGTGGTGTTGTGTTGAGCGGTGTGGTGTTGAGCGGTGAGTGGTGTGGTGTGGTGTTGAGCGGTGTGGTGTTGAGCGGTGAGTGGTGTGGTGTGGTGTTGAGCGGGGTGGTCTTGAGCGGTGAGTGGTGTGGTGTTGTGTGGTATTGAGCGGTGTGGTGTTGAGCGGTATGGTGTTTAGCGGTATGGTGTTGAGCGGTGAGCGGTGCGGTGTGGTGTTGTGTGGAGCGGTGTGATATTGTGCGGTGTGTTATTGTACGTTGCGGTGTCATGCGGTACGGTGTGAGCAGGGGACCGGCCACCAAGCGCGAGAAGCGGATGAGCTACGCCGACTTTGTGTGGTTTCTCATCTCGGAGGAAGACAAAAAGACCGCGACGAGGTGAGGCGTCGTGTAAAACGAATTCAACAAATGTAGCAGCAACAGAAATGCTCGTGCACCGTTGTCTGTGTCGTGTCCACGCGTATGCACGTGCGTGCGTATACATTATTGCGTTCGTGTGCTCGTATGCACGTTTGTGCTTGTGCGCGTCCGTGCGCCAGTGTGGAGTACTGGTTTCGCTGCATGGACCTGGACGGCGACGGCGTTCTGTCCATGTACGAGCTGGAGCACTTCTACGGCGAGCAGTGCGCGCGCATGGACAAGCTCGGCATCGAGCCCCTGCCGCTCAGCGACTGCCTCTGCCAGATGCTCGACCTCGTCAAGCCCCAGGTGGAAGGTTCGTGTTGTCTTTTGCGAATCTCTTTTGCCGTGCCGACCGCGCCGTTGGTCGGGCTGTCGTGTCACGTGACGAAGCGTCCGTTGGGAGCGCTCGCAGGGCAGCCGCCGACAGAAGCGGATATCGTAGAGCTGCCTCCGAGATGCCGACAAGTGACCTGCGATCGGCACGCGCTGGGGGGGCGGCACCCTCCCCACCCGCTCGCTCTGCCACGAAAGTCTCATGGGTAGTCGCAGGAGGGTGAAACTGATATTTGTAATTCTGACAGTGCAAATATTTGTAAACTGAACTGCTTTTAAATTTCGATGTAAAGCTTTCGTGACTGCAGGGATTCATCTTCTTGGTTCTTTCGGTAAAGTCACGTAGAAGGGAGATAATAAAATAATGGAAATGAAACATAATAAAATAATACAATACAATTATATACAATACAATTATATTATTTTATTATGTTTTATTTTTATTATTTTATTATCTCCCTTCTACAAGACTTTACCGAAAGAACCAAGAAGATGAACTGCTTTTGTTGTTTAGTTTGTTGTCCTTACCCCGCACCTCCGATTATCATGGTTGGCTGCGTACGGTGCAAAAAGACATTCCTGCGGAGGGAGCTGGTAGGAACGTTGGGTTGCTCGGTCAACGGCCAGGGTCAACGGCGGCGTGGTGTATTCCGCAAATATGGCCGACTGTGAGGGCGGGCACAAGCCGGCGTGAGTAAGTTAAACGTTGAGTTTTATAAGGGCACCACGAGGTGACCAGCCCCTCCCCACCCAGACCCTCCCCACCCTCCCCTCCCAACCCAGCCCCTCCCTCCCTCCCCACCCAGCCCCTCCCCACCCTCCTCACCCAGCCCCACCCTCCCCACCCTCCCCTCCCCACCCCACCCAGCCTCACCCTCCCCACCCAGCCCCTCCCTGCACAACGGACACAATGATCCCCTGTGGACTGATGTAACCAGAAGGTTCCTACCAGTACAAGTTCAACAATACAATGTGACCTGGACTGAGGCTGTCAACTCACCAGACTCGAGAATCGGGTTTGATCAGATGCGACTGAAAGCCGGATTCGAACCCAGGATCTCTGCAGTGGTCAGCTCATGACTCAAGCCACCTCTGAACAACTCGGCCGCCTTGGGAGATTTGTAAATTTTTTTCCCGTTGAAATGTTTTTGTTATCGTCTTGGTGCTCCCCCGTCCCCAGGCAAAATCACGCTGAAGGATCTGAAGCGGTGCAGAATGGCGTACGTCTTCTACGACACGTTCTTCAACCTCGAGAAGTACCTGGAGCACGAGCAGAAGGACCCCTTCTCCGTCCAAAAGGTATCGCGATGCAATTGAGGAGACTGATCGTCGGCTTGCTGTGGCCTGCGGACTGTTTTCGGCTGCTGCTCTGCTGCCAATTCCTTTGGCTTCATATTCTTGGTTCTGTCGGTAAAGTAACGTAGAAGGGAAATAATGAAATAATAGAATATAGAACAATAAAATTCTCACGACGTTTCCATTGCAACACAATCATCATCAGGTGTATTGTTGTATTTTTATTATTTTATTATTTGCCTTCTACGTGACTGTACCGTAAGAACCAAAAATATTAATCCCTGCAGTCACGAAAGCTTCAAATCGAAATTCCTCGGCTTGCGATCGGTGTTGACAAATCGGCAAGAATTTCTGCGCTTGTGCAATTTGTACTTTGCGTTCTTTATTTGTGTTTAGCAGTCGTTTTTGTTTTAGCGGCTTGCTCACCTACCTCCTCTCAATCTCGCGCCTACATCGTACAGCTTGTTGATGTAACTCGCTGACCCGCCCCGACTGGACACATTCATGATAAAGAACTTCACTGCTCAGTGGGATCCCTCCAGGATAAATACGGATCTTGATTCTGAACTCGCCCGCCTCGCACGCCCGCAACCAGCGCAAGCTTGCGAGCCGGTGCTCTCGAGGTGCCTGCGTACACTACCTAACGACCGCCTTTGAGACCACCCCACGTGCTTCGCGCCGGCGTTAATAGGTGCTCGATAATAGCGATTGCCCCAACAGTGTCTTATGGCTATACGGGGGATCTTTTTAGGGGTAGCTGTAGTGTAGCGGTTAGTGCACTGCACTACGAACCCAGTGATCCGAGTTCGATTCCCGGTCACGGCCAACATCAGTGACAATTATATGAACCGGGCCTTGGCCCTCCCCTAGGTCGACTCAACCTTGAATAATTACGTGGTACAGTGTATAAGTGTATAAACATCGCCACTGGGGATGCAAAGGCGTTCGGGCGTGGTGCTGGCCACCCACCCCCTCGTGTGCCATCGCGGCCTTCAGATGTGCTCGCTAACAGCACTTGGCGTCAACAGTCTGTTAAAGATTATACGGTGGGGTGGGATCTTTGTCTCTGTCTCGTGTGTGTGTGTAGGAGGCAGATGGGGAGGTGCCCGAGTCCTCGGACTGGGATCGCTACGCCGCAGAGGAGTACGAGATCCTGGTCGCAGAGGAGTCGGCAAACCAGCGGATGCAGGCCATGTGAGACACAGAGACTCACGCAGCAATAATTTTGATGTTTAACACGTAGGCTTTCGCGACCAATATTATTCATAATAAAGGTTTTTTGGGTTAGATCGCCTAAGTATAAATGTGTCGTAACCCTCCACCACCCGACTGAGCCAGTAAGGTTTGTCACTTAAACAACGCGTTAATTAGTTCACTACTTCAGAGTGTAAATCCACAACATTTACAATTTACTTTCAAACACACCGGTGGGCTAAAGTAGTAACTAAATGGTGTGTTATAGTAGTAGGTTTTTACCCTTTCAACTGGTACAAAAACTTGACACCTTTATACAAGGGATCATGTTTGCAATAACCACAGCACAAGCAGTCAAAATGCAAACAAAAAGAAACAACTTTGATAATGATATGCACTGTCCTTGAAGTTGATTGGTCCACACCCGAGACAGCTTTTCTTAGAGCCTAGTCTCCATTGGTGTTGGACCAGATAACGCCAAAAGGCGTACAACTCAAAAAACAGTGCACCATCAGAGTATTGAGAGCTCGGGGTAAGCATTTACACTATGAGACCTCCTTTACCAGTGGCAAAATATAGTAAAAGGTTTTTACCCTTTCAACTGGTCAGTTTTTGTACCAGTTGAAAGGGTAAAAACCTATTACTATATTTTGCCACTGGTAAAGGAGGTCTCAGTGTAAATGGCGCGTTGTTTACGTGACAAACCTTACTGGCGGTGTCGGGTGGTGGAGGGTTACAACACATTCATACGTCCGCGATTTCACCCACAAACCTTCATTGTGAATAATTATGATGTCAACCTGTACCCTGGCCGCTAACCACCGCCCCTACAGAGAACCACCCACTAAAGGATATCATATAACTACTTCTTAAATGACCTGTGATTGACACGCTAGAGGGCAGCACCCTCCCAACCCGCTTGCTCTGCCATGAAGAATATTTGTTCGTTGTAGGAGGATGAAACCAATAATTTCAATTCTGATGGCATTAATGTTTTCAACGTGCTGGGGTTATGTATTTTGTTGTTTGTGCAGTCATTGGTTTCTTCCCTGACAATGATAACTCATCAGCCTCGAGACTCCAGGTTGATCAGCACGATCCCATTCTCAAGAGCTGGAATTTAGCCAAACAGAGTGCAAATTAAGTGAAGAACCAATTTTGATGTGTGGGTTTTTTTTTCGTCCAAATCTTTGGTGACTGGGCCACAACCAACAACACTTACAACCCTGATTTAATCACAGGTCTCTTTTTGGATTTGAACCCTAGATCCTCAGCGTTGCCGGCTGGACAGAGCCAGCCGGTCACTGTGTCTGATGATGATGATGATGATGTTGTCGTCGGTGGTGCTGGTGGTGGTGTTGTGGTGCTGCAGTGGAGAGATGTTAACTACCTCGCCTGGTATGCAGGAAGTCGTGGGTTCTATACCGACCCTGACTACTGCTGTATATATGGAGTTTGTGTGTCTCTCTCCCCGTGGTCGCGTGGATTTTTTTCCGGTCCCTCCGGGTGTTTCCCTACCATACATTTCCACGCGATAAGCCACTTCGTTGGGCTATTTATTTGTGGCCAGGTCACTCTGAAAAAGTGCGTCAGAGTTAGGGTTATGGCTAAGATTAATTGTCAGGGTTAAAGTTATCATTTGCAAGCTATGACTGAGCTTAAAACTCCATTCAGAAACAGAGTTACGATTATGGGCCTTACTTGGTAAAGTAAGAAAACAACTTTTTGTTTAGTTTTAGTTTGTAACAGTTTGCTGGTTTGTTTGTGCAGCTCGTACGAGGAGGACCTGGAAGAGGCGTTGCTGGGAAAGCAGGTCGGGCGGCTAACCCTGAGCGACCCTCCCAACCCAAGCACGCGCTTCAGCGACGACCAGTACGAGTACGACGACGACTTCGAGTACTGAACGCGACGACATCGCCCTCCCGTGTCCCTTCCCTGCCCGTCTGCCCGCACATCCGTCCGTCCGTCTGTTCATATATTTGCCGGTCTGCTTGTCGATCCAACCATTCATCCATCCGTGTGTACATTCTTAAGTTTCTTCCGTATTCTTTAGGTCCATCTGTCCTGCCTATTAATTCGTCCATCTTTTTGTCGGTTATCTTGTCCGCCTGTAAATCTTCATACACATCAGCTTGCCTGTCCATATTGACTGAATACCAAAAGGCTAAACACTTTGTGTGCGTGTGCGTCTCTATCTTTCTGTATCTGTCACTTTCACAAACTCTCACCGTCTCGCTGTCCTTTGTACAGCTCTCATTGGCAGAGACTCTTTCACACCGGATTCTTTCTCTAATCCATGCATTTGTACATAGACCACAGAGGACTCTGCAGGTCACGCTGAGGTTAGGCTCTCTCAAGCCAAACCAAACAGGGCCGAGCACAGCCTTCGCTTCTACCGGTGGCTAGTCCCATTGAAGCTCAGCACTGTCCAGGCACAGTGAGCAAATTGGTAGCCCCTTGCTGTGATGTGTTGACGCCCCAGCGGCGTCTCAGCGTTTTCCCCCCCGGCTTGGCCGTGCTAAACCGGGCTAAAATTGATGACGCAGCGCTAAGCAAGATGAGGGCCGGCTTTTTATAGGCGTTGGGCTATGCTGGGCTGGTTCTCAGCGTTGCAGAGTTAACGTGTTTTAATTAACCGTGTGTTAATGTGATCGGATCGCCAAAGCCCAGTGTGTGTAATCCTGTGTTATTACTCTTTAGGGTGTTGTTTTTTTGTATGTGATCAGATCATGGTTAGGTAGCATGTAGCGGTCAACTACTTCTTGTGATTACTTTCATTTTGATAAATTCGTAAGTGTCAAAATAACAATTACAATGGGGGGGGGGGGGGTATGATGGGGGGGGGGGGGTCAGCAGCTGGGACGAATGAGAGCACAGCAGCAGCCACAGCATGCACATCACACCACACACGGCCCGCAGTCACATCACGGGTTCTCTTACTTTGAACCCTGATGTCTATTGAAAGCAATGTGTCGTGCGACGAATTCACCCGGTGCTGCGAGTTTTGCGATGCAAAAGCACGCGGGATTGAGTCGCGTTACTTCTGAAACCTCAATCAAGTCTGGCAATCGCACCGACTCCTATTCCAGAATCACTCTTCCCATCTTGGGCCGGCCTCTCGCTCGCCCACATCGACCTGAGATGGCTCCGGTTGGCCCAGGACGCAAAGTGTAGTAGCTATACTGGGCTGGGCTCGGTTTGTAGCTTTGGCCCGTGTGTAGCATGGGCACTTTTTTAATTTTTAAGTTTGGTTTCTGTGTTTCGTTTCTGTTCCGGTCGTACATTAAACTAACGGTAAAGTTTTTGTCCAACTCGGAATATCCCAAACCTCCGCCGTGACCACCAGGTCCAAGCATCGTCGACCGGGTTTTGCACAATGAGTGCCAGTTGTTTTTTTTTGGGGGGGGGAGGGGGTGGTTGTGGGTTCACTTAACAATCGCGCTTTTAAGGCGCGGGCTTGTGAGCGAGGGTTGTGTGGACTCATGGCTGTTGGCGATAGTAGTAGCAGTAGTAATAATATTAATGAGTGCTAAGACGATTGTAATGGATGTAATTATGTGCACATCATCACAGCTGTAATATGTATACACACAGACACGTGCACGCGTGCTATGCAACACTTGTGCCGAGTGTTTCTGAACACTTAATCCTCTGTTGAGGTGGGGTTATATGTGAAAATTATATTTTAATGTAGGCCAATGCTGCCTTAGCGCACTGTGCCTCTGCATTCGACACAGAAATAGCACGTTGTTTTGGCACCGGGGAATAGCACAAATGCCACATGTCCCGCCTATTCAAAAACAACTCTACTCCGGTTGCGACGTACCGACGTAACGCATTTTGGCGGTCTTTATACCTCTCCCCCTGCGCGTTGTCGCGGTGGTTCGTGCCGCCATCGTTTGAAACCCACCGCATTAGCGGGCTGTGCCATTCCTTCGCGTAGGGGTGACAAGTTTGCGGAACACCACGGCGGGTGGCGGGCGGGGGGGGGAAATTTGCTACCCGTGGTGGCACGGGATGTTCTTGATAACGTTGCATCGTCAGCCTTTGAAAATAAAAGTGAATTTAAAAAATACAAAAAAGGGGCAGAGCTTCTTCAATAACGTTGGGGTTTCAATTATTTTAAACATGTAAGTAGTGCAGACCGTTACGATAAAATGAGACTTGTGATGCAAACGAGGCCCGTGCCCATGCAGTTTCGCAAACATTTTACGCCTGAGCTAACTTGACGGTCGTGTTCGTCACGAGGACGTTTCCACTGTGCCTGTCAACTTTTTTATAACGTTTCGTAAGCCGCGCTGAAACAACATTGCGTTTCGCACGTTTTCCGTGAGCACATTTCAATAAGTTCACATCATCATTATTATTAACGAAGACACTTGTAATGGACAAATACAACTTTTTGTTTTTCACACAAAAAAATTACCCAAACAAAAACTTCCAAGAGCTCACGTGACCCAGATGTCATTCTAACAACTGCTGTAACCTTTTGACCTTCTCACAACATCGTTTGCACGTTCCTTCCTGCGTTTTTTGAGTTTGAGTTTTTTCTCTCGTGATTGACCGTGCGATTGTTTGAAGCCTGTTTATAATTATTCATTTTTTTCCAATCGTACATTCCTGTGTGCTGTTCAAATTCTTTCCTGTTTCGCTCGTCCTGTGTGCATGTGCGCGCCCGCAAACACCTCGGACCGCTCGGCTGGTACATTCTCGCACACCGTTTCAATCACGTGGTGGAGTGGGTGGGGTGGGGGGGCGGCACACATTTTAAATGAGCGCAGTTTGTCCGAAGAAATTGAACTCGGGACGAAAAATGTATCCTCGATAGAGACATTTTGGAGTTCATTCCTGTCAAAAGTCTTGATACCCACAGACTGATGACGGGTTAACTTGACACTTTGAAAGAACTCCCAAACGTCTCCCCGAGTATACCGTCAGTGAGAGTTCCATTTGGTCCTGTAAACGTTTCCCACGGCCGAAATATTGGAATGCAACGTTGGCGTTTGCCGTGTGCGGAGGCGCCGTACTGAGACCAGCGGAGTCGAGGCAAAACCTCCCCCCCTGCTCAAATCTGAGTGCAAAGCGGTACCCATCTCCGTTGGTGGCCCCTGGGGGGGGCCTGCGGTGGACATTACACATTCACATGGCGGGGCCCAGTCTATCCATAGGAGAACCAGCTTTGAATCTGTGCAGAGGTTGAACTCGTTATATATCGAACGCAGAAGAACGACTCGCCTACACAAGAAATCGTCCCCTCCCTCCCCATGGTTTAGGCACTGAATGGGCCTGCTGGTTTCGAGTCAAACACTCGAACCACTATGCCACCCGGCTTGAAAGTTGCACAAAAAAGCGACGTCTCCTTATATCGATCAGTCAATCAGTCTGGACGTGCCAATATCTCTCTATCTCAATAAAGTAGGCATTGGTACCCGTTGTATGTATGTTGAGCTTCTTTCTGCGCATGGTACGTAGCCGACCGTGCTGAACGGGAACGGTACATGGGGCGTAGAGCGACGGGAATGAAGAGATTGCTACCTCGTAAGTTCGTGGCAACGTTTCGGAGGACAGGCGTGAGAGATGAGACCTGCGTTTTTTTTTGGGGGGGGGGCTGACTGCCGGGGGGGGGGGGCCGTTGCCTCTGAACGTTTAAAAGTTCGCCGGAGTTGTTCGGGTGCCGATGCTGATCGGCGAGCGTGCCCAGAGCATCGTTTTGCTCTTTCGAGGCTGTGAGCTCGTCAACAGAGGTCTGGAGACCACGCTTGCGATCGAAACGTTTGTTTTCGATTTGATAATATTGCATTTGGGTGACGCTGCTCCTGCTGCTGCGGCCGCATTGGCAGTGGCAGCGCGAGCACAATGAACAACGAATGTCAACACCTACTCGTCAAGAACACTGCCTTAAAAAAATTACAAATATATAATCGGTGACGTTTCGGGCAGTTGCCCTTCTTCACAAGTAACCCATCACAGCACATAAAGAACGACCATTGCCACAAAACGTTACGTGATTACTTGAAAAAAGCTATCTTTTAAGGCAGTGTTGTCGATTGATTTTTTTTTCCTCCAAGTGGATGCATGGGAGTCACGATGCACTTGCAATTCAAATGAACGTTTGTATTTTATTTTTCAAATGTGTGTGTGCGTGTTCATGTGACCCTTGGGTGCAATGGTCTTGCCAAGGCCTGGCAACACATCCTGTGTGTGAGCAAAGTGTTGCCTTGCAGCAGTTTGGCTCGACGGAATCGCTTCTCATCCCCCAGCACCACTTAACGACGACTCACACGACACTCACTGCGATCAGATCTACAACTTCTATATTATAAGCCTAGAGGTTCTACTCGTGGTTAAACAGGAATACCATAACGTTTAGGAGAGTGCTGGCAAAATGTCTGCACATATTAAAAGGGTCGCATGTCCGTTGTACAGTATTCTATTGCAATCAAATAAAATAAAAACATCTAGCAAATCTTCTTTCGTATGGCAAAAGACGTCAAATCAAACACACGTCAACCGCTTCAAGTCGGCACATGGCATCACAAAGCAATGCATTCATCGACTCTCACACTACAGCAACGCCTCGGAGTGCGTTCTCAATTCCTCCAATTCAATCGTCGGTCCGTCCGTCCGTCCGTCCGTGCCGCGTGACGAGGTCCTTCACCGCGACGGCGTCATTTTGCCGCGGTTAACGGAGACCGGGCGGCCGTTAGACGCTCCGCGCCCCCCACCTTCCCCGTGGAATTCGGCGCGAGTAGTGTGCCGATCTTGCTACGGTAAGATTCGTTCGAATAATCCTCGACCAGAGAGAGAGGGCCTGGAGCGGTGGCGGCAGGGAGCTCCTGACGTGATCGTGGCCAAGCAGCGGCCCCCTCGTCACGTGCCACCACGTCTGGCCGCCCGGTTCGTTTTGGGTTTTTTTCTTTCTCCCAGAGCGGCCGACGCGTTCCCGGCACGCCGATAGGGCGTCGCTCAGTCGACGGCAGATTCCTGGAGGAAAACACGAAATGGTGACGACAAGCAAGCAAATGGTTGCTTTTTTTATTTTTCTTTCGGCCGTTTTGTTTTTGAGGTGCCTTTTGCGTTCGGCATTTACATGTAATTGTTCGTAGCCTAGCGCGGTGGAGTCTTTAATTTAAAGAAAAGCAAATCATCTTTGGTTCTCGGCTCTTGGAGCAAAATGGTCCGTCTTTCCGCGGTGAATATTTGCTGGGCGATTATCTGCATCCGTTCGATCCAGAAAACGACATCAGGTCGATTGGAAATGCTCAAAAAGTATTGTGATTCCACATCTGCGATTGCGTCAAATATGGGAATTGTAATTGCTCAGCCCCTTGGCAATACGCTGAAGGCCTCACTGCACCGTGTCGATCGTGGGAATGATTGACCATACTTCACCACGTTGGTCAGTATGGGTCGGTGATGTTGAGGGTCCCGGGACCCTTTTAAGAGGTCACTGCCCACTCGTTATGGTTTGGGTTGTAGTACTGTGCAACATCGTAGTAATTGAAGAACATTGCAATGTAGAGACATATAGCATTGAACAATTGCGTAGTGTTCATGAAAGCCTTAGTCTCACTTGAATCGAACAATTCAGCCGTATTGAGCAATCGCCATGGCCACCAAATGAATGCCACCGAGAGCTGAGCGAATACGACACTTAAAGCAATACCACGTGCACTGCGATATCCGAGAGCATGGAGCCAAATTATGTGTTTTTGCTTCTTAAGTTATAGCTGGTATAGTTGTGATACACACAATGTATTTCTGTATCAACGTGTGAATAGAACTCCACGTTTAGGCTTTCCTATATCGCCCGGTACCAATGTTCACGTGCCAGCAGGTGCAATGCCCCTTGTTAGCGGGGACGTGGAAACATGAGACGGAGTACAGCTCAAGAGGATTGGGGGGGGGGGGGGGTTGAGGAAACGCTGATATTTCTGGAACTCTGTGAGCAGCCGTAGACTTGTGCCGTTGTCAGACTGCTCGTAATGTGTGCGGAGAATGCTGGCGGGCAATGAGGAAGAGTGATGGGATAAATAATTGAAGGGGGGCTGTACATCCTAAAGGAACGTTTGTCCACTCCGGTCCTCGCGACCAATCCCCCCCCACCGGTCCACGTCTTTCTTGGTGACCAGCCTTGTCTATTCCGTACGTGAACTAAGCCCACTGCGAACGCTTGCACGCACGTGATGGTTGGTGATGACGGAAAGCTGGATTACCGTGGGGCGTTGCGACCGACTGGAGTGGAGTCTAACGTTGTCCAAAAGGGCTGTGTGGCTCACTCCTGTCGTCGTGTGGATGTGTACGTGCCTTGATTTGTGTAAATAGTGAACTGTAAAGAAAAAGGATGTTTAAAAAAAAAAGTGTTTTCGTTGGTTTGCGTATTAAAAAAAGGTCTTGACTCCCAAGAGACTGTGCCTGGTCATTCCGAAGGGTTAGCTCTGAGAGTTTCATCATGTCCACGTGTTGACGACTGGAGGTCTTCTTCTCCTTGGTTCTTTCGGTAAAGTGACGTAGAAGGGAAATAATAAAATAATAAAAATAAAACATAATAAAATACAATTCTCACGACGTTTCGGCCACAACGCAAGCAGCCGTCCTCAGGTGAAGAACAGGTCTGTCGGAAAGACAGCGTCTGAATGAACACCACCAAGCTTTGCCCGTTATAACGTGGAATGCGTTTCCTGTTATAACGTGGAATGCGTTTCCCGTTATAACGTGGAATGCGTTTCCTGTTATAACGTGGAATGCGTTTCCTGTTATAAGGCGGTTTCTGAGCGGTCGGTGACGAATCCGTGTCTTGAGCTTCGCGGCCGTGGCGGTGGTGACACAGAACACGGAATGATGCAGTGACGCAGCGGCGAATCGTCAGCTGATTGCCCGGTCGTCTCGCTGTGCGTGTCGCAGTTAGTGCGCCGTATCTCGACAAACGTTATCGTTACGTTTTTTTTTGTTTCGTGGGCAAATTGCTAGTTCGCTTCACGCAACGTTTTCGCCGAGCCTGCGTCACGTGTCAGGAACGTATCTCATCATCATGGCTTGGCTTCGCGAACGAAGATCTAGGAAGGACATCCACGTCTTCTGCAGGCACGCTGGTGGCTGAAGAGGCCTATGCGGGACAGGCAGGTCCTGCCACAACAGCTGCAAGTGAAGGTCTCATCTGGGATGGGTGCTGAGGGATCACGGTTCTTCCTCCTCCTTTTGTCCTCCATACGGGCCCTGCGGGTATCTTCGAAGAAGGAGGTGGCCTGGTGGACTGTGTGCCGCCAGGAGTTGCGATCAGCTGCTTGTGTTGCCCACTGACGGTGATCGATGCAGCAAGCAGTGAGGGACTTCTTCAGGGAGTCTTTGTATCGCTTTCGTGGTGCCCCTATGTCGCGATGGCCAGAGGACAGTTCCCCATACAGCACAATCTTAGGCAAGCGGTGGTTCTCCATCCTGGCGATGTGCCCTGCCCAACGAAGCTGTGTCTTGAGGACCATGGCCTCGATGCTGATGACCTTCGCTGACTTGAGGACTTCAGTGTTGGCGACGAAGTCACTCCAGTGAATATTGAAGATTGTGCGGAGGCAGCGCTGATGGAAACGCTCGAGGAGACTCAGGTGACGACGGTACGTGACCCATGACTCAGCGCCATACAGGAGAGTGGTCAGCACAACAGCTTTGTAGACGTTGACCTTTGTGGCTCTTTTAAGGTTTCTGTTGTTCCAGACACGTTTGTATAGTCTGCCAAATGCACTGTTTGCCTTGGCCAGCCTGTTGTCGACTTCGTTGTCGATCTTGGCGTCAGACGAGATGACGCACCCCAAGTAGCTGAACTGGTGGACAGCTTTCAGTTCTGTTTGTTCAATGAAGATGCTTGGTGGATGGTGCTCCTCCTGGGGTGCGGACTGATAAAGAACTTCAGTCTTCCTCAGGCTGACTTCAAGGCCGAAGATCTGAGCTGTTTTCGCGAAACAGGACGTAATTCGCTGCATAGCTGCCTCTGTATGAGCAAGGAGGGCGGCATCGTCAGCAAAAAGCAGCTCCCTGATCAGTTGCTCCATGGTCTTTGTGTGGGCCTGCAAACGCCTCAGGTTGAACACGCTCCCGTCGAGACGAAAACGGATGTATACGCCATCAGCGTCGTCGAGGTCCTCTGTGACCTGCTGGAGCATCGTGCTGAACAAAATGGTGAACAGCGTGGGAGCAAGAACACAGCCCTGTTTCACGCCGTTTGCAATAGGGAAGGGCTGCGAGAGATTGTTGCTATGTCTGACTTGTCCAAGCTGGTCTTCATGAAGCTGGACGATCATGGTGAGGAACTTCGGTGGGCAGCCTAGCTTGTCCAGGATTTTCCAAAGTCCCTGCCTGCTCACGGTGTCAAACGCTTTTGTCAGGTCCACAAAGGTGACGTACAGTGCTTTGTTTTGCTCCCGGCACTTTTCCTGAATCTGTCTCAGGACAAACACCATGTCTGTGGTTCCCCGGTTGGCTCTAAAGCCACACTGGGTCTCTGGGAGGTGATCTTCAGCTATTGCGGGTACCAGTCTATTCAGCAGTACTCTTGCGAGGATTTTGCCGGCGACGGACAGAAGTGTTATGCCACGATAATTGGAACAGTCTGATTTCTCCCCTTTGTTCTTGTACAGGGTGATGATGACTGCATCTTTGAGATCTTGAGGGAGTTTACCCTGCTCCCAGCAGCAGACGAAGAATTCATGGAGTTTGGTGTGAAATGCTGGGCCTCCGTTCTTCCATACTTCAGGAGGGATGCCATCGACTCCTGCAGCTTTACCACTCTTCAGCTGTTTAATGGCTTCCTCAGTCTCTTGTAATGTTGGTGCCACATCCAGTTCGGTTTTCACTGGTTGTTGTGGGATGCGGTCAATCGCTGGTTCTTGGACTGAGCGGCTAGCATTGAAGAGCGTGTAGAAGTGCTCAGACCAGCGGTTCAGGATTGAGTCCTTTTCAGTGAGCAGTTTGTTCCCGTCTGCACTCCGCAGGGGGCTCAGGATTTGGTACGAGGGGCCATATACCGCTTTTAGGGCTTCGTAGAATCCCCTGTAGTCGCCAGTATCAGCGCAAACCTGAGTTTTTACTGCGAGGTTGGTCCACCACTCGTTCTGAATCTCTCGAAGCTTGCGCTGGATGGTGCTGCATTCCAGGCGGAAGGCTGCTTTTTTGTGCGGGCAGGATGGTCGGGCCAGGTGGGCCTGGTGTGCTGATCTCTTCTTTGACAGCAGCTCCTGGACTTCTAAGTTGTTCTCATCGAACCAATCTCTGTTTTTCTTCGTGGAGAATCCGAGGGTATCTTCAGATGTTTGCAGAACAACAGTTTTGATGCGGTCCCACAGCACTTCAGGAATCGGAGGCGAGTCTCCTAGGCAGCTCGGTTCCTCTAGCCTAGATCGTAGGCTTTTCTGGAAAGCTGCTTTGACCACGGCAGACTGAAGGCTGCAGACTTTGAGCTTCTTCCTCGGGGCGCCACCGTTTCTTGGTCTGGGTTTAAAGTGAAAGCTGAGTTTGCAGCGGACAAGACGGTGGTCTGTGTGACACTCGGCGCTGGGCATTACCCTGGTGTGAAAGACATCTTTTAGGTCACGCTGGCGCACAAGGATGTAGTCTATGAGATGCCAATGTTTTGACCGAGGGTGCATCCAGGTTGTTTTCAGACTGTCTTTCTGCTGGAAGATGGTGTTGGTAATGGAAAGCTGCTGTTCCGCACAGAGTTCAAGTAACAAGCGTCCATTGTCGTTGCAGCTGCCCACACCGTGCCTTCCAAGTACGCCTTTCCAGGTTTCCGAGTCTCTGCCCACTCTGGCGTTGAAGTCGCCAAGGATGACAATCTTGTCGTCAGCTGGGATATCCTGCAGAAGGCTGCGTAGGTCGGAGTAAAACTTGTCTTTATCAGCGGGATCTGCCTGGAGAGTTGGAGCGTACACACTGAGCAGCGTTGCGTGTTGCTGGTCACGAAGTGGTAGACGCATTGAGATGATGCGGTCAGAGTGACCAGTTGGCAGGCTTGCAAGCTTGGTAGCGATAGAGTCCCTGATCATGAAGCCGACACCTGAACGGCGTCTCTCTGTCGCTGGTTTACCTGACCAGTAGAGAGTGTAACCTGCGCCATGCTCCCTCAGACTCCCTTCCTCTGAAAAGCGGATTTCGCTGAGGGCGGCGATGTCAACATCCAGCAGAGCGAGTTCGTGTGCAATTAGAGCAGATCGTCGCTCAGGTCGAGTGCTGTCAGCTGAGTCTAGCATGGTTCTGATGTTCCAGCATGCGAGTTTGAGTCCTTTCCCACCTTTTAAGGCGAGTGGGATGCGCCGTCGATTCTTTGATGTAATTCGACCGCATATGAAGATGCCCGTTGACCGCGGTAAGCCAACTGAGGGAGGAGGAGACGAGCTTTGTTTAGGCCACCTTTTCTAGGCCCCTCTCCGTGTGGAGCAAGCAGTGCTGTCCCTAGAAAAGGCTGCTTGGTCGCTCAGGGTGCTGCCGGGTGATGATGTCGTTTCCAGGTCATCATCAGACGACCACTTGCGCCTGAGCCGCCTGCATGCAGGATTGAGACTGCGGCTGCCAGTGTCATCTTACACCTGCCGAGTTCGCCCCTTTCCCATCGCTACAGGACTTAGTGAGACCGGGGGGGGGGGGGGGGTAGACGTGAAGATTTCCTTCTTGCCTGCGCAAAGGAGCTTTCAAGTGGAGTGCAGTGTGCGCAGAACTGACCCCACCCTTTAAACCCGGGGTTCGTCTGCCATGGCCTAGCAAGCTGGGACGGTGACAGCGAGGTCCTCGGGCCGTAGGTTTTACATCAGAGTTTCCTTCTCCTAGGTAGACGGCCTTCCAAGGCTGAAGAGATCCACCTTCCCTGCTATTTCAAACCATAGCTGGTAGGCCACAGCCGCAGTCCACAGTAACGAAGTGGCGCGCCTTATTCCCGAACACTTGGCCGTTGGGTCCTAACGAAACCCTTCCGCCCTGGCCGGTGACTCCGTCGTGGGAGTTCATTCGCCCAGTGATGCAGTGTTGACATCACCCCCTCACGTCGTTTAGCCCGCCAGCTGAAGCGGTTTACCGGGGTGTGGCACTAGGAGCCAGACGTCAGAGATTTAGGAGATGGATGAGGACCAGTGTTTCCGTCCACTCAAAAATTGAGTGCAGCTACCAGAAAACAAAGGTACTACCTCTACCCAGAGCTCCCTACACCCCTAGGAACGTATCTACCACCGCGTTAAACGAGGAATTCTCCCCGCCTGCATTTGTTTATCCCATCACTCTTCCTCATTGCCCGCCAGCATTCTCCACACACAGCACGAGCAGTCTGACAACGGCACAAGTCTACGGCTGCTCACAGAGTTCCAGAAATATCAGCGGTTCCTCAACCCCCCCCCCCAATCCTCTGAGCTGTAACTCCATCTCATGTTTCCACGCCCAAGCTAACAAGGGGCATTGCACCTGCTGGCACGTGGACATTGGTACTCCTTCCCTTGCTTCGTCCCGCCTGCTACCCTCTCGCGTCTCACGTCTCCTCCTATTCCTGTGCTCGGAGACGTCGGTCACGTTGTGGGCGGCATTATAAACGCAGGTTGCGTGCAACAAGTCCACGCGTGCGAGGGACCACCACTCCATCCCCGTACAGATGGATACAGATGGGAGATTGGTCAACATTCTGGCAGAGCCACGGTCCGGTACAGTCTTCGGAACGCCCACCGACGGGAAGGAATTTTCACAACGAAGCTAAACTTTTTTTTAGTTTAGGGGCCGTCCATAAATGACGTCACGCACCGAGAGGGGGGGGGGGGCAGACGTTTGTGACGATGTGTGACGAGGGGGGGGGGGGTGAGAAATGTGACGTCACATCAAAATGCGCAACTTTAAATAAATGTAGACAACACGTTCTACTTAATTAATTAGACTTTTTAATAAATGTTTTCTCCTACAACATCAGAGTGCAGCGCCACATTAAATACGCACTACAATGACAATAGTATAACGCGATTTGAAGCATGTATTTTTTTGGGGGGGCAGAGCTTTGTGACGTCATATTTGAGGGGGGGTCTGACTTTTTGTGACGCCGTGTGACGAAGGGGGGGGGGGTCTAAAATCATCCAAAATCGCGTGACGTCATTTATGGACGGCCCTTTACCAGGTACGGCCCACTGAGCTATGAGCTCTTGTTTGTTTAGAAGAGACCTGCAGCCAGATACTCTAAACGCGTGATGTTGATTCCTAAATGTAGAGGGAGAACCCGGTTGAAAGACCAACGCGACCACGGGGAGAGAGAGACACGAAACTCCAAAATATACAGCAGGCGTCAGGGTCGGGATCGAACCCACGGCCTCCTGTATTCCATGCGAGGTAGTTAACATCTCCTAGCCACCGTGATGATGAGAGAGACACGCAAACTACAAATATACAGCAGCAGGCGTCAGGGTCGGGATCGAACCCACAAACATCCTGTACACCAGGCGAGGTATTTATCATCTCCTAGCCACCGTGATGATGAGAGAGAGACACGCAAACTCCAAATATACAGCAGACATCAGGGTCGGGATCGAACCCACAACCTCATGTACACCAGGCGAGGGAGTTAACATCTCCTAGCCACCGCGGCAATCCACCAACGCTTACAGGCGTGATTTACGAGTACACTATATACACACACACAATGTTCCCATACAGTACTCTGCAATGTGTTGTTTACACAACGTGTTCGTTCGGGGCATATCGTTGCGAACCCGCGATGTGGAGGGGGGAGGGGGGCCTTGGCTGGGACGGTGTGGGGGTGGCGGGGGAGCCGAAGGGGTTTGTGATGTACCCGCGGTGACGCCGAGAGGGGTGCAGAGAACGACGAGGGGGTAGGGGGGGGGGAGACTTGGCGTTGGTTTCAGTCGCCTAGGACACCAGGTGGCTAAACAACCTGTGCAAGTGCTCACCTGCAAGCACAGTGCGATTCACACGCTACACACGCAACAAAGGTAAAGACCCCACCCACGCCGTGTAGCCTTCACAGACCGTTGGGGCAAGTGCTGTTAGCGCGCGTGAGCAGCCGCGCATTTAGCACCCAGACTGCGACTGCGTGAGCCGGCCAGGGGATCGGCCGTGGCGATTTGGGAGTGCGGAGTGGAGGGGGAAGGTAGCGCCATCGTATCATTGACCACAATTGTCACTCGGTTTTTTTGGAGGGTTTTCCTTCCCGGTCCGATTCACTTCTCCGGGGAAACTCAATCGGGAGCCGCGACGTTTCTCGAGTAGGTCGGGGTCGAGCACGTGCATCGCGTGGATCACGAAGATCACGAAGATCACGAAGATCACGTGGATCACGAAGACCGCGGCTCGGATCAGCAGCGGAGGTTGCGGTTGTCAGCGAGGTGTGTGAACGCTTCAGTAGGTGAGTCCTCTTACTCTTTGGTTCTTTCGGTAAAGTCACGTATACAGATAAAACAATAAGTTAAATAATAGCATACTAATAATAAGTTAAATAATAGCATACTATGCTAGTATTTTATTTATTATTTTATCTTTATACGTGACTTTACCGAAAGAACCAAAGAGTAATTCCTGCAGTCACGAAAGCTCCAAATTAAGATAGGTGAGTCCTCTCCGCACTTGTCGTTGGTTGATTACACTGGTCAACACACTTTTTCTGGCATAAGGTATTCTAACGGTTTTAATGTATCTTCTTGGTTCTTTCGGTAAAGGCACGTAGAATGGAAATAATACAATAATAAAAATAAAACATAATAAAATAATTCTCACGACGTTTCGGCCACAACGCAAGCAGCCGTCCTCAGGTGAAGAACAGGTCTGTCGGGAAGACAGCGTCTGAATGAAACACTACCAGGCTTGGAGCGTATTTTATAATGTTTTATTTTTTTATTTTATTATTTCCCTTCTACGTGACTTTACCGAAAAAACCAAGAAGATGAATTCCTGCAGTCACGAAAGCTTTAAATCGAAATACACAAAGAGTGAAAACACCACCCCCATCATCATCATAGTCGCGCTGCCGTCAAAAACCCAACAATGGTTTCAAATGCGTGGCGGCCACCTTCACGCTGATGATGTCTTATCAGCGAAAGTGCCGATAAGAAGAGTAGTGAAGAACGCTGCTTCAGAGTAGTTTTGCTGCTGTAAATTTACACTTCAGTCGCGGCCAGGTCGCTTCTGAAAAATATCTGCAAAGCCCAGTGGGCCTTACCTGGTCAAATAAATAAATCAAACAACACTCGATTGGCACTTCATGCCATTGCCGAGGTCTGCTCGCCGCCACGATGAAAGGGCTCCAGGTAGAGAGGTCGTGTCGTGTTGCTGTCCTCTCCGCCGTCGAAGGAGCGCAGACTCCAGTGAGTTATACTGGTAGGAACCTCCTGGTTACACCAGCACACAGGGGATTATTGTGTCCGTCGTGCAGGGAGGGGTTGGGTGGGGAGGGCAGGGCTGGGTGGGGTGGGGAGGGTCTGGGTGGGGAGGGTGGGTCTGGGTGAGTAGGGGATTGTGGGGAGGGGCTGGGTGGGCAGGGTGGGGCTGGGTGGGGAGGGTGGGGCTGGGTGGGGAGGGTGGGGAGGGGCTGGGTGGGGAGGGTTGGGAGGCGTTGGGTAGAGAGAGTAGGGCTGGGTGGGGGGTGCGAAGGGTGGGGCTGGATGGGGAGGGGCTGGTCACCCCGTGGTGCCCTTATAAAACTCAACGTTTAACCTACTCACGCCGGCTTGTGCCCGCCCTCACAGTCGGGCATATTTGCGGAATACACCACGCCGCCGTTGACCCTGGCCATTGACCGAGCAACCCAACGTTCCTACCAGCTCCCTCCGCAGGAGGAATGTGTTTTTAGGTCCGTAGTGTGGGTTGCACGGACACAATCGCACTCACTGTGGCTGTCTTTAAATTTCCACTAATGCAGGAGACGTGCGTATCGGCCCGTTGATATTGCAATGCGGTAGATGGTCACACCGGTGTCTTCGAGGAGGAATGTCGAAGCAAGGAGGAGGTGTGATGATGTTTGAGTCTCGAATGAGGTGGTGTTTATTCTGAACGCGCGCGTTGTTCCACTCTGTTGGCACGGCAGCGCCGTTCTTCCGGATATGGGTGAGACGCGCGTTTTAAGTATTTGGCAGCTTTGAATTTCCACGTTATAAGCCACATCGCTGAGCTATCATTTGTGGTGAGTTCGCATCTGAAAAACACACCTATATAATCACGTAGGTAAAAAAATTAAGTTAAAATTAATAAAAGTAAAATAACAATAAAATAAAAATCACGACGTTTCGGAGGCAACACAAGCTTCCGTCTTCAGGTGGAACCGTCACAACACGTGAGGTGGCTTTTAAATGAGTGAAATTATATCGCACATGATAGTCGATTGTGAATAATCACGCCGTGTGAATCCGCCAATATTAAATAACGACGATAAACTGTAAATCCATATGGCAACTGAGAACGATGTTAAATACATTTCTAAACTTGGTGATCTTTAACAATTCATACTCTTAGGTTTTTGTTTTCGGTAAAGTCACATAGGTAAAAAATAAAATTGAAATTAATAAAAGTAAAATAAAAATACAAGCTTGTGTTGCCTTGTGTTGCCTCCGAAACGTCGTGATTTTTATTTTACTTTTATTAATTTAAATTTAATTTTTTACCTACGTGACTTTACCGAAAAAAAAACCTAAGAGTATGAATCCTTGCAGTCACGAAAGCTTCAAATCTAGAATTGGATCTTTAACAATGTTGGTTTTCAAGAGTATCCAGCGAGCTTGAGAAAATTATCACAGCGTCCGTTGAATATTTCTTGTTCACTCGCCCTGCAGTTCCTAGCGAGTAGGAACAGCCTCGCAAAATGAACAATTGGGTGGAAATATTGACGTTCGTTAATTCGTACATTTATTCAAGATTTGAAGTTTTCGTGACTGCAAGGATCTATACGCTTTGGTTCTTTCGGCAAAGTCACGTCGGTGAAAAATAATCTTAAAAATAAAAATAAATAAAAGTAAATTAAATCACGACGTTTCGATTGCAACACAAGCAATCATCATCAGGTGTGAAAACCACAGCAAGAATTGTTTTACTGAAGTGGGAGAGATGCCGGAGTTAAGGAAGTTATATAAGTCAGAGAGGGGTTGGGGGAGGGATAGGGGGAGATAGCCACGTTGGCTCGGGCAAGCGGGGTACTCGGATGAAACTAAATTCAACAAAGGGGCGGCGTGCGTAGGGGGGGGGGGGGTAAACAGCAATAGCCAATTCTAGATTTGAAGCTTTCGCGACTGCAATGATTCATATTCTTAGGTTTTGTCGGAAAAGTCACGTAGGTAAAAAAATAAAATTTATAATAGTAAAATAAAAATAAAATAAAATTCACGACGTTTCGGAGGCAACACAAGCTTCCGTCTTCAGGTGGAACCGTCACAGCACGATAGCTGCATCAAGTAAGAAAAATTCCAAGAAAACAGTCCTTGTATATATACTGCTTGAGGGTGGGAGGAGCCAAGGTAGGCCCTGAATATTATTTTTGTGAGGTTCGGTGCGGCTGAAGCACGCTGTTAGGAATGAGCCTTTGTTGTGTAAACTAGCTGCGGCAGTAGCCAAACCACGTTGAGAATATCCACTGCCCGAGGCGGCAGGGCACACGAGCGGGCCTCTTGATATGCTAATTCCTTTGTCAAGGCGCCCAGCTTATATATATGCTCCAAGCTCGTGCGCTGTTTCATTCAGACGCTGTCGCCTCGACAGACCTGGTTTTCACCTGAGGACGGCTGCTTGCGTTGTGGCCGAAACGTCGTGAGAATTATTTTATTATGTTTTATTTTTATTATTTTATTACATCCCTTCTACGTGACTTTACCGAATGAACCAAGAAGATGAATCCCTTCGCCCATCAGGTGATGTCAGACCCCGGAGCTGTCCACCCGGTGGTGCTGAACGTGGGCGGCACGAACTTCTCATCCTCAATGGCCACGCTCACGCGGTACCCGGACTCGCTGCTCGCTCGCCTCGTGCATCGCGGCACCCACGGACAGGTTGGTGGCGGAGACCCCAGACAGCGAGCGTCACGGTGGCGAGGGGATGTTAACTCCCTCGCCTGGTATACAGCAGCAGCAGCATCTCTGTTACCCATCTCTGCCCTGTGCTGTGTCTGGGAACCAGGACAGCCACAACAGCAGCAGCAGTAGCATCTCTGTTGCCCATCTCTGACCTGTGCTGTCTCTTGGGATCAGCAAGAACAGCAACAACAGCAGCATCTCCGTTACCCATCTCTGACCTGTGCTGTATCTAGGGATCAGGACAGCCACAACAGCAGCAGCATCTCTGCCCTGTGCTGTGTCTAGGGATCAGCAACAGCAGCAGCAGCAGCAGCAGCTCTGTAACCCATCTCTGTCCTGTGCTGTCTCTATGGATCAGGACAGCCACAGCAGCAGCAGCATCATCTCTGACCCTGTGCTGTGTCTAGGTATCAGCAACAGCAGCAGCAGCATCTCTGACCCTGTGCTGTGTCTAGGTATCAGCAAGAACAGCAACAACAGCAGCATCTCCGTTACCCATCTCTGACCCTGTGCTGTGTCTAGGGATCAGGACAGCCACAACAGCAGCAGCATCTCTGCCCTGTGCTGTCTCTAGGGATCAGCAACAGCAGCAGCAGCATCTCTGACCCTGTGCTGTGTCTAGGTATCAGCAACAGCAGCAGCAGCATCTCTGACCCTGTGCTGTGTCTAGGTATCAGCAACAGCAGCAGCAGCATCTCTGACCCTGTGCTGTGTCTAGGTATCAGCAACAGCAGCAGCATCATCTCTGACCCTGTGCTGTCTCTAGGGATCAGCAACAGCAGCAGCAGCATCTCTGACCCTGTGCTGTGTCTAGGTATCAGCAACAGCAGCAGCATCATCTCTGACCCTGTGCTGTCTCTAGGGATCAGGACAGCAGCAGCCGCTGTTCGTGGACCGTGACGGGACGATGTTCCGCCACGTGCTGGCCTTCCTGCGGGATGGGGCGCTCAGCCCCGGCCTGCAGGGCCCCGAGCTGCGCTCGCTGGGACGCGAGGCCGTCTTCTACGAGCTGCACGCGCTGGCGCGGGCCGTGCAGCAGGCAGAGGTGGCGGGCGCGGGACCTCCCTGGTCATCGTTAGCAGCATCAGCACCATCAGCAGCATCAGCAGCATCACCGTCATCACTATCATCATCACTATCATCGTCATCACTGTCATCACTATCATCATCATCACTATCATCACCATCATCGTGAACACAATCATCACTGTCATCGTGAACACCATCATCACCATCATCATCAGCAGCATCAGCAGCATCAGCAGCATCGTCATCATCATTACTATCATCACCATCATCGTCATCACCATCATCATCATCACTATCATCACCTTCATCGTGAACACAATCATCACTGTCATCGTGAACACCATCATCACCATCATCATCAGCAGCATCAGCAGCATCACCATCATCGCCATCATCGTCAGCACTATCATCACCTTCATCGTGAACACAATCATCACTGTCATCGTGAACACCATCATCACCATCGTCACCATCATCAGCACCATCAGCACCATCATCACCATCATCGTCAGCACCATCATCATCGTCATCATCGTCAGCACCATCATCGTCATGTCCCCTCCTCCCCGTGTCTTCACGCCCCGTGTCTCCGCGTCCCTGTGTCTTCCCGTCCACTCCCCGTGCCCCCCCCTGTCTCCCCCTGTCTCCCCGTGTCTCCACGTCCCCGTGTCTCCCCGTGTCCCCCCTGTCTCCCCCTGTCTCCCCGTGTCTCCCCGTGTCTTCACGCCCCGTGTCTCCACGTCCCCGTGTCCCCCCGTGTCTCCCCGTGTCTCCCCGTGTCTCCACGTCCCCGTGTCTCCCCGTGTCTCCCCATGTCTTCACGCCCCGTGTCTCTGTCTCCCCGTGTCTCCCCGTGTCTTCACGCCCCGTGTCTCTGTCTCCCCGTGTCTCCCCGTGTCTCCCCGTGTCTTCACGCCCCGTGTCTCTGTCTCCCCGTGTCCCCCCGTGTCTCCCCGTGTCTTCACGCCCCGTGTCTCTGTCTCCCCGTGTCCCCCCGTGTCTCACCGTGTCCCCCCGTGTCCCCCCGTGTCTCCCCGTGTCCCTGCGTGTCTCCACGTCCCAGTGTCTCCCCGTGTCTTCACGCCCCGTGTCTCTGTCTCCCCGTGTCTCCCCCTGTCTCCCCGTGGCAGGCTGCGTCGCGGTCCGAGCTGCTCGAGGTGCGCTTCTCGCTGCAGGAGGGCGGCGCCGCCTTCTTCCGCGTGTTCGGCTCCCGCGCCGACTCCGTGCTGGAGCTCGCGGAGCGCGTCCACGTCTCCAGCGAGCACGAGCACGAGCAGCAGCAGCACCTACACATGCACCAGCAGCAGCACCACCCGGTAACAGCAGCAGCAGCAGTAGTAGCACCACATGCACCAGCAGCAGCACCACCTGGTATCAGCAGCAGCAGTAGCACCACATGCACCAGCAGCAGTAACACCCGGTAGCAGCAGCAGTAGCACCACATGCACCAGCAGCAGCACCTACACCTGCACCAGCAGCAGCACCACCCGGTAACAGCAGCAGCAGTAGCACCACATGCACCAGCAGCAGCAGTAGCACCACATGCACCAGCAGCAGCAGCAGTAGCACCACATGCACCAGCAGCAGCACCACTTGCAGCAGCAGCAGCACCTACACCTGCACCAGCAGCAGCACCACCCGGTAACAGCAGCAGCAGTAGCACCACATGCACCAACAGCAGCAGTAGCACCACCTGCTAATCACAGGAGCCCACTCGCCACCCTGTCGTTGTAAGCCATCTGCTGCCCAGTTATCAGCACCTTCACTGCATGCAGAGCCGTCCCTCGGGGTACGGTTGACTACGTACGGTGCGAAGGAAGTTCAACACAACAACGGACATCGCGACTCTGCGCCCTTCCTCTGTGTTCACCCGTGTGCCTCCATCTCTGCGCCCCCCCCCGCTACCCCCCCCCCCCCGCTCCCCCGCCCCTCCGTTTCCCCCTCCTTCCCCCCCCCCGCTACCCCCCTCCCCCCGATACCTCCGCCACCCCCCCCCGCTCCCCCCTCAATCCCCCCTCCCCCCCCCGCTACCCCCGCCCCTCCGTTTCTCGCTCCCCCCGCTCCCCCGCCCCCCCCGCCCCTCCCACCCACCTCGCTCTCCCTCCCCCCGCTATCACCTCCCCTCCCTCCCCCCTCGCTCCCCCCCCCCGCTCCCCCCCCCGCCCCTCCCGCCCCCCCCCCGCCCCTCCCACCCACCTCGCTCTCCCTTCCCCTCCCCCGCTATCACCTCCTCCCCCTCCCTCGCTCTCTCCCCCCTCCCCCACCCGCTGCTCGCCCCTCCCACTCCCCCGCTCCCCCCGCCCCTCCCCCGCTCCCCCCTCCCCCCCTGCTACCCCCGCCCCTCCTGCTTCCCCCCCTTCCCCCCCGCTCCCCCCCCCCCGCCCCTCCCCCCCCGCTCTCAGAGCTGGGCCGGGTGGCCGCTGCAGGCGGCCCCGACGTGGTCATCGTCGGGGCCAGCCGCCAGCCTGGAGCGCGTGTCCCTGCAGAGGCCCTCGCACCACGACTTCGTGTTCCAGTGCGGCCCGGCGCCCTCCTCCACTGGCGCCAGCTTCGTGAGGTCGGCCACGACCTCACCAGATTCACTCAGCTGTTCAAGTCCAGCGTGCTTCAGCCGCACCGAAAACTCACGAAATAATATGAATGGCCTAGCTTGGCTCCTGCCACCCTCAACCAGTATATATACAAATACGGTGTTCTTGGAATTTCTCTCACTTCTAGATTTGAAGCTTTCGTGACTGCAAGGATTCATATTCTTAGGTTTTTTCGGTAAAGTCACGTAGGTAAAACATTAACATTAATAAAAGTAAAATAAAATAAAAATCACGACGTTTCGGAGGCAGCACAAGCTTCCGTCTTCAGGTGGAACCGTCACAGCCACGACAGCTGTATCAAGTAAATGAGAGATTGCTGGAGCTACCACTCCGTTTATATAATGGTTGGAGAGGGGGGGGAAAGGCCAAGTACGGCACACTTTTTATTCATATGGTAAGGTGAGGCTTAAGACTAGAATAGACTGCATAAGGCTGAGCCTTTGTTATGGAGAGGTACGGTTTGTGACTCAACCTGTGACAAGGAGACAACCATTAAACATGGTAAACCTGTAATAGTCTGTCAAATAAGATACAGCTATCGTGCTGTGACGGTTCCACCTGAAGACGGAAGCTTGTGTTGCCTCCGAAACGTCGTGATTTTTATTTTATTTTTATTAATTTTAAATTTTTTACCTACGTGACTTTACCGAAAAAACCTAAGAATATGAAAACTTGTTTCTGACAAGGGACATTTGGATATTCGTAACATCATTCGCGGGCCATACAAGATTCTCAACTTAAAAATTAGCCCGTTATATTTCGTGGAACATTTAATTAACTCACCCCTAATGTGATGGCTGGAACTGCTTCTCTTTGGCGAGGCGTGTGATGTTAGCTGGTATTGATGATGTTGCTGCTACTCGCAACTGCTTTGCCAGGTTTGCTCCTAGATTTATTGAATTTCGAGTCCCGTCTGCGGTTGCCTTGGCAGGGCCCACACCAAATGATTTTGCGGGCTTTATACGGCCCGCGGGCCGGACGTTGCCCACCCCTGTGTTAAACTGTGAACATTTACTTATTTAATTCTACCAGAAGCTCATCATCATCATCACGTGGCAAAATGTATAGCGGCCAAATTACTCGAAACGCGTGGTGATGTCGATTCTAAACGTGGAGCGAAAACCCGGAGGACCCGGAGAAAAATCCACGCGACCAAGGCGAGAGAGAGACACCGCAGACTCCAAAACTACAGCAGGCGTCGTCAGGGTTGAGATCGAACCCACGACCTCCTGCACACCAGGCGAGGGAGTTAACATCTCCGAACCACCGTGATAATGATGAGAGAGAGACACGCAAACTCCAAATTTGCAACAGGTGTCTGGGTCGAGATCGAACCCACGACCTCTTGCATACCAGGCGAGGTAGTTAACATCTCCTAGCCACCGTGATGATGATGATAATGAGAGAGAGACACGCAAACTTCAAATATACAGTAGCAGGCGTCAGGGTTGGGATCGAACCCACGACCTCCTGTGTACCAGGCGAGGTAGTTAACATCTCCTAGCCACCGTGATGATGATGATGATGAGAGAGAGAGACACGCAAACTTCAAATATACAGCAGCAGGCGTCAGGGTTGGATTTTTCAACCGCGTCCTCCGGGTTTGTTTCCCTTCACACATTTAGAAACAACTTTCGTTCAGAGTGTTTGGCTGCTATACATTTCCACGTGACGATAAACCACTTTGACGGGCTCGCATTTGTGGTCACCTGGTCGCTTCTGAAAAATAAGAGCTCTACGGCTCCAGTGGGCCTTAAACACGTGTTATTCTTTGGTTCTTTTGGTAAAGTCACGTATAAAGATAAAATAATAAATTAAATTAAATACTAGCATACGACGTTTCGATTGCAACACAAGCAATCATCATCAGGTATAAATTAAATAGAAACACAAATCTATTATTTTATATTTATACGTGACTTTACCGAAAGAACCAAAGAATAATTCCTGCAGTCACGAAAGCTCCAAATTAAGCTTAAACACGTGGTCAGATAAAATATTTTTTAAAAATCGTGACCACGGTGCAAGCAGCAGGGGCGAGTCACACGTGGCGCCGGGAGATGTCGCCACTCGAATCCGGCAGGCCGCCCCGGGTTAATGCTGCCCGTTTATTTAACGGCGAAAATGTCACGTGACCGCCTGGCATCTTCGCAGTATGGACGTTGAAAGATTTGCGTGAGGCCATTCGAAGGTGAGTCATTGACCTCTTGTATTTCCTCTTGTTGTTGTTGTTGTTGCTGCTGAGTCACGTGCGGTTTTGTTGTTGTTGTTAATCGTCACCGTCCAGGTACGTGTCGATCGAGCCCGATCAGCGACGACTGACCAATGGGGTGAACGTGCTCGGCCTGCTCATCGACACCGTCCTCAGGGAGGGCTTCCGATTGGTCGCCGCGCGCACCGCCTCGCTCGACGACAGGGTCGAGTGCTACACCTTTGAGCGAGGTCACCCAATGGGAGGCCAGCATCACGGCGACAAGGCAACGGCGGCGGGGCACGAGCAGCCAATCGGAGGGCACGGCAAGGCAGCCAATGGCAAGCCGGCGAAGAAGTAGCCGTTGGGGGTAGGTTTGGTGGAGGGGGACTTTCTCTTGACCTCTGAGTCCGTGTCTCCGCATGGAATTGTAGAAAGTAAAGAAGACCTATCACAACGTAAACCAGCGCCAGCCCCCACCCCCCTCCTCCACCACCAATGGCCTTCTGGGAGTGCATAATTTGAGCAGAAGTTGAAAAGCTATCAGCTATTTAAACTCTAAACTACATCTTGACTTAACGCTTTCGTGACTGCAGGGATTTATATTCTTGGTTCTTTCGGTAAAGTCACATAGAAGGGAAATAATTAAATAATATTAATATTAAACAATAAACGTCGTGAGAATTTTATTGTTTTATATTTATTTTATTATTTCCCTTTCACGTAGATAGGTTTAACTTATCTACGTGACTTTACCGAAAGACCCAAGAATACTAGAAACTATATTTTATGTTTTTACCAGGTAAGCCCCCACTGAGGTTTCTAGCTCAAGCGACCTGGCAGTCACAAATGATTGCTCAACGAAGTGGCTCATCAATCACGTAGAAATGTATAGCGGCCAAGTTACTCTCAACGCGTGATGTTGTTTCTACATGTGGAGGGAAAAACCAGAGGACCCTGGAGAAAAATCCTCGCGACCACGTGGAGAAAGAGAAACACGCAAACTCCAAATATACAGCAGCAGCAGGCGTCAGGGTCCGAATCGAACCTACGACCTCCTGTGTACCAGGCGAGGTAGTTAACATCTCATAGCCACTGTGATGATAAGAGAGAGAGACACCGCAAACTCCGAATATACAGCAGCAGGCGTCAGGGTCCGGATCGAACCCACGACCTCCTGTATACCAGGCGAGGTATTTAACATCTCCTAGCCACCGTGATGATGATGAGAGAGAGAGACACCGCAAACTCCGAATATACAGCAGCAGGCGTCGGGTCCGGATCGAACCTACGACCTCCTGTGTACCAGGCGAGGTATTTAACATCTCCTAGCCACCGTGATGATGATAAGAGAGAGAGACACCGCAAACTCCGAATATACAGCAGCAGCGGGCGTCAGGGTCCGCATCGAACCCACGACCTCCTGTGTACCAGGCGAGGTCGTTAACATCTCCTAGCCACCGTGGCGCCCTCCGTGCTAGGGAAAGGCCTACGGAAGTGGTTATCCCAGAACCACATCTGACACAGCAGGGGGCGACACATTGCCACCCGCTGTGCCCCGACCCCAATGCCCGTGCCGTGAGGGTCACGGGCCGACGTTTTGAAATCGCAGAGAAGGAATTTGGAGCCGAATTAAATTGCCGAACAAAAATGTTATTCATCGTGATAATATTCTGTGTATGTGTGTGTACAGCTATTGATGAGCAGGCTAAGACCATTAACTCACTCCACTTGAGAACCCAGTTTTATTGTCATTATCATCATTACGCTTGTTTCTAAAAAACTATTTTTTATTTTACCAGATAAGGCCCACAGAACTACGATGTAGCGGAGTGAGTGGCTGGGTAGTGGAGTGTGTGGCTGGATAGTGGAGTGAGTGGTTGGGTAGTGGAGTGAGTGGCTGGGTAGTGGAGTGTGTGGGTAGTGGAGTGTGTGGGTAGTGGAGTGTGTGGCTGGGTAGTGGAGTGTGTGGTTGGGTAGTGGAGTGTGTGGGTAGTGGAGTGTGTGGGTAGTGGAGTGAGTGGCTGGGTAGTGGAGTGTGTGGCTGGGTAGTGGAGTGAGTGGCTGGGTAGTGGAGTGTGTGGGTAGTGGAGTGAGTGGGTAGTGGAGTGTGTGGGTAGTGGAGTGTGTGGCTAGTGGAGTGTGTGGCTGGGTAGTGGAGTGTGTGGCTGGGTAGTGGAGTGTGTGGCTGGGTAGTGGAGTGTGTGGGTAGTGGAGTGTGTGGGTAGTGGAGTGTGTGGGTAGTGGAGTGAGTGGCTGGGTAGTGGAGTGAGTGGCTGGGTAGTGGAGTGAGTGGCTGGGTAGTGGAGTGTGTGGGTAGTGGAGTGTGTGGCTGGGTAGTGGAGTGAGTGTGTGGGTAGTGGAGTGTGTGGATCACCTCCGAGATGTTAAGTGGAACAATCCCATGTCACAAGGTTTTGCTCACAGGGCCAGTTTGCACGCACACACACGGGCGCACATTTGTCCATTTATTTGTGAAAAAAATCCGTCGTGCACAATTGTGATAACGGCACAAATAGCGGCTGAATCTTTCCTCAAATTTAACCAAACTTTAAAAAAATGTTTCCACTCCCTGCGGTGCGGGGAGGCGCTTTTCGCAGTGCGGCGGGTTTCGTGATGAACGCGTCTGATTACGCAAACAACCAGAAATAATTTCAAATATGTTTTTTGAGGGGGCGATGTTTTATAAATATCCAGGCAGTCCTCGGTCCCGATTATCGCCACACACACACACAAAACAAGAATATCCTGCAAATGTGTTCATCAAAACCCTGAGCATTTCAACCTTTCTGAGCTAAAAATGCTATTCTAGATTTGAAACTTTCGTGACTGCAAGGATTCATACTCTTTGTTTTTTTCGGTAAAGCCACGTAAGTAAAAAATAAAATAAATGAAAACAACTAAATTAAATCAACAAAAAATACAAACATTTGTTTTAATTAAATACATGTTCATACATGACAATGTTCTACAATACACACGCGGTGCACGTACATACACGAACTGCTTGTATTCGTGTACAAAACGCAGGTTAATTTGCGTGTTAATGTGCACGCTTATCCCTGCGTTGTTTTTGCGCTGACGGCCTTTGGATTGGAGGGGAGATGAGGTCACGTGGCCCTCAACAGCTGCTAAGGTGGCATCGTTCTAGTAATAGGTTTTTACCCTTTCAACTGGTACAAAAACTGACACCTTTATACAAGGGATCATGTTTGCAATAACCACAACACAAGCAGTCAAAATGCAAACAAAAAGAAACAACTCTTGCATGACTACCGGCGTATCCATGACTACCGGCGTATCCATGACTACCCGGCGTGCCCATGACTACCCGGCGTATCCATGACTACCCGGCGTATCCATGACTACCCGGCGTGTCCATGACTACCGGTGTGTCCATGACTACCCGGCGTGTCCATGACTACCGGCGTATCCATGACTACCTGGCGTATCCATGACTACCCAGCGTGTCCATGACTACCTGGCGTGTCCATGACTACCGGTGTGTCCATGACTACCGGCGTGTCCATGACTACCTGGCGTATCCATGACTACCCAGCGTGTCCATGACTACCTGGCGTGTCCATGACTACCTGGCGTGTCCATGACTACCGGTGTGTCCATGACTACCCAGCGTATCCATGACTACCGGCGTGTCCATGACTACCCGGCATGTCCATGACTACTCGGCGTCTCCATGACTACCCGGCGTGTCCATGACTACCGGCGTGTCCATGACTACCGGCGTGTCCATGACTACCCGGCGTGTCCATGACTACCAGGCGTGTCCATGACTACCCAGCGTATCCATGACTACCCGGCGTATCCATGACTACCCGGCGTATCTATGACTACCCAGCGTATCCATGACTACCCGGTGTTCGATTCCCGCTCACGGCCAACACCAGTGACGATCATCTGAACCGGTCCTGGGCCTCCCCTAGGTCGACTCAGCCTGAAATGAGTACCTGGCGCGGCGTGTAGTAAACATCGCCACCGGGGAGACAAAGGCGGCCGGGCGTGGTGCTGTCCACCCACCCCCCTTGTGTACCGTTCCGGGTCTTCGTAGCCGCTCGCTAACAGCACTTGCCCCAACAAGTCCGTGAAGGCTACACGGGGGATCTTTGTCTTTGTGTCCGTGAGTCTGCTCAGCAGCGGCAGTCGTGAGCACCCTGCCCTCGTGCTGCAGCACATCACGCTCTGGCAGAGCCAACGCCAAACAGATCGTGTTGTGCTGCTACACCAGAGGCCGGTTTTCGCCTGCCCGCTGCTGAGCGAGATGACGCGTTCACTCCACGCTTGTCCGCTTGCCCGCTTCGCCTCCCACCTGCTCACTATGGGTCAACACCATCAACACACACATATATATATATGTCTTCTTGGGTCTTTCGGTAAAGTCACGTAGAAGCGAAGTAATAAAATAATAATAAATACTATTATTTTATTACTTCCCTTCTACGCGACTTTACCAAAAGAACCAAGAAGATGAATCCCTGCAGTCACGAAAGCTTTAAATCGAACATCTTTAGCTCCTCCAGTGTCCATGCCGGGGAGGGTACAGGCTTTTTTAATCCACGTCTTGTTTTTTTAAATTCAATCAGGGTAAAGCCTGCGTGCATAGCGGCTTGCATCGACGCCTGAAATTCGCGCGGGTGGCTACGTACGGTGCGAAAGAAGTCCCACGTACATGCAACGTACCTACGATGCGCCGCGTGTTGCCTCGGACGCGAGACGGGGGAGGGCTCAGGGCGACAAAACCCCGTCGTTGTACCGTACTTCTATGCTTGCCACGGACCCGCACGGTGGCGTGGGAGAGGCCCTCATCCAGCAGTGGATTGACACACGTGGGATGGAGGGGCCCGAGGGTCGTGGGTTTGATGTATCGGTGATTTGATGTATCGGTGATTTGATGTATCGGTGATTGGTGCCCCACTCACTTCCCCTGGACGCGATCGCCCTTCTGAGACATCGTCCTCCCAACGCAGCGACTGCACGCACACACACAGCAATAGATAGTGCATTGTATGATGACCACACATACACACACACACACAGCAATACATAGTGCATTGTATGATGACCACACACACACACAGCAATACATAGTGCACTGTATGATGACCACACACACACACAGCAATACATAGTGCATTGTATGATGACCACACACACACACAGCAATACATAGTGCACTGTATGATGACCACACACACACACAGCAATACATAGTGCATTGTATGATGACCACATACACACACAGCAATACATAGTGCATTGTATGATGACCACATACACACACACAGCAATACATAGTGCACTGTATGATGACCACACACACACACAGCAATACATAGTGCATTGTATGATGACCACATACACACACACAGCAATACATAGTGCATTGTATGATGACCACACATCTACACACACACAGCAATACACACGCGCATTGTATGATGACCACATACACACACACACAGCAATACATAGTGCATGTCTATGGGTGTAGGTCTATGGGTCTCTGTGTAAGTCTATGGGTCTCCGTGTAGGTCTATGGCTCTCTGTGTAGGTCTATGGGTCTCTCTGTAGGCATATGGGTTTTTCAACATGTCTATGAGTCTCTATACAGCTCTATGGGTCTCTGTGTAACCTAATTTAATCGTTTGTGGCAAAACCAAACAGACTCGGCATCTCCCCTGACCTACCAAGAGGTGTGCACGTAGCCTAGGATTAATTAGCATGCATGCATGGGTCCATTACTGATATCTTAATTCAGTGTTAAGTAACGTAGCAATCCACTGCACTAAGAACATAATCCGTCTAGGCACGGGAAGCTGACCGGGTCGTTCGTCCGTAGAGAGCACATTAGATTTTGTAGCTCGACGCTCGAGTCAAAGTTTCACGTCACCAACGCAATGGGCGCGTCTCTAGCGGTGGACCCGATCGAGTGTAGGGAATTCCACGTTACTGTGACAGGGACCATCTCGCCACGGTGGCGAGATGTTAAGCGAGCTCGCCTGGATACGCAGGAGGTCGTGAGTTCGATCCCGACGCCTGCTGTATATTTGTATTCTAGATTTGAAGCTTTCGTGACTGCAAGGATTCATACTTCTAGTTTTTTCGGTAAAGTCACGTAGGTGAAAAATGACAAAACTAAGAGTATGAATCCTTGCTGTCACGAAAGCTTCAAATCTAGAATTAATACCCTCTACGGGGAGGAATTTCACCTATCTGTCATTTTTTACCTACGTGACTTTACCGAAAAAACTAAGAGTATGTATATTTGTAATTTGCGTGTCTCTCTCTCTCTCTCCATGATCACGTGGATTTTTCTCCGGGTTCTCCGGATTTCCCCCCTCCACATTTAGAATCGACGGGCGTTCAGACTATTTGGCTGCTTTAGACTTCCACGTTGATAAGCCACTTGGTTGAGCTATCACTTGTGGCCAAGTCGCTTCTCAACAAAGAGCATCAGAGCTCAGTGGCGCCTTACCTGGTAAAATAAAAACTAGTTGCGTTTACACTATGAGACACCTCCTGTGGCAAAATATAGTAATAGGATTTTACCCTTTAAACTGGTACAAAAGCTGACACCTTTGTACAAGGCATCATGTTTGCAATAACCACAACAGAAGCAGTCAAAATGCAAACAAAAAGAAACAACTCTGATAACGGACAAAGGTGTCAGTTTTTGTACCAGTTGAAAGGGTAAAAACCTATTACTATATTTTGCCACTGGTAAAGGAGATGTCTTATAGTGTAAATGCTTACCCCGAGCTCTCAATACTCTGATAGTGCGCTGTTTTTGAGTTGTACGCCTTTTGGCGTCATCTGGTCCAACACCAATGGAGACTAGGCTCTAAGAAAAGCTGTCTCGGGTGTGGACCAATCAACTTCAAGGACAGTGCATATCATTATCATGATCAGAATTGTTTATTTTTGTTTGCATTTTGACTGCTTGTGTTGTGGTTATTGCAAACATGATGCCTTGTACAAAGGTGTCAGTTTTTGTACCAGTTGAAAGGGTAAAAACCTACTACTATAGTTGCGTTTAGTCCATGAGCCAGAGCCAAACATTGGTGGCAGCTCATGTAGCAGCACAAAGTTATTAGTACCGAACCAAAGAGAGTAACTTTCTGAGTAACCCCACTCATTCGAAACGGTTATCACTCAACTCACTGCTACTGCTGACATCCTATTCTCGTGTAGGGCAGTGATGTGATTACGGTGCCAAATGCCAGTTTCGAGGTCTACTGCTGCTGCTGAGAGGGCCTCGGCAGATGGCGAGAGAGTTCGTGTCGTGTCGCTGTTCCACCGGCGTTGAAAGAGCACAGAGCCCAGTGGGTTTACCGTGGGTTGCATGGACACAATCGCACTCCTGCAGCTTGTGTCTTCAATGTGTATGTGTCTCTATGGGTCTCTCCGTGTCTCTGTGAGTCACGTGGGTTTACCGTGGGTCGCAATGGGCCACACCCACACTCCTGTAGCTTGTGTCTTCAATGTGTAGGTGTCTCTATGGGTCTCTGTGAGTCTCCGTGGGTTTACCGTGGGTTGCAATGGACACAATTGCACTCCTGTAGCTTGTGTCTCCAATGTATATGTGTCTCTATGGGTCTCTCCGTGTCTCTGTGAGTCACGTGGGTTTACCGTGGGTCGCAATGGGCCACACTCACACTCCTGTAGCTTGTGTCTTCAATGTGTATGTGTCTCTATGGGTCTCTACGTGTCTCTGTTAGTCTCTGTGGGTCTCCGTGGGTTGCAATGGGCCACACTCGCACTCCTGCAGCTTGTGTCTTCAATGTGTATGTGTCTCTATGGTTCTCTATGTGTCTCTATGGGTCTCTATGGGTCTCTACGTGTCTCTGTTAGTCTCTGTGGGTCTCCGTGGGTTGCAATGGGCCACACTCACACTCCTGTAGCTTGTGTCTTCAATGTGTATGTGTCTCTATGGGTCTCTACGTGTCTCTGTTAGTCTCTGTGGGTCTCCGTGGGTTGCAATGGGCCACACTCGCACTCCTGCAGCTTGTGTCTTCAATGTGTATGTGTCTCTATGGGTCTGGTCGTGAGAGCCTACGTGTTAAACCCACTGTTGTACTGTAATTCTATGCTCCTGCGTCTATTCATCAAATTAATCAGACGGACGACGTCCATCTAATCACGTAAACTAAACAAACTTTGTATTTTATTTGACCACTGAGCTACACAGATCTTTTTCAGAAGCGACCTGCCTGTCACAAATGATGGCTCGACGTCACGGCTCATCATCACGTGCAAATGTCTAACAGCCAAATGACTCTAAACGCGTTGATGTTGATTCTAAATGTGGAGGCGGAAAAACCGTGAGGACCCAGAGAAAAATCCACATGACCACGGGAAGAGAGAGAGACACGCAAACTCCAAATATACAGCAGCAGGCGTCAGGGTCGGGATCGAACCCACGACCTCCTGTAGACCAGGCGAGGTAGTTAACATCTCCTAGCCACCGTGGTGATGATGAGAGAGAGAGACACGCAAACTCCAAATAATCAGCAGCAGGCGTCAGATCGAGATCGAACCCACGACCTCCTGTAGACCAGGCGAGGTAGTTAACATCTCCTAGCCACCGTGGTGATGATGAGAGAGAGAGACACGCAAACTCCAAATATACAGCAGCAGGCGTCAGATCGAGATCGAACCCACGACCTCCTGTAGACCAGGCGAGGTAGTTAACATCTCACCACCATCACGCAATGCCAGTGCTCCACGGCTTCACCTAACCCCTCATTGACCGGCGTGGTGAAGTATAGCTTTTCAAACAAACAAACAACAAGCTGCCTTAATTGATTCTAGATTTGAAGTTTTCGTGACTGCAAGGAATCCATACTCTTTGTTTTTTTCGGTAAAGTCACGGTGGTAAAAAATAAAATAAATTAAAATGAAAACAAATAAATTAAAATAGCGACGAAGCTTGTGTTGCCTCCGAAACGTCGTGATTGAATTTCATTGTTTTCATTTTAATGTATTACATGTTTTACCTACGCGACTTTACCGAAAAAAACAAAGCTTATGCCTTAATTGACACTCGCCATTAGTTTCCCCCATCGAGTGACCGCGACAAAGGCACCGAAAAGCGACGCTTGGACACCACCGCTTGGCAGACACACGAATGCCCCCCACTCCCCCCCTTAATGCCCCCTCTCACACACAGCGTCCGTTTTGGCTTGAAGTTCAAAAAAATTAAATCGCTGCACCCAAGCAGCGATGCTGCTGGTGGCGCTGACAATTCCAATCCCTGCGATGCCTTACGGAAGCGAGGTGAGCATCACCACGGCGAACAGAGAGCCGTGTTAGTATAATAATATATATTATATATATAATAATAGGGTTTTATTTTTGTTACACACCCTTTCTGGCAATACAGCTGGAGGTCTTCTTGGTTCTTTCGGTAAAGTCACGTAGAATGGAAACAAAAAAAAACATAATACATTTTTATTTTATTATTTTTATTGTTTCCATTCTACGTGACTTTACCGAAAGAACCAAGAAGATGAATCCCTGCAGTCACGAAAGCTTTAAATAAAAAAGCAGGAAGTGTTACGATGTCCAAATGCCAAACAGAAAACTTTTTTCAAGGATTCATCTTCTTGGTTCTTTCGGTAAAGTCACGTAGAAGGGAAATAATAAAATAATAAAAATAAAACATAATAAAATAATTCTCACGACGTTTCGGCCACAACGCAAGCAGCCGTCCTCAGGTGAAGAACAGGTCTGTCGGAAAGACAGCGTCTGAATGAACACCACCAAGCTTTAAATCGAAACTCTTGCAAGGAATCATGCGCGCATTAGACACACACACACCACTCGCGGTGAACACGCAAACACAAAAAGCAAGCTCTGCTAATATTTTCTTTGAAACTGATTGGTCCACAACAGAGACATACTTCTTTAGGGCAGAGTCTCAAACAGAGAACGCCAAAAGGCGAACAGCGCTAAGACAATGCACTATCAGGACATGTACAGCTCTATCGGGGGGCATTGCCAGAGAGGAGGAAGTTATACGGATGAACTAAATTGTATTGTATTTTTGTATTGTTTAATACACCGTGTATATAGCGGACTTTCACACGCGGGGAGCTGTGTGTCTTAGCGGTAGGCTCTGTTGAGAAGAGCCCCCCCCCCCTCCCTCGGATGGGTTACGAACCATCCATCACCCCCACCACCCCCCCAAAAAACGTATTCACAAAGTCGATGTTGTAACTAGGTAGAAGGTACCTGGTAAATGGTGTTGCTTGAGTGGCAGCAGCAGCAGTTGTTGTTGTTGTCGTGACGCCACGTGCTTCGCGAGGCTTCGGGTCTTTGTCGAGTATCGATTGAAGCGACGACGAAACGGTGGGAATCTTTGCGCCTTTTCAAGAAGCGTGGAACTTTAAAGTACAAAAATTTTGTTTATTTTAACAACAAATAACACGTGCATTTGTTATCGTTATTATTTGGGTCTTTCGGTAAAGTCATGTAGATGCCGACCGCTTGTGTCGCGATCGAAACGTCGTAGTTTTAGTTTATTTTATTTTTTATTAATTTGAACCTATCTACGTGACATTACCGGAAGACCCCAACGAATATGAATTCCTGCAGTCACGAAAGCTTTAAGTCAAGATTTGACATACATTGCGAGCTTAACACGTAGGCTTTCGCGACCAGCATTATTATTATTAAGAAGTTATTATTATTAAGAAGTTAATTAGCTACTTCTTCAGCTCACCGTTTTGTTAACGTGACACACCTCTTACTGATTGGCCGTGTCGGGTGGTGGAGGCTTGCGACACATTTATACTTACGCGATCTAACCCAAAAACCCTTTATTCTGAATAAAAATGGCTAACCCGCCTATACTTGGACATTTGCCCAAAAAAACCCTTCACAGCTCATCGGATTCCTTCTGCAGTTAAAAAAAAAACGATTCCCATTATTCTGACATCTACACAAGCCGCACATTTGTGGTGTCGTTCTATTGACATTGGGAGTCGCCGAAGACAAAACGAAAAACCAGCGAATCTTGCACGACCGCGATGCTCAAAGTTGACTCTCAGAGCCTCGGAGGCAAACTAAACGGAGGGGGGGTGGGGGGGGAGGGCGCTTGGCTCGGAGTCTGCCTCTCAACTCAGCCCGCTCGCCACGGAGGGCGCAACTTTTATGCGCAGGCGAGGGCAGCGTTAATAAATAATTAATTTAACTCCACCCCCCCCCCTCTCTTCCTCGTTGTTATTTTGGGAAACCAATTGGGGCGGTGTGGTGCGTGGTGGTGGAGGAGGAGGAGGGCGAAGCGGCGGTGGGGGGGGAGTGCCACGTGGTCTGAGTGTTGGCTGTGCTTGTGACGTAAATGGAGGAGTACCACGTGGTCTGAGTGTTGGCGGTGGCGGTGGTTGTGACGTCACTGTAGGTGGTGATGCCCCCCCGCCCCCCGCGCTCCGCCCCCTTGCTACGTCACGCGCGTGGGCTTCCCCAGAACGTGAAGATCGGTCGATCGAGCAGCCGTGGCTCAGTTTGACCGTCCGACTTTCTCGCTCTCTCTCTCTCTCCGTCCCCGTCTCCGCTAGATTCAAATAATTTGGCCACTCATGTTGGCCGTGAAGCATTGAACCACTTGCTCCACCATAACCACCACGCCCCCCGACAAAGACAAAGATCCCCCGTATAGGCTTTTGCCAGCCTGTTGGGGCAAGTGCAGTGAACGAGTTGTATCTATGAAGGGCGGCACGGTACACACGTGTGTGTCTGTGTGTGTCTGTGTGAGTGTGTTTGTGTGTGAGTGTGTGTCTGTGTGAGTGTGTTTGTGTGTGAGTGTGTGTGAGTGTGTGTGTGTCTGTGTGAGTGTGTCTGTGAGTGTGTGTGAGTGTGTCTATGTGTGTGTCTGTGTGTGTGTGTGAGTGTGTCTGTGTGTGTGTGAGTGTGTCTGTGTGTGAGTGTGTCTGTGAGTGTGTCTATGTGTGTCTGTGTGTGAGTGTGTGTGAGTGTGTCTGTGTGTGAGCGTGTCTGTGAGTGTGTCTATGTGTGTCTGTGTGTGAGTGTGTGTGAGTGTGTCTGTGTGTGAGTGTGTCTGTGAGTGTGTCTATGTGTGTGTGAGTGTGTCTGTGTGTGAGCGTGTCTGTGAGTGTGTATATGTGTGTCTGTGTGTGAGTGCAGGGAGCGGGAGTGTAGTGGTAGGCGCGCTGCGCTACGAACCCCGTGACCCAAATTTGATTCCAAACGCCAGTGACGATTATTTGAACCGGTCCTGGGCCTCCCCTAGGTCGACTCAGCCTCAATGAGTACCTGGTGCGGCGTGTGAATACAACCACTAGGGGAGACAAAGGCGGCCTGGCGTGGTACTGCTCGCTAACAGCACTCGCTCCTACAGTCTGTTAAAGCATAAGGGGTTGGTGATGTTGGCGCGGGGGTTGGTGGTGTTGGTGTTGGTGGCGTTGTTTTTGTTAGTGGTGTTGGTGGTGTTGGTGGTGTTGGTGGTGCTGGTGTGGGGGTTGGTGATGTTGGTGTGGGGGTTGGTGGTGTTGGTGCTGGTGGCGTTGTTTGTGTTGGTGGTGTTGGTGGTGTTGGTGTGGGGGTTGGTGGTGTTGGTGGCGTTGTTTTTGTTAGTGGTGTTGGTGGTGTTGGCATGGGGTTTGGTGGCAGTGTTGGCAGTGGCTCTGGTGTTGTGGTGATAACGGCGCAGCTGCTGGTGCCAAGGGAGGTCACGGTGGCGTCGGAGGTGTTTGCTGGTCTCGGGCTTTGCGGGGAGGGGGAGACGGGGAGAGGAAAGGTCTCTGGGGGGTCTGGTGGACGAGGCGAAGTGAAATGCCACGCGCACACAATCACACAGCCATCCTTGCCAGCCACGGAGAGTCCACACACAGCTGCGTTGAGGGCCAGTCTGCGTGTCGATTGCATCCATACCCCAAGGGGGGGAAAAAATTAACCCGTAAAAACAAAGTTTTTCACTATAAATTATTTATATGCGTGGCGGCTAGAGTCCTCTCGTCATCTGGCTTGAGATGGCTGCCACCTATGGGCCAGATGATTGCCTGCCACCATTAAGCAATTGGTAATTAAATATTATATTTTCGTCCTAAAAAGTGTAACATTTTTGAAAAAAATTTTCACGAACATTAATTGTCACGCACAACGAGTCTGTGTGGAAAATGTCAGCTCGATTGGATCACGGAAAGTGGGTTAAAAAACGACCAAAAGATTTGCACGGTCGTAAGCAAGCAAGCGAACTTAATATAAAGGATTTAATAAGTATAACCCGTAAAAACAAAGTTTTTCACTATAAATCCTTTATATGCGTGGCGGCTAGAGTCCTCTCGTCCTCTGGCTTGAGATGGCTGCCACGTATGGGTCAGATGATTGTCTCTCAGTATTAAGCAATTGGTAATTAAATATTTAATTTGTTTTCCCTAAACAGTGTAACATTTTGGAAAAAAAATTTCACGAACATTAATTGTCTCGCACAACGAGTCTGTGTGCAAAATGTCAGCTCGATTGGATCACGGGAAGTGGGTTAAAAAACGACCGAAAGATTTGCACGGTCGTAAGCAAGCAAGCAAGCACGCGAACTTAATATAAAGGATTTAAAAAGAGTGAATCTGTCAGTCTATTGTCTAGAGACTCCCATCAGAGACCGCTCTGCAAGTCTATTGTCTAGAGACTCCCATCAGAGACCATTCGGTCAGTCTATTGTCTAGAGACTCCATCAGAGACCATTCGGTCAGTCTATTGTCTAGAGACTCCCATCAGAGACCATTCGGCCAGTCAATTGTCTAAAGATCGTTCTGTCTGTCTACAGCATTGCCTAGAAACAGGTATGTTAGTTTCGTGTGTATGTTTTTTTGTTTGTTATGTTTTCCGAATTTAATTTATCAACCTATTACCACAGTGCTTGTACCAGGCTCGGTACGTTTTGAGGCCGCGTAAAGTGTCAAAGGCTCATGGGCTGGAGGAGTTCACGGGACAGATCCAGGTGTTGTGGTTTAAGCCGCGAATCGAACGGGCAGATGTGCCACGCGTGTGTTCCATTGTGCCAGTCGATGTATTTTATCCGTCCGACGCTTCGCTCGTTGTTGTGAGTGTTGCTTTTATGTCCTCGTTTGTTGCTGGAGAGCGACTGCCTCCAACTGCCCAGCAGCGTCCTTCACGAGCCTCCTCCTCGGCAGAGGCCGATCTTGACACCGCTTGCTGGATTACTGCGCCAATATTTGGCAAGTCCACTCAGCTCCACATCACTCCATCCCTTCCCTAGCCCGTGCCGCGCCCGTTTAGCCCCCTCTATCCAAACGAACGCTTATTCGGCATACATATACGCACACACAAAGACAAAGATCGCCCGAATAGCCTAAAGAGGCTTTTGCATCAAGTGCTGTCAGCAAGCACCAGTTAAGGCCGACACGGCAGCCTTTGTCTCCCCAGTGCTGATGTTTTTATATCGCAACAGGTAGTCGTTTACGGCTGAGTCGACCTAGGCGATGCCCAGGACCGGTTCAGATATCCCCTAGTGTTGTTGTTCGTGAGCGGGAGTCGTCGTACATGGACTGCACGTAGACAGACTCGTACACGGACAAATATACCCTGTACCACACGCAGTGCTATGTACACACAGACACCACACACCGATACGAACCACGTGGAAATCGTTACACATTTGCCAACATTTATGCAAACTCACGAACGCGCGTACACACGCACACGCGCAAATGACTTACGCACAATTAGACACGTCCCATGGCCAACACACCGCTGTGTTGAACTAGTAAGTAATTGGTAAGTATAATTTCGATGTAAAGCTTTCGTGACTGCAGTGATTCATCTTCTTGGTTCTTTCGGTAAAGTCACGGAGAAGGGAATTACTTCCCTTCTACGTAACTTTACCGAAAGAACGACGCATTCATATTTGCGCGATCTTACACCCCCCCCCCCCCAAAAACAACTATATTATCGCCTGCACGTACGCTGAACTTCTTAAGCACCGTACGTAGCCAACCGCGCTGATCACTGCCACACTCGCGTGGACGATCACCCACTGGCACGCGCGCGTAATTACCACTTACTCAAACTCACACTCATCGTTACTCACACACACTCACACACCGACTCAAACTCACACTCATCGTTACTCACACACACTTACACACTTACTCACACTTACGATCTTCCGGGCCAGTGACTTAACGTCTAAAACAAAAGGCTGTCTTACCCGTTCTGGCAATAACACGTGTGTTAAGATGTTAAAGCACCAAACAGAATTACTTTTTCAAGGAATCCTACCTGCATTGACTACACGTACTTGTGATGAACGTGCAAACATTAAAACAAAACCATGTTCTGATAATTGTGTTTGAATGTTCACCACAAGCACTGAGTGTGGTTAAAGGGGACAGGATTTATTGACAAGGGATTCTGTTTGGTGATTTAATATATTAACACCTGTTTTATTGCCAGAGAGGGTAAAACCTATCGTTATATTTTGATATTGACAACCAAGGTCCCATGTTGACTTCACAACTGTTGTTATTAGACTCCTATTCTTAGGTTTTTTCGGTAAAGTCACGTAGGTAAAAAATTAAAATTAATAAAAGTAAAATAAAAAATAAAATAAAATAAAAATCACGACGTTTCGGAGGCAACACAAGCTTCCGTCTTCAGGTGGAACCGTCACAGCACGTTTGCTGTATCAAGTAAAAGTAGCTCATTTACTTGATACATTTACTTGATACAGCAATCGTGCTGTGACGGTTCCACCTGAAGACGGAAGCTTGTGTTGCCTCCGAAACGTCGTGATTTTTTCTTTTATTTTATTTTACTTTTATTAATTAACATTTTTTACCTACGTGACTTTACCGAAAAAAACCTAAGAATATGAATCCTTGCAGTCACGAAAGCTTCAAATCTAGAAGTTATTAGACTCCTTGGGGCAAGCAGTGTTTGCGAGCACCCCATCAAGGCAAGCTGCGGCACACGAGAGGGCGTGGGTGATCCTGTTAGTGTGGTCAGACACAAAGACTAATGTCCCCCGTGTAGCCTTAACAGACTGCTGGGGCAAGCCTTGCCTCTTCTGGGTTCTTTCGGTAAAGTGACGTAGAATGGAAATATTAAAATAATACAATTAAAACATAATAAAATAATTCTCACGACGTTTCGGCCACAACGCAAGCAGCCGTCCTCAGGTGAAGAACAAGTCTGTCAGAAAGACAGCGTCTGAATGAACACCACCAGGCTTGGCAGCGTATATTTAAGCTGGGTTGGAGGGGGAAGAGCGCCTTGACAAAGGAATTTGCATATCAAGAGGAATTTACCGAAAGAACCAAGAAGATGAATCCCTGCAGTCACGAAAGCTTTAAATCGAGTAGTATCCTCTGAAGGTCGTCACGACACGCGAGGCGGTGGGCGACCCAGCTGAGAGGGTCAACTCGGATCTCAGCGGTTGCCAGCTCAGCGTTTGTGAGCCATCAGTCAAGGAGTGGCCGGATGAAGCGAGTTGGGGGCCTGTAGCATGATGATATAAAGGGGCCCCTAAATAAATAAACGAACACGAAAATATATAAACACAACATTTTTTTACTTGCATAGTAAAGTAATTGCATTTTTTGTATTTGTTATACAGCCAGATAAAAGTCGAAGGCGGTATAGTACTACAGTAATAGAGCAAGTGCAGAATCACTGAAACGGAATTGATAGCTTGAAAGCATTTAGCGCGGGGCCCGTAGCTGCATGTGTAGTAGCTACTTGTTCTCCTCCGATACTCCGGCACTGCCCCCCTGAGCTGCCACACGTCGTAGCTGACTCCGCCAAGTTGGTGTTGACTCCTCCTCCTCCTCGTGTCGCGTTGAGGCTCACAGGAGCAGCGGACGCGACACGAGGAGGCTCGTCCGGGGGGTTTGTGCTGCCACGGTCACGGTGCAGGGCCCGCCCAGCGGTACGCGAGCGGCAAAGCGAAGCAGAGAAACAAGCAGAGAGGGCGTGATGGTGCCGGTGTAACAGGCTGAAATAAGCCTTGCCCCGATTAAACCCGCGGTTATAGTTTGGCCCAGGCCAAAGTATTGTGCCGAATGCCAACACTGCTCTTACACACACGTGCCCGCAACTATCCACACACGGGCACAAATATCTGGTAGGAACCACCTGGTTCCACCAGCCCACAGGGGATTATTGTGTCCGTCCGTCCGTCGTGCATCCATAAATGGGAGGGGTCGGGCTGGGTGGAGAGGGGAGGGTGGGGAGGGGCTGGCTGAGAAGGGTGGGGAGGGGCTGGGTGGGGAGGGGAGGGTGGGGAGGGGCTGCGTAGGGATGGTGGGGAGGGGCCTAGTGGGGAGGGTGGGGAGGGGCTGGGTGGGGAGGGTGGGGCTGGGTGGGGGGTGGGAGGGGTCGGGCTGGGTGGGGAGGGGCTGGTCACCCCGTGGTGCCCTTATAAAACTCAACGTTTAACCTACTCACGCCGGCTTGTGCCCGCCCTCACAGTCGGGCATATTTGCGGAATACACCACGCCGCCGTTGACCCTGGCCATTGACCGAGCAACCCAACGTTCCTACCAGCTCCCTCCGCAGGAATGTGTTAATTCTTAGCGAGTAAAAAATACAAAACTCTACCACGAAGTCACGAGCGATGTAAAACAAATACCGTAGGTCTTGATTTGAAGCTTTCGTGACTGCAGGAATCCATACTCTTTAGTTCTTTCGGTAAAGTCACGTAGGTAGAAAATAAATAAATACCGTACGGTGCAATCTGTAATGCTAACTTACTCGCTGTGTATCTACGAACTCGTCTTACATTACAGCTGCGACGTTTTAAAACAAATGATCGGACGCTGCTGCTGCTGCTTGCTGCGTTTGTGCACAAACAACAACAAAAACCTGACCACATCGGTCAATAAGAACACTCTCTGTGTGGCGTTCAAAAAATAAAACTATATAATAGAGGACATTACTCTAAAGTACATTCTTTTGACCCCCAGAATTAATCACATTTGATGTGCTGAATAAAAGTGGATGGCTTGCATACATTTAAAAAAACTAATCGACAGGACGCCACCCACCTTTAATCAGCAGATCAAATGTGATTCATTCTGGGGTCAAAATAATCTATCCATAATACAGGTTTTTTTTGGGGGGTTAGATCGCGTAAATAACAATGTGTCGTTAAACCCGCCACCACCCGTCACAGCCAATTAGTAAAGTTTGTCAAGTAAACAGAACATGCCCAATTCGTTATTGATACAGCACTAACCGGTTGTGTGTTGGAGAACAAAAGCCACAACATTTACAATCTGAGTACGACGTTTCGCGAGTAATTATAACGAGCAACTATGATGTTGGTCGCTAAAGCCTACGCGTTAAACCAAATCAAGTTATTTTTGTACTTTAGAGTGAAATAAAAAAAGTGTGTGCATTGAAAATCTTGGGGGAGGGGGGGGATGTACCTTTTTGTCATTTTGCGCGATGGAAAATAAGGGTCATTGCTTGAAACGTCGCCTATTCATATATTTTGCTCATAATTAAGGTTTTTGGGTTTGATCGCGTTATTGTAAATGTGTCGCAACCCTCCACCACCCGACACGGCCAATCAGTAAAAAATGTGTCACGTTGACAAAACGCCACTTAGTTACTTTTTCAGCCCACCGGTGTGTGTTTGAAGAGTGAATACAATTGTGGATTCACTCTTCAAACAATTGTGGCTTGGCTCTCCAACACACAACCAGTTAGTGCTGTACTCGTAACGAATTTCGATTTTTAAAGCTTTCGTGACTGCAGGGATTCATCTTCTTGGTTCTTTCGGTAAAGTCACGTAGAAGGGAAATAATACAATAATATAAATAAAACATAATAAAATACAATTGAGAATTGTTTTTTATTATGTTTAATTTTTTTTAAGAATTGTATTTTATTATGTTTAATTTTTTTATTTTATTATTTCCCTTCTACGTGACTTTACCGAAAGAACCAAGAAGATGAGTGACGAATTGGCAAGTTCTGTTTACGTAAACAAACCTTACTAATTGGCTGTGTCGGGTGGTGGCGGGTTTAACGACACTTTTATATATTTACGCGATCTGACCCAAGAAACCTGTATTCAGGTCCGTAGAAAAACACGCTAACCAATGAGCCACTGCTCCACCGCACTTAAATGTCATACGTACTGCAATTCATTTTTATTTTTGCTGGTTTGTAAATTTCCGAGTAACCCATTTTATCTGGTGCGCTGTGTATGACTATACGGGGATGTGTGGTGTGTGTGTGAACGTGACTGTGT